>NW_006921954.1:2689416-2735410 GCF_000298275.1 Orycteropus afer afer | reverse complement strand
TAGTCACTTCTTGGCCACAGCCAGCTACGCAGAGGGAGCGACTAGTTGGACCTGTGGGCTTGGGACCATATTCACAGGGGACATCAAGCTCAACTGGCATAACATACTACACAAAAGATTGTTCCACATCCTACTTGGGCGAGTAATGACTGGGATCTTAAAAGCTTACAAGCAGCCATCTAGATGGAACAATGGGTCTCTCCTCATCCAGAGAAAAGAAGAATGAAGAAAACCAAAGATTCATGGAAACAATCAGTCCAAGCAACTGGTACACCATGCAATCCTCAGCCTATATGACTATGAGACAAGAAGAACTAGATGGTGGCCAGCTACCACTGTCAACCTCTCAGAGGTGGATCTATGTAGGAGATCCTGGACAAAGTGGGAGAATAATGTGGAACAAAACTGAAAATCATTTAAAAAAAAAAAAGTGACCACGATTCCTGGTCTTATAGAGCTTGAAGGAACCACTGAGACTATGGCCCTCAACTACCCTTCAGGTCTGGAATTGAAACCACTTCTGTGGCTTCTAGCCAAACAAAAGACAAGCCTATGAGGTGAACATTTACATTAGGTAGATACATTCCTTGGAGAGAAAAATCATGGTAGATTAGAAGGGCTGTGTATGCACAGGAAGACAGCTCAGGGGACAGGGGTATATGGAGGTAAGGACACAGGGAAGAGGTAACTATGGGGAGGAAGTAGGAGGGAAGCTATTGCATTGTGGTTAATTGTAGTCAATGTCATGAGACAAAGTGTATGTGAGCTGCTGTATGGAAAGTGAATTTGCTCTGTAAACTTTCACCCAAATCACAATTAAAATAAATAAAAAAAAAATTAAGCAACATGGCAGGACACTAGTTCAAGTCCAGAAACAGTCCCAAGATTGGTAGATAACATGACAGGCCACTGAGATGAAGACTCAGCCAAATTAAGAACCAGATGTATCAAAAAGTTTAAGACCTTTCTCAAAGCATCTTCTTATATAATGAAAACTGACCACATCCCTAAGGTAGCTACTCAACTGCTCACAATTGATTTCACCATGGAATTGATTACCAATCTTATCAAGGGTAAAAACTATATCCAGCTACCCAGCCACTCAAAACCATGTACAGCCAAGTTGACACATAACCTTAAATACCACACCCTCTGTGGGGGTTAAGTTTGTGTGTCAACTTGGTTGAGCCTGCTTGAGTGGCTGGGCAGCTGGTGGTATTTATTCCCCATGATGAGACGGGCAATCAACTCCATGGTAGGACCTACCACAAGCAGCTGAGGAACTGCATTAGGGATGTGGTCTGCTTCCTGTATATACGAAACAGCTTTGGGAATGATCTCTAGCTTGTGGCACACTTGAACCCTGCATATAGTTGTGTCATTGTTCAGCAGCTTCCCATGCTCTGCCAACCTTGGGACTTTCAACGGACTTGAATTAATGGCCTACTGTGTGGTTTGGTAACATAAGGACTGTGCCTTTTTACTTGTCAACCTTAGGCTTGTCAGTCTCAGCAGCCAGTAGCTGCCTGAGTGAAGAAAAGCCTAGAGCCTGGCACTTTGAACTGGGACTTAAAGCCTCCAAACTGTAAGAGAATAAACTCCTATTTGTTCAAGCATCGTATTTGTCGTGTATCTTGTCAGAGTGGCACTAGGAAACCAGAACATTGTCCAACATCCAAGAGAGTAGATTAGAGAAATGCTTTATACAGGAAAGAGATGTAATACTTAGAGCAATCATCAAAAACTTGAGGATGTAAAGAGGTAGCATGTACTTATAAGGCTCCTATAAAGAAAAATAAAGAGAAGGATTAGGACAGATAATGGTTAAAAAAAAAAAGACCATCAGTTGACTCTGAGTCAACTCTGTAACACTTCCCCATATGGTGTAAATGTTTATTTGAGCAAATTACTACATTCCTCCCCCCGCCCCACAGAGTGTGTGGTAGGTTCAAACTGCTCACCTTTTGCTTAGCAGCAGAGCACTTTAATGACTGTGCCACAAGGGCTCCTTAGATAATGGCAGACAACTAGATAGAGTTAATTATTAAGTAGCCCCAATCCTATCTTCTGTGCAAAATGTAGACCTTAATTGGAGCATTTTGATAAGTTATCTGGCCTTTAGATTGCTATGGCTATTAACATGGCAATTGTCTTTTCCCTGATGCCTTTAGTGAGGAGGACTGGAGTTCACTTTACATTTACATGTCAGGGATAGCAGTACACATTTGCAGAACTGCCTCAGGGCTATGATAACCTTTCTGCTGTTTACAAAATAGTCTACTATGGGAACTTTGATTATCTTTTAATTCTCTAATTTGGCCACTATCTATTATGGTCACAATGAACATCATGTTAATAGAGCTGTCCTAATAAGACATATGCATGCCAAGGAAAATGGCATCTCTCCTGTAGTACGCACTTTAGTTCCCTCCAACATTTAGTGCCTGAAAAACTAGGTGCAGCAGTTTGAAATGGGGGTTCTGGTGCTCTGAAGTACTCAATAAATCAGAGTATGCCAAACTCAGGGGAGCAGGATTAGAAAGGAGAAATGGACAGTGTCATTACCCAGAAAGAAAAAAAAAAGAGAAAAGAAAAACCAGGTGAACTGCAGAGTGCCAACCAGCCAGAGAGACAGGGCATCAGAGGGCTCCCTGGGACAGTGGAGAGAATGCATTGGAGGACCTCTGGCCACTCCATGGAAGTACCTTCAGCACCTGCTTTAATTGGTAAACTTGGGACTGCTGAGAGGGAGCACAGAATCCCTCTGGCTCCAAGTGTCACTGAATAGGGAGCAGAGAGGAAAATTATGCCACAAGTGGGCAGGCCTTGGGAAGAACTCTCATTGTGGATCAGGGCAGTTATCCCAGATCAGTTTTTTGGCATGGAGGGGCCTAGAGAGTGGATTTTTTGTGACTCTCTGAACCTGGCAGAAAGTGGTGGCCTCCTAACATTTGGAGTCTTTGTTGACCTTGAGCTGTGGTAGTAAAGTATAATGTCATCATTAGCAGGCTGCTCAAAACCCTGGAAACATCTCCTGGCACCTTGGAGTTTTTTTTTTTTTTTTTTTTTTTTTTTTCTCGCTCTCTCTCTTTTCCTACTCCTTTTCCCTCCTCTACCCTGCCTCATCCAACAGAAAAACCACATTAAGTCACCATAACACCTGCCGGCTCAAATCTTGTACTTCCTTTAAGACAGAGACCTGCATCCACATTCCACACATCACAAAAAAATGTGATAATGATTCCATCATCACAAAGAAAACTACAGAGCAACCCAGCACACCTGAATTAATAACCAAAAAAATAAAATATACTAGCTCCAACTTTTCAAAAATGTTAAATCATAAAACCAAGACAAAACAAATCAATACATAAGTAAAAACTGAAGACAACTTCAAAATGTCTAGGAAACAATAAACAACCTCAAATCAAACCAAAAAACAGGATAAGACAATAGAAGTAAAATCCCAAACAAAAGTCTCATTAAACATGGAGAAAGAGGAATCAATAGAATTATTCGAGAAGGAATTCAGAAGGTATGTTTATAGAACTCTACTACAGCTTAAGGAAACCCCAAAAAGAAGCAAGGAGAACACAGGCAATACCCTGGAAGAACTCAGGAAAACCACTCAAGAGCAAAATAACAAGATTAATACACAGTGAGAACTCATACAGAAACAGCAGTTAGAAATCCAGAATATGAATACCAAAATTACAGAATTATACAACACAATGGAAGAACAAAAGAACAGGTTAGAACTGGCTAAAGAACTCATTTCCCAAATAAAAGATAAATGCCTTGACACCAGCCTGTATGAAGAAAAATCAGAACAAAGATTTAAGAGAAATGAAGAGAACCTAAGAGTCATATGGGACAACATGAAAAGAAACAACATACAAGTCATTGGCATTCCAGAACAAGAGAGGCAAAAAAAAGAAAAATAGGGATAGAAGGGAAATTCCTCAACTTAATAAAGGGCCTATATGCAAATCCAATGGCCAACATCATTATTAATGGAGAAAGACTCAAGGCATTCCCCTTACAAATGGGAACCAGACAGGGATGCCCTCCATTACCATTTCTATTTAACCTTGTATTGGAGGTGCTGGCCAGGGCAATAAGGCAAGAAAGGGAAATAAAAGGCATCCAAATTGGCAAAGAGGAAGTAAAACTTTCTCTGTTTGCGGATGATATGATCCTATACATAGAAAACCCAAGAGACTCTACAAAAAAAAAATTCTGGAACTAATGGAGAGGTTCAGCAAAGCGGCAGGATACAAGGTCGACATACAAAAATCAGTTGGATTCCTCTATACCAACAAAGAGACCTCTGAAAAAGAAATAAGAGAAACAACACCATTTATAATAGCTACTGAAAAAATAAAATATCTAGGAAAAAAATCTTACCAGAGACACAAAAGACCTATACAAAGAAAATTATAAAACACTGCTACAAGAGACAACAAGGGCACTACATAAATGGAAGAACCTGCCTTGTTTATGGATAGGTAGACTAAATATTGTGAAAATGTCAATACTACCTAAAGCAATCTACACATTTAATACAATCCCGATCCAGATACCAACATTTTTTTTAAGGACATAAAACCAATTACTTACTTCATATAGAAAGGAAAGAGACCTCGGATGAGCAGTGCACTACTGAAGAAGAACAAAGTGGTAGGTCTCACACTCCTGGATCTCAAAACCTACTATACAACCACAGTAGTAAAAACAGCATGGTACGGGTACAGTGATAGACAGATAGACCAATGGAACAAAATCAGAAGTCCAGAAATAGACCCATCCATCTATGGGCAGCTGATCTTTGACAAAGGTCCAAAATCCATTAAATGGGGAAGAGATAGCCTCTTTAACAAATAGTGCCAGCAAAATTGGATATCCACTTGCAGAAAAATGAAACAGGACCCATAACTCACCCCATACAAAAAAAAAAAAAAAAAAACAGAAGTTGGATCAAAGACTTAAATATAAAACCCAAAACTATTAAATTCATCAAAATAGGGCAAATCTATAAGCCCAAATTACAATATAAATAGACTATCAAACATTACCCAGAATGCACAGGATGTTGAAAAGAAGCCAGATGATGGGGACCTGTTAAAAATTGAATTCTTGTGTGCATCAAAAGACTTAATCAAAAGGGTTAAAAGAGAGCCTACAGACTTATAGAAAATATTTGCCTATGACATATCTGACAAAGGACTTGGCACAAAAACCTTTAGAAAACTTCAACACCTCAACAATTCAAAAACAACCCAATTCAAAAATGGGCAAAAGACTTGAACAGACACTTCACTAAAGATGATGGGATGGTGGTCAAGAAACACATGAGGAATTTCTTGCAATCATTAGCCATTAGAGAGATGCAAGTTAAAACAACAATGAGATACCATCTCATCCCAGCAATAATAGCAAAGTTCAACAGGACAGAAAATAACAATGCTGGCTTGGTTGCAGAGAGATTGGAACTCTTGTGCACTGGTGGGATTGTAAAATGGTACAACCATTGTGGCAAATGATATGGCATTTCCTTAAAAAATTGAAAATAGAAATACCATTTGAACGAGCAATTCCATTAATAGGAATATATCCTAAAGAGGTGAGAGGCAGGATACAAACAGACAAATGCACACCCATGTTCATTGCACCACTATAGCAAAGAGATGCAAACAACCTAAATGTCCATCAACAGATGAATGGATAACCAAATTATGGTACATTCACACAATGGAATACTATGCTACATTAAAGAATGATGAAGGAAGGATATGCAAATCATCTCACAACATGGATGAGCCTGGAGGACATTATATGAAGTGAAATAACTCAATTGCAGAAGGACAAATATTGTATGAGCCCATCACTATAAAAAGACAAAGAAGGGTTTGCTTAAGGAAGGGAATTCACTTTATAGGTGACCAGAGTGGGGAAGGAAAGGGAGAGATTAATTTTGGGCTAGTTGAGGGTCACACACTGACGTGGGTAAGGGGAGGGATGATGTAGAAAGAGTCTGTGACCACTATAATAACATTAGGAAGAGGACACCAAATTGTACACATAAGGTATAAATGACAGAGGCTAATACAGTATATCTACAATACTTCATTAACACCAAACACCAGGTTACAGATAAACACATAAACATCTGAGAAGATCAGATGGGGGTCAGTGAATAGGATTATATTCTAGACCAAGGACAGATTCAGCTGAGGCCAATCTTGCACAGATACCAATGATATAAAATACCCTCAATCCTTACAGAAACAACAGAATACAGACATAGACCAATCCTTCACAGACAGCCAGACACTGTGGTAGAGAAATCCAACAGATCTACCAACTCAGGACCATAGTATTGGAGGACACCAGATTCAATTGGCATAATAAAATACATAAAATCTTGTTTGACAACCTATATAGGTCAGTAGTGACTGGGGTCTTAAAAGCTTTCAAATGGCCATTTAAGAAGCAGCTAATGGTCTCCTATTGTCGGAAGTGAAGAAGAGTGCAAAAATAAATAAATAAATAAATAAATAAATAAATAACAGGATATTTGGAAGCAATCAGTCCTAGGACATGATAGACCTGGAGACCAGAAGAACTAGATGGTGCCTGGCTACCAATGCCAACCACTCAGGAAAGGATCAAAACTGAAGATCCTGAATAGAGTGGGAGGGAAAATGTGGAACAAAATCCAAAAACACAATAATGATCAGAATTACTCATGGGATGTAGTCTAGTGGGACCCCCAATTCTATGACCTTGGGATACACTTCTGGCCCGGAATAAAGCTCACTCCCAGGGGCTGTCTCTCAGCCCAGAAGTAAACAAGATGTACACACAAACCACTCTACCCAGGGTGACCCACCCACATACTCTATGGAGATGAATTCCTTAGAACAATCAAACACAGGGTCCCAGGGGGCAAAATTCACAGGGAGGAAATTCAGAATACACAGGAGTACATAACTATAAGGGGCAAAGGGAGGGAGGTACTGGGCAGGGAGGGAAGGAGACTGGGTTAGGGTTGGGGATGGTAATTGGGGAGTTAAACCAAATGTACACCAAATGTTGAATGTAAAACAAACTCTGCTCTGTAACTTGCACCTATAGCACAACAACAACAACAACAAAAATTAAATGTTCTGGAGCTAGATAGTGCTGATGGTTTTACAATATTGTGAATGCACTAAATATCAGTCAGTTGCACATTTAAAATAGCTAAAATGGTGTAAGTGATGTAATAGGAACTTTTAGTGCAATAAAATTTTTTTTTTTTTTCCTGAGGTTTAATTCTATGGAATAAAAATAAACTGTCAGAGCAAAGTACCCTGTGATCTTCTATCTGGACCCTAGTTGTTGAAGTGACTCTCATTTTAAGTTCTCTCTGTAACCAGAGCTAATCCTAATACATGAGCCAAAAAAAAAAAGACATACACATGCTGAGAGGTGGGAAATAAACAAACAAACCCCACAAACTTCAGGAGCCTACTACATAAGTTAAGTTTTCAGAAGTCCAGTGGTCTAGGGCATATCAGAATCTCCCATCTAAAGTAAAGTATAAGCTTACATACATATAATTTCCTACCACACAGAAAGAGGCATAATGCAAAAAACATTATTTTGGATTTTGAAGGAACTGCTACTCCAATCAGCTATATAGTTAATTCGAATGTTACAAAATTCAAAGAACCAAACCAAAAGAGGGCCCGTCAACAGGCCCAGGACTAGGCAAGCTGCCGTACTTCACACATCCTGGAGAGCCCAATGGTACCAAAGATATTCTTGGTATATTGGGATCCTGTGTAGAGAGGTTTTAGAGTAATTAAAAATATTTTCTGTAGGCAGAACTGCAAGCAGGACACTTAGACATACATGTCATATGATTGAAAGGTAGACTGAGATCTTAATGACTAAATTCTGGAAAGTAGTAAAAGGTTTGGTCATTTTTCATAAGACTGAAAAATCATGCAAAGAATGTGCAGAATACATATAGATCATCACACATATCATATTAATGCTATCTTAAAACCATCCACCACACAGGAAGCTTTCCTTGTAAAGTGAAAATGACACCCTGTACTACAGGGCATTCACCCTGTCTCTTCAGCCATTGTTGTGTTTGACCAGTGGCAATGATGGAGAGATCATGATGGCAAACTTGGAAGCTAGGTATGGTCTCCATAGCATGGGCTGCCTGAACTTCCAACAAGAGAAAATCCAACTAAACTCTTGATATGGCACCATTTTCAGGAGAGAATAGTGAATCACCTCCTGACAGTTTGACTTCATTGGAATTTCTTCTACTTTGGAGAAGATAGTGATTTAAATTTGTTGGAATAGATATTAAGTTTGAATATGGGTTTGTGTATTCACTGTCCACAGAGGCAGAGACTTACCACACCTTAAGTAGGAAGGAACTGTGCCAGACACTCTACTTCACATTTTACCAATAAAAAGACTTTTAAAAATTTGAACTATTAACTGGACAAGAACTTCAGCCATTCACAATATTCAAGCCTGAGGAGCTATAAAATGCTTTATGTAGAAAGAAACTTTCTCTCATTAAAAAAAAGAGAGAGAGAGAGAGAACTGGAGAAAATTATGTAAAAGAAGTAGCAACTACCTTTAATATGCTATGATGACAAAGACAGAGGATGGGAATAATATTCTAGCTCCTCTCATAAACTAACCCACTTAAGAAAAATTGGTCTTAATCCTAGATTTCTGAGGGCCAGGAGAACTATGCACAGATGTTGGAGATGACATAAGGTATCTTTCTATGTAAAAAGCATCAGTTTCATTAATTAAAGTCTGAGTGTTCTAAGAAACAAAACCAATATCAGGTTATATGTCTGTCAGTGCCACAAGAAGGATATGGCATTCTCAAAATGGGATAATGCAAAAAGAATATAACAATGGACTTAACAAAAAGGTGATCATGTTTCATGGAAACCAAAAAGGATAATGCATTATTACTATCACATTACCACCATTAGACCCTAAGATAAAAGGGGTCTAAACCCACCAGCCACTCCTTAGAAGGAAGGTTGGGCAATCTACTTCCATAGTGATACCACCTCGGAAACCCAAGGAGTCGCTGTTATGAGTCAGGTCTGATTTCATGGCACATAACAACAACAACAGCAATGGAATGGTTGAAAGGAGTTCTGGTGATGTAGTGCCTAAGGCATTTGACTGCTAACCAGAAGGTTGGCTGTTCAAATCCACCAGTCACTCCATGGAAGGAAGACTGGGCAATATACTTTTGTAAAGATTTACTGCCTCAGAAACCCAAATAGGGTTGCTATGAGTTGGAATCGACTTGATGGCAGTGAGCTATGAGTTTTTTTAATGTAATGATTACAAGAAGCTAAAAGGGATAATTTCTGGGGAAAGGCCAACCTTGAGAATAACTGTGACTATGCAGGGAGGTAGCAAGGATAATAGAATCATGGCCTCAATCTCCATCTTTCCTCAGATCTTCTGCAACAACTACCCATTGACTTAATCTAACAAAAGTTGTAGAATAATGCAATCCATTAAGAATGTTATAAAAGTTAGCCTTCCAGGGATGAAAATACAATTGGGAAAAGTAAAAAGTAGATTTGCAAGGACAATCTGAAGATACTCAACATAGGCTGAAAGTCACACTGCTTTACTTTCTCTGGGATATTTTATATATCCAACATAAAATTTGTCCCTAAATACAGATGGAAAATGCTTGGTGACTTCCATTTTGTGTAATAAAATAAATAAAAAGGGATTGCTCTTAAATATATATATATATATATTTACAGGTAAAAGAAGCCAGTCTGAAAGGCTATAACCTGAATGATTCTAAATATAAGACATCTAGAAAAGGCAAAACTTTAGAGATGGTAAACAGATGAGAAATTTGGAAAGAGGGGAAGTTTGAATAGGTGAAGTGCTTGGAATTCTTCAGGATGGTGAAATTATTCTGTATTATTTTGTAATAGTGGATGCAGACATTAAGCATTTGTCAAAACTCATAATAATTTACAACACAGAGTAAATCTTATTGTATGCAAATTAAACAAAAGTCATATAATAGGTCAGAGGATCCCAGGATAGACTGACAAAAGAATCTAATCCTATTAAGTATATAAAATAATCTTACCAAATGGGGTAGGAAAAAGAGGTGCTGACCTAAGTAACTTTGGAAAAGATTGGCAAGTATATAACCACATGCAAAGGAAATGCACATGAACACTGTAATCTCTTTGATAAAGTTTTTTTTTTCCCCATGGGGATATGGGTTAACAATTCAGAAATTACATTTAAGCAAATACATGACAGATGGTGTGAATTAGGTTTTTCATTGTTGCAGTGAAAAGTTATAACAAGTAAGGGGAGAAGGCTTGAATGATACATATAATGATGAGTTACAGTTCAATACATCCATGTGAATTCATGGGAGTATACAAATATAAGTGGACAGAATGGAGACAAAAGCAAATGTATAGAAATATTTATAGATATGTGTATATATACAGGGATTAGTATATACATACATATTTCTTTGTTGTGTCACCTGAGAGGTCTAGAAGCAATGATAGCCCTATAGCAAAAAGCACACCTAGCTTAAAGATTTTGATTTTTAATATCCTTATCTAATAAAAGAAACCAAGGATCCTTCAAGAAATGGCTTATTACTGAGCTGGGGCAAGTAATATGTAGATGTGCTTGGAGCTTCTTGCAGGGCCATAAATTAAGGACAAGCTCAACAAAAGCCACGGTGATGGATCTATGTCAATAAGGCACTGGTGCTGGCTAAAACAGCCCTCAGTGGCCAAATTTAGATGACTTAACCAACATAATAAAAGACAAAGTAGTGGATTATAACTTAAAACATAATGTAACTATTACTTAGTCTTTACTAATATGAATAAATGGCTAAATAAATAAATGGGGAAGAATAGATCAAATGATTTATGTAGATACTTCACCTTCAAAAAGGTGGAGCATAACTCCCTACTCCTTAAGTATGGGTTGCACATAGAAATTTTCTTCCAAACAATACAGTATAAAAAGGAGCAAAACAAAAGTGTAAGCTAGAATGCAAAAATTTGACCTTATCAAAGTGATGAAAGTTCTGCTGATAGAATGTATTCTTGATATGAAGAAGCAATGAAAATGGCACTTTTCCTTTGTAGTCTTCTTCCCCAAAATGCATAATCATGAGATAATACCACATATTGAGGACATTCTACAATACACTGGGCCAGTGTTAACTCAATGGCAACTGCCAACAACTCTTCAAAAGCTTGAAGGTCTTCAAAAATAGGGAAAATGGGAGACACTCTCTGCCAAGAGAAGCCTAAGGAGACATAACAACTAAATGTAATGTGGCATGGAGTCCCCATTGCTGAACATACCCAGCTAATAACTGAAAGGTTGGCAATATGATTCCACCCCAAGGCACCTCAAAAGAATGTCCTCATGATCTGCACTCCCAAGAGCTCATCCATGTTCCACTGTGTTGCTTTTGGGTAAGCTCAGCAAGCAGTTAGGCACTGAATGAGATGTCAGATTTCCCTGCTTGCAGATGCCTTCAATCTCCTTTTATCCCTCTCAACTAATGTACCTATTTTCTTAAGCTTTAAGAATTAAGCTGATATTACTACATGAAAGAAGTATCATTTAACATGCTGCTAAATCTCTTCAGGTAAACAGAAAATGTGTAACACCGCACAGTGAGTGCTATAATACAAGTACTGTAAGTGCTTCTGGAGCATATAGAATGGTTTCTAAGCCATCCTGGAGGACTTAGGAAAGTATTAAGAAAAAAGTGATGGAATGTCTAGACTCTTCCTTGTATAGGCTAAATGGTGTTTCCTGAGAATAGATTAGAAAGCAGAAAGAGTGTCACTGTGCCATTAAGTTTTGAAAATGCAAAAATATATAAGACTCAGTTTCTGTTCTCCAAGAGCACAATTGAAAGATAAAAGTAGAATACTATCATTGAGAAAGTCAAGAAATACTACAGTTGTACATGGGCTTTGCATTAGCAATGTGCATGAATCAATATCATGTTTGGGGGTTCAGTCTCAAAAACAAATAAAAACTTAGTTATGTTATGCATGTCTTTGTACACATTCATTCATATTGGTATGTGGTAATATTTTTATAAAAAACTAAAAGGACAGTGTCTGCTCAAGGAAACATAATTCAATATATAGCAAACAGGAGGAAGTTAACATAGGAAAATAATTGTATTAGATGAGCTAAAAGGGCAGAAAGGAAAGGTAGGGGTGAAATTAGAACCTGCTAACACTTGTGGTCTGGCACTCACTAACCTACACCTGCTGCTCCAGTTTGGAAATGGTGTTGCAGTCAGTTCCAGATATGTCAAAAATATGCCACCTGGGCCAGCAGGAACTGTAGAAAAAATACTTTTTATATCATTGCTTGGGCAATCTACTTCCATAGTGATACTGCCTTGGAAACCCAAGGAGGGGTTGCTATGAGTCGGGTCAGACTCAACGGCACATAACAACAACAACAACAAGAGTCTAAAGCACTCAGAAAAGTCCAGAAACTGCCAACAACTGCCATGTCATTGAGGCCCAAAGTAGGAAGTTATTCCAACTTCTAGCCTTCTGAACTAACAATGCCTATCAGCAGAATATAAAAGCAAGCCAGCTAAAAGGGGAGCCTAAAAAACAAAAATTTGCCCAAGGTAGTACAGGGCAGAGTAAAGATTGGCAGTGTGGGGCTGAGAAGCCATGGGTAAATAATCCACTCATACAGTATTAAATCCCAATGTCATGATTTTTGGATGTTGTTTGTTGTTATGTGCCATCTAATAGGACCTGAATCTTAGCAACCCCTCCTTGGGTTTAGGAGGTAGTATCACTATGGAAGTAGATTGCCCCATCTTCCTTCCAAGGAGTGGCTGGTGGATTTGAACCGCCAGCCTTCTGATTAGCAATCAAGTGCCTTAGGCACTACACTACCAGAGCTCCCTGATTTTTGTTTAGTTCTACTAAAAGTTTTCATGATAAATGTGCTACTAGGGTTAAGGTATTTGGGTGTTAACCATAAGTTTGGTAGTTCAAACCCACCAGCTGTTCTGCAGAAGAAAGATGGGGCAGTTTGCTCCCATAAAGATTTCCAGCCTTGGAAACCCAATAGGGGTCACTATGAGTCAGAATTGACTCAATGGCAGTGAGTTTGGACTTTGGTTTGTGACATACTGCTTTTAGTATATTATTTCTCAGCAAGAAGTTCATGGGATTCAGGTGGACCTAGAGAATCAGGTGAGAAATGGTTGAAACATCTATACTGTTATTTCATTGGTCAGTGTGTACAAAAGCATTGGGCCAACCACAGCACTTACAGAATTTATTTGCATAAAAGCATCGACTTGTAGCTATGATCTATAGACTGGAATTTACTATAATATTGATTAAGATGAAAAAGGAATAGCATATGCCAAGTTCCTTGGCAAAACCCTCAAATCTAATTTCATTTCCATGGAACAACAAAACTGATCAGTCAATGATAAATGGTCTGTCTGAATTATTCCAGGAAAGCTACTCTTTAGATGTGGTAGATTTTACTTTAAAATGACCTGAAAGTATCTACATTATATCATCAAGTGTTGTATTGATCACTGCTAGCTTTGTGTATCAATTAGCACCAGGTGTGACTGTGTCAGACAAAAGTTTAGTTTAGTTTTAAGCAGTTTGTCAATAGAAACCATACTCTTGTCCAGGTTTATCTCGTGCATCTTTTCAATCAATCAGGAACTATGTCACACAAAATCTAGTCATGCAGAAATGAAAAGGATACTGCCTTTAAAGAGTTTATTGTTCAGCAGTGAGGACAGACCAATATCAACATTTAAATACAATTTTAAGCAAAATTTTCAAGAATGTGCATATTGAGGACAACAAGAAGTTGTTAGAGAATTGCCAGTTAATTTACTGCATTTCTCAATTATCAAGCCATTCCTTCTTCCACATCAACAGTAAGTCCTGTTTAATTTTTAATAATAGCAAGAATTATCTCTATGAAAACTAAACAAGAATTTGTAAGATAAACTGAAAATCTTCTGCAGGTTGGATAAACTGCTCCTTCCCTTTGTAACAAATATTACTGATAGTTGCAATAAAATTCATCCAAGATGAAATCTTTCCCATTAGACTAAGTCAACAACAGAAACTCTAAAATGTAGATTTGTTAATGAAATATCAAGCCCTGGATCAATTGAAGAAGTCATTTTTTTATTATTTTTTATTTTTTCCTGAGCATCCTTATTACAACAGAACTACTAAGAATTTATCTTTAGAGTTAATTGGTATTGATTTCTTAGTTATACCTCCCAATGACTTCCCTTCTCCTCAGAGACTGATTTTTCTCTAATTTAGCATTGCTAAATATGGTCAAAACATTTAAGTAAAGACCAATAAAGACTTCCCTTCCTACCTTCTTAGAAGATTATATCTGAAGTAGGAACTCACTCCATTCAGATCCATACTATACCTAATCTTTAGAGTACCACTATCTTTCTCAATATGTATGCTTAGGTACAAAAGAATATGTGCAAGAATGGTGGTATAGTGCCTAAGGCAGTTGACTGCTAACCAGAAGACTGGTGGTTCAAACCTACCACCCACCTCTTGGAGGAAGAGCGGACAACCTATTCCTTAGAGATACCACCTCAGAAACCCACAGAGGTGTCACTATGAGTCAGAATGGACTCAACGGCAGTTAATGAGTTACACCACATCTGCCACCATGTGATGTGGTATCTGTACTTTGCCAGAAAAATAAATTTCACTCATTAATTGGATTGAGCAGAAAACTCATTCATTCAACAAGCATTGAATGAGTCCCCATGAAATCCTAGGTTCTGTGCTTAGAATGGTAGATAATCCCACATGCTAATACCATGGCTGTCTACATTAGCTTGTAGTGTGCTTGAGGGATGGACAAGGATACAGACAAGGTAAGTAGTGTGATTACAGCCAAGATCAAAATTGAGCACAAGATACTAATGGACCACTTCAATTTTTATATTTGCTGTGAGTCAAAGCTTCTACTTTTCACAATTTAAGTAATGTCACCCCTTACTGAATCCAGAACTCTCCCAAAGGTAAATATGATTTTCAAGTGTATAAATTCAGTAATACTATAACAAATAGTTTTCCACGATATTTTTCCTAATGGCAATAGAAAGAAGAGAACAGCTTGACCTTTTTCATGAAATCTAAAACATCTGCTGTAATTTTCTGGAAAAATAAAGAGTAAAGGAGCAGAAAATGCTATGGACAGTATAATCACACATAAATAAATTGTTTATACGTGATCTCAAACTAGGCTTGTTCAAAGAGTTCAAATTTGTCTCTAAAGGATTATCTAATCACAAACTTGGCAAAACAAGAATGATGTAAATCAAGCCCTTTTGTAAGCTTTTTAAAATTAATACCATGTTTCACTAAGCTTATAATTAGCAAGCCTCAAGAACTAACCAAATCGAGTACTGTTGAATTGATTCTGATTCATGGTGACATTATGTGTGGAAAGTAGAACTGTCCTATAGGCTTCAAGGCTGTAACCTTCCGGAAGTAGATCACCAGACCTGTCCACCAAGGCACCTTAGTGTAAGTTCAAACTACAGATCTCTAGGCTCATGAGTGCTTTACTCTTTGTGCCACAAAGGAAATCTAAGGCCTAACAGTGTTTTAAAGTTAAAAACAAAATTATAATCCCTCTTAGTTCACAGTTCAGTCAAATAACTTTAAATAAACCTGTCCTTTTTGGTTTTTGCAAAGATATTGTCACTTCAAATTAAAATTTCCTAAAATATTTTGCCTTATTTCCAATTATAACTCTAAGCAATGCATTTTTAAAACAAAGCTCTTTGATTTTCAAGGGACAAATTAATAAAGCTCTAAAGATCAGATGAAATTAAAACATCCCAGGAAAACTCAGACTTTTTTTAAAAGAGGCAGATTTTTTTTTTGTCCATTTCTGGTCTACTGAAAGCAACAGAGCAGGACATGAAAATAAATAAATAAATAATTTAGTGGTATGTGCCAAGAGTACCCAGAACTGGGTCATTCATATGCTTAATCACATAGGTAGCCTCTCATGTATACAAATTTCAGTCAGAGTAAAATATTTTTCTTCCCAAAATATCTCTCTGCATTAGACATACTGTTTTTCCCTAGCTTTGAATCCTGTTTACCAGTTTTTTCAACAGAGAGCAGAATCTCAGAAGAACAGAACACCAAAGCTGGTAACATTCTCAAGGCTGGATGCATCTTCTGGTACCTATCTACCAAAAAAGAACCTGATGTGATGATTAAGAAAGTCAACATAAGTTAAAACAAACCCAACAGCAACTGGTTATATATAACTATATAACTCTCTCTCTCTGGGGTCTTTAGTAGCGTAGTGCCTAAGGCCCTTGACTGCTAACCATAAAGCTAGCGGTTCAAACCCACCAGCCACTCCTCAGAAGGAAGGTTGGGCAATCTACTTCCATAGTGATACTGCCTCAGAAACCCAAGGAGGGGTCTCTATGAGTTGGATCCAACTCAATGGCAGTGTTGGGTTTGGTTGGTTTTATATATATAGTGTTATATACATGAATGAAGGAGCTCTGGTGATTTTGTGGGTAAGGCATTTGGCTGCCAACCAGAAGGTAAGTAGTTCAAATCCACCAGCTGCTCCACTGGAAGAAGAGGAGGCATTCTCGTTCCATAAAGATTTACAGCCTTGGAAACATAATAGGGGGCAGTATGAGTCAGAATCAACTCCTTGGCAGTGGGTAAATATGTGAGCATGAATATAAATACATATAGAATATAAATGTATGTATTTAGTCCAAATTTTACTGATGAGAAAGAAACCAATAATCTACTAAGCAAAAAATATCTAATTTAAAACACTATTAAGAAAATGGCAAAACCAAAGATTAATATCTGGAGCTGCAGAAGTTGTTCATACTCATAGATTTTATGCTAAATACAAAAGAAAGAGGTATGGCAAGAGCAAATATAATAGTCCATTCCATATATATGTGTGTGTATATATATATATACACACACACACACACACACTCACACACACAGTCTCAGTTTACAGACCTTATATAAGCCCTCCAGCCCTCCAGCCCATGGATTAAGACATTATAGTATTTCTTCTATATTTATAAAAAGAAAGAGAACTTGAAGATCAGGTGAAGGTCAGGTGAATTTTCCCAGGGCACAGTATGCTCTGCCTCTCCTCACATTATGAGAGACCCTTAATCTACAGCCATATAACACACAGTTCCATTTGCCCATAAGACACATATCTCCATTTGGAGCACCCTGGCCAAGTGTCTACAAAGTAAAAATATTCCAAACACTTCAAATTATAACTAAATGGCATTAGTCTCTTTTTTCATACTCAGACTTTAAGTTGAAAATATAGCCCAATTTTTGCTTCTATCTTCTTCACTCTCCCCATGCAGTCATATCATTTGCACGATTATAGATGCAGTTAAGTTGTGTCAGCAATTTCCTTTATGCAGCCTGCTTTGCAAATGTTTATAAAACTAGTTTTTGTGGGGGAAAAGTATGTTTTAAGCTGAAACACAGCAAGTAAAAATCCCATCACTTGAGAGCAATTTCTTTTATCTACCTTGCAAAAATGTGATGTGAATATATAAAAAGATACTAGCTAATTTAAGGTATATGACAAGGTAGTATAGAAAATTAGTAAAGGGGGTGGGTGAAATAAAAATGGACTCCAGGGGAAAATTTCTTTGAAATATGAGATTTAATGATGTATATTAAAAAAAAGAGCAATGTATACATAATATTTGGAGACACTGAATTTAATGGCATGTACAGATGAAAGGGTGAACATAATGCTTTGGGTCCATAGAGACAAAGAAGTCTGTAACATAACTTCATTTAATAGGTTCACAACTATTTGAGGCCCATATGAGAGCTGTTATAAACCTGACCAGATAGCCTAATGTCTAGTCACATTAGTTTAACCACATGCAAAGAAAAAGAAATATAAACGTATCTCCATATACATACACTACTTACTACCACAAGTATTGCTACCCCACATTTCTGTTCAGAAATGTGTGCATAAATGCAATTATACATTCCCAATTCACTTAAATGCAACCTAAGAAAATCTATGAGAAGTAGCTCCTTAACACTGATTAGGTTTAAGTGTGGGAAAAAAAAGGAGAAATACTACCACTATACATTTCTGAAAATTATGTAGAAAAGACTGCAAAGAATTTAATAAATAATAAGACTATGACCTGTGATAGCAAATGAAAAACTGAAGAGATCTAAAAAAATAAGATTGTGATTAACTAAGGATATGTTTACTCAGTCACAATGAAAAACTCAAAGGTACCTTAATAAACTACTAAATCTTCAACTTGGTCTTCAATAAGGTGAGATATTTAAATGATATAAAAAATAAAATAAGGCATAACCAAGCAAACATGCACAGCTGCCAGTTAGACTATGTGATAAGCAGGATAATGCCCCAACAGAGATGTTCACTTTGTAATCCCTGAAACCTGTGAATATATACTTTACATAATGTTATGGACTGAACTGTGTCTTCCAAATATATATGTTGAGGTATTAGGTCCTGTACCCTTGAATGTGGTCATGTTTGGAAATAAGATTTTTCTTTTGTTATGTGAATTAAGTCATACTGGACTAGGATGGGTTCTAAATCTAATGATCTCTGAATGGTGTCTTATAAAAAGAGAAAAATGGACACAGAGACCGTATAAGAAAATGTATATAAGCCAAGAAATGCCAAGGAGCACTCAAGACTACCAACAGCTGATGCACTGATTTAGACTTCTAGCCTCCAAAACTATGAGATAATAAATTTGTTGTTAAAAGCCACCCACTTATGGTATTTTTTGTTATGGCAGCACTAGGTAACTAAGACATATGGCAAAAGGAATTTTGCAGATGTGATTAAACTGACATGGGGATCTTACCCCATGTGGTAGTTATGTTTGTATGTCAGCTTGGCTGGGGCTGGTTGAGTGGCTGGACAGTTGGTGGTAATAATTATTCCCCATGATGAGACTGTCAATCAACTCCATGGTGGGATCTACCACAAGCAGCTGAGTAGCTGCCTTTGGGATGTGGTCAGCTTCCCATAAATAAGAAACAGCTTTGAGACTGGTTTCTAGTTTATGGCACACTTGAACCCTGCATGTAGCCATGTCATTGTTCAGAAGCATGCCATGCTCTGCCGACCTTGGGGCTTTTAAATGGACTCAAATTAATGGCCTGCCATGTGGTTTGGTAACATTGGGACTGTGCCATTTTACTTGTCAACCTTGGGCTTGTTAGCCTCAGCAGCCAATAGCTGCCTGAGCTAAAGCCCAAGATTGAGGGGCTTTCACCCAGCCCCTAGAGCCTGGCACTTTGAACTCGGACTTAAAGCCTCCAAATTGGAAGAATAAACTCCTATTTGATAAGGCCATACCATTTGTGGTGTATTTCCTGTCAGAGTGGTACTAGGTAACCAGAACACCCCACATTGTCAAGGTGAGTCCAATCCAATCATATCAACTTGTCTGTCAGTTTGTCGTCCTGTGGGGCTTGTACGTTGTTGTGAGGCTTGAGGCTGTGCCACTGGTGTTTCAGATGCCAGCAGAGTTGCACATGGTGCACAGGTTTCAATGCAGCTTACAGACTAAGACAGACTAGGAAGAAGGAGGAGGCCATCCACTTCTCAAAAACTGGCCAGGGAAAGCCTTATGAATAGCAGAGAAACACTGTCTGACACCTTACTGGGCAACTTTATGAATACCTCAGAAACTACACTAATATTACCGCTATATTATCACTAAACTGGGAACTTCTAGAAATCAGGGAAGGAGCTCTGGTGGTGTAGTGGATAAAGTACTTGCCTGCTAACCTGAGGGTAAGTGGTTCATATCCATCAGCTGCTCTACAGAAGGAAGATGGGTCAGTCTACTTCCATAAAGATTTAAAACCTCAGAAACCCAATGGGGACCACTATGAGTTAGAATCGACTTGATGGCAGTGAGTTTGTTTGTTCAGAGATAAGGGACCAATCCTTACTCATCTGAATAAGGACAATGCCTAGCTCAAATTGCTATTGTGTGTTCCCAAGTCGGCTCCAACTCACAGCAACCCTATGTATGACAGAACAAAACACTGCCTGATCCTCTCTCATCCTCACAATCTTTGTTATGCTTGAGCCCATCATTGCAACCATTGTGTCTATCCCCTTGAGGTTGTTCCACTTCCTCGTGGACCCTCCACTTTACCAAGCATGATATCCTTCTCCAGGGAATGGTTCCTTCTGACAACATGACCAAAGTAAGAAGTAAGTGAGACAAAGTCTGGCCATTCTTGCTTCCAAGGAGCATTCCAGCTATATGTCTTTCATTACAGATTTGTTCATTCTTCCAGCAGTCTATGGATCAACAAATGAATTTAGTGGAGCAAAGTACCCTACTAGCCTAGAATTGCTCCAAAAATTGTTGAGCCATATAAACACTGGGTTTTATTTGTTATAACTGATGTTACCTTCATAAGTACAAATATGTAACCTCTCTGACCTACTCTTTTCTCTTCTTCAGTCATTTAACAGAACATCAAATGTTTTTTTCATTCACTCTGTCAAATAACGTTTCTCAAGAACTGATCAAGATGACAGTGAAATCAGTACTTATTTATACAAAACATAGAGACAAAATCCTATTCCATTCAAGCCCCATAAAGAAGCACATTTATACTATCAATTCATCAGAATATATTTTCTGATAAAGTTTATACAGAGCATTAATGTGGTTTGTGGGGAGTTGAAGATAACTACTTTCAGAACATTTTCTAACTATGTTTTCTAGCCAACTATTTACTCTGCCACTCAAGAATTTTAAAAAATGTTGAAAATTAATAAGCCTTATTCAATAATCTCTTGGTGCCTTTGTTGTTGTTAAGTACCATTAAGTCGGCTCCAACTCATAGTGATCCTATAGAAAACAGAATGAAACTCTGCCCAGGTCTTTGCCATCCTCACAGTCCTTGCTATGCTTGACCCCATCATTGTAGCCACTGTGTCAATCCATTTCATTGAGAGTTTTCCCCTTCTTCACTGACCCTCTACTTTACTAAGCATGATATTCTTCTGCAGGGAATGGTAGCTTCTGACAACATGACCAAAGTACGTGAAACGAAGTCTGGCTGTTCTCACTTCCAAGGAGCATTCCTGCTGCACTTCCTCCAGGACAGATTTGTTCATTCTTCTGGCAGGGAATATTTTCAGTATTCTTCACCAACACTATGATTCAAAGGTATCAATTCTTCTTAGATCTTCCTTATTCATTATCCAACTTTCACATGCATTTGAAACTATTAAAAATACCATGTCTTGGGTCAAGTGCACCTTAGTCTTCAAAGTGACATCTTTGCTTCTTAATAATTTAATGAGATTTTTTTGCAGCAGATTTGTCCATTGTAATACAACATCTGATGTCTCATCTGTTGGTTCCATGTGTGTTGATTGTGGATTCAAATAAAATGAATGAAATCTATGACAACTTCAATTTTATCTGTTTATCATGATGTTGCTTATTGGGCCAGTTGTAAGGATATTCATTTTCTTTATGTTGAGGTATAATCCATACTGAAGACTGTTGTCTGTGATCTTCATCAGTAAACCCTTCAAGTCATCTTCATGTTCAGCAAGCAAGGTTGTGTCATTTGCTTATTGCAGGTTGTTAATGAGGCTTTCCACAATTCTGATGTTCTGTTCTTCTTCATATAGTCCCATTTCTCAGATTATTTGCTCAGGATACACATTGAATTAGTGAAAGTATACAACTCTGACATACATCCTTCCTGATTTTAAACCTTGCAGTATCCCCTTGCTCTGTTCAAACAACAGCTTCTTTGTCTATGTACAGGTTCCTCATGAATGCAATTACATGTTCTTGAATTCCTATTCTTCCCAAAGTTATTCATAATTTGTTATGATCCACACAGTTCAAAGGTTTAGAATAGTCTCTAAAACACAAGTAAATATCTTTCTGGTATTCTTTCCTTTCAGCTAAAATCTATCTGACCTCAGCATGGTATCCCTCATTTCACATCTTCTTCTGAATCTAGCTTGCATTTCAGGAAGTACCCTGTCAATATACAGCTGCAACAGTTTTTGAATTAGCTGAAGCAAGATTTTACTTGCATGTGATATTAATGACATTATTTGATAATTTCCACATTCTGTTGGATCACCTTTATCTGGAATGGGTACACATATGGATCTCTTCCAGTCAGTTGGCCATGCACTTGTCTTCCAAATTTCTTGATATAAATGAGTAAGCACCTCCAGGACTGCATCCATTTGTTGCACCATCTCAACAGTTATTTCTTCAATACCTGGAGCCTTGTTTTTCACCAATTCCTTTGGTGCCGTTTGGACTTCTTCCTTCAATACCATTGGTTCTTGATCATATGCTACTTCCTGAAATAGTTAAACATTGACCAGTTCTTTTTGATACAGTGACTGTGTATTCCTTCCATCTTCATTTGATGTTTCATGCATTGTTCAATATTTTGCCCATAGAATCTTTCAATATTGCAACTCAAGTCTTGAATTTTCTTTTTTTCTTCAGTTCTTTCAGCTTGAGAAATGTGAGTGTGTTCTTCCCTTTTGGTTTTCTAACTTCAGGTCTTTGCATAATTCATTATAATATTTTACTTTGTCTTCTCAAGCCACCCTTTGAAATCTCTGTTCAGCAATTTTATTTCAGCCTTTCTTCCATTTGCTTTAGCTAGTCTCTGCTCGAGAGCAAGTGCCTGAGTCTCTTCTGACAGCCATTTTGGTCTCTTCTTCCTATCCTATCTTTTTAATAACTATTTGTTTATTCATGCATGATGTTTTCTATGTAATCCCACAACTCCTTTGGTCTTCAGTCACTCGTGTTCAATACATCAAATCTATTCTTCAGATAGTCTTTAAATTCAGGTGGGGTATAGTCAAGGTCTTATTTTGGCTCTCGTGGACTTATTTTAATTTTCCTCAGCTTCAACTTGAACTTGCATATGAGCAATTAATGGTCTGTTCGACAATCAGCTCCTGGTCTTTTTTTGACTGATGACATTGAGATTCTCCACTGCCTGTTTCCACAGATGTAGTTGATTTCATTTCTGTGTGTGATGTAGTGTATTGCTTGGTATGGCTTTTGTAGCCTGTCTTTGTGACTCCCACCAGATTACTAGGTGGGACCATGCAAACAAGGTATATGGAGCTCTAATATGAAGATTGGTTAGTTTTGCTATGCTACTGGGCTTAAAATGAGCCTTCCTAGAAGCAGAAAAGGGGAATCTCATTGACATCAAGAAAGCTGGAGTAGAGTATGTCTTTGGACCCGATATCCCTGTACTGGACCACCTTGGAAAAGATGTCTGGCTGAGAAATGCCCAGCTCAGAGACACTTGGCTGAGAGATAGCAGCAATGTAACCCAGAGGCACAAGACAGAGCAGTGCCTTGCTGGCCCATGGAGCAAGAAAGCTGAGTGCCTTTGGGCAGAAGGCTTGCTGGTGGAGTGGGGTGCACCTTAGTGTACCTATCAGCAGAGCTAAAAGGGCTTTGTAACACTTGCCAGAGCAGGGCAGAAACCAGGCCGAGAGACCAAGGGTCAGAGAGGCAATCCTGAGGGCATAGTAGAAGGGAGACTGTCCCAATCGAAGAATTGTATCCTGAGAGTGTTCCTTAACCTGACTTATAGCCTGTTACCTCCCTAATAAACCTCATAATCATGAGTATTGTTTGTGAGTTCTATGAGGCCATTGCAATTAATTATTGAACCCAGTAGAGAAACAGCAGTGAATACTGTGGGAGGACAGTTGGTGTCAGAATTGGTAAAAAGGCTAGAGGGTGGTGGTATGTCTGGCCTCATAAGAATAAGCCTTGGACTGTTGATGGTGACCCTGTTTCCTTCTTGTGGGGTTGGAGGAGGTCAGAGGATGCCACCGCCATGTCCTTTTCGCACTGTGTATTCCATATGGCCATGTCCAGGAGTGTATAGTTGTCGTTTATGTTGTTGAAAAAGGTGTTTGCAATGAATAAATCATTGGTCTTGCAAATTTATATCATCAATCTCAGGTGTTATTTCCATCACCAATGCCATATTTTCCAACTTTTGATGATTCTTCTTTGTTTTTAATTTTTGCATTCCAGTCACCAGTAATAATCAATACATCTTGATTGCATGTTGGCTCAATTTCAGACATCAAATTTGGCAAAAATCTTCAATTTCTTCATCCTTGGCTTTAGTGTTTGGTGTGTAATTTAAATAATAGTAGTATTAACTGATCTTCCTTATAGCCATATGGATATTATCCTATCACTGAAAGCATTGTACTTCTAGGATAGATTTTGAAACGTTCTTTTTGACGATGAATGCAACTCCATTCTTCAATTTGTCATTCCCAGCTTCGTACACCATATGATTATCTGATTCAAAATGGCCAACACCAGTCCATTTCAACTAGACAGCACCTAAGAGCGTCAACAATGCCTGGAATATTCCTCTTTATATGTTCCATTTTATTTTTGACTACTTCTAATTTTCCTAGGTTCCTACCTCATATATTCCACATTCTAATTACTAATGGATGTTTGCAGCTGTTTTTTCCCATTTTGAATTGTGCCCCATCAGCTAATGAAGACCCTGAAAGCTTTACTCTATCTATGTCATTAAGGTTGACTCCACTTTGAGGAGACAATCTTTCCCCAGTCTTATTTTTAGTAACTTACAACCTGAGGGGCTTATATTCAAGCAGTATATCAGACAGTGTTTCACTGTTATTCATAAGTTATTCAGTGATCAGTTTTGTCAGCCATAGATGGCCCCATCCTTCTTCCCAGCGGGTCATCATTTGGAAGCTCTATTGAAACCTGTCCACCATGGGTGACCCTGCTGGTATTTGAAATACTAGTGGTTTAGCCTCCAGCCTTGCAGCAATGGCAAGCCTCCAAAGTATGACAAACTGGCAGACGAGTGGTGGTAACACAAATTAGACACTGAATAATTTTTTGTTAAAAAATATTCACCATGGCTATAAAAATATTCACTCTCAATTCCTCTAGGAAACAGTATAAGCAGTATAAATTTAGAGTGAAAATTATTCTGAAAAAGCATTGTCAAACTCCAACTCACTGCCACTGAGTATATTCTGACTAATAATGATCATATAGGATACAGTAGAACTGCCCCATAGTGTTTCCAAGATTGAAATCTTTATGGAAGAAGACTGCCACATCTCCCTCCTGTAGAGCAGCTGGTGGGTACAAACTGTCAACTTTTGGTTAGCAGCTGAGAATTTCAACCATTGTGCCATCAGGGCTCCTTAGTTTTGTTAAAGGGACTTTAAGTCACAGATCTAAATAAACATCTACCCTAGCTGACATCTTATGAAGATACTTAGGTGTCTTTCATGAGAAATCCCTAAGGATTTAAACAGAGAATAACTAGGTGTTGTTTCATGACAGATGAACAAAGTTAGTTGAGGTAGTTAAAAAATGAAAGATGAAAGGAAATTTTTAAATTGTAAACTGAAGAACTTAAGGTTAATATTAGAAATGATTCTAGAAATAGTCATTAAAATATTTTTGAGGACTAAAACAAAATGGCATTTAATTATTAAACCACTGCCTCAGATTCAGTAAGAACAGACTTGATTTATTTTGTTTTATTTTCTTTTTTGGCAAGACTGCCATTCTAAACATTCAGAAAAATGCTGAAGGTATAGTGCATCTGTATATCAATAGATATTTAGCACATTTTCATAAAATATTCTTGTGTGCAAATTAGAGAAATGGGACTAAATAATAGAAAAGATAGGTAAGCTTCTTGAATGGCCATCACCAAGGCTAGGGATAAATGAATGGCACATGTCTCTTGAAGGGAGACATTTAAAAGAATGTCTACTAAACAATTTTCATTGACTCTGTTCTAAATAACTCAACATTTTAGTAATATGAAAGATGAAGACATGGATGGCAAGTTGATCATTATATGATGACTAAAGCATGAGAAGGTAGTAAATCTAGTCCAAGGCCAAAGAGAATCATATGAAATATAATAATTAATCATGGAAAGAAAATATGACATAAGGTTATTTGGTTAACAGTGTTAATTCTGACACTGATCAGTTATGTTATTTTGGGAAACTCAACTGACCTTCTTTGATCTCATTTTTCTCATCTATAAAATAGAAATAATGCTCATTTCTACATACAAGTTTGTTTTGATATTAAGTAAGATGATCTATGTGAAAAAAAAAAAAAACTTTAAAACACCAAAAATACGGAGTTATTATTGTTGTTGTTGTTGTTGTTACTTGCCATCGAGTCGGCCCCAACTCGTAGCGACCCCTCCTTGGGTTTCTGAGGCAGTATCACTACGGAAGTAGGATTGCCCAACCTTCCTTCCGAGGAGTGGCTGGTGGGTTTGAACCACCAGCCTTCTGGTTAGCAGTCAAGTGCCTTAGGCACTATGCTACCAGAGCTCCTTATTACATGTAAAATAATCTGCTAATGATGGACAGGCCTATGGAATAAAGCAGTAATACCACTCCTTAGAACAATCAACAATATGAGGTCAACTCACTGCCATGCAGTCAATTACAACTCAGCAACCCCCAATGGATTTCCAAGGCAGTAAATCTTTATGGAAATAGATTGCTTCATCTTCCTCCCACGGAGCAGCTAGTGGGTTTGAACCTCCAACACTATGGTTAATGCATCCAAATGCCTTACCCACTATACCATGAGAATGCCTTAATATGAGATCAAGAGGACAGCATTTGAGCAAGGATAGACCTAGGAATGTGGGAGGGGATGGGAAGGAAGAACAAAGGAAAAGGATGGGTGCAGGAAGTGGGAAGAACATTGTTGCAGTGTGGGATTAAAGTGAATATCACAAAACAGAAAGTATATGGATTATTGAATGGAACAAATTTTCTCTGTAAACTTTCACCCAAATCATAATACAAATAAATAAAATAAAATAAGCTGTCCATAATAAACAAAGGAGCCATGCTGGCACAGTGGTTAAAACATTTTCCTGATACCCAAAAGATTAGCAGTACAAACCTACTTGTCACAAGGAAGATGTTCTGGTCTGCTTCTGCAAAGATGCACCATCTTGAAGCCCTATGGGACAGTTCTATTCCATCCTTTAGGGAAACTATGAGTTCTAATTAAACTCATAGTGGGTTTGGTTTTGTGGGTTTTGGATAATAAAAACTACTGGATCTTCCAAACAAAAGACAGGCACATGAGCTGAACATATACATTAGGTAGATACACTCCTTGGAGAGGTCAACCATGGGAGAATAGAAGGGCTGCGTATGCACAGGGAGACAGGTTTTGGGGCAGGAGTGCATGGGAGGGAAGGACACAGGGAAGAAGTAACTATGGGAAGGAAGTGGGAGGGGAGCTGTTGCATTGTGGGAAATTGCAGTCAATGTCATGAGACAAAATGTATGCCAGCTGCTGTATGGAAAATGAATTTGCTCTGTAAACTTTCACCCAAATCACGAAAAAGCGCAAGGTTTTTATATAATTATGTTGTTGTTTTTAGGTGGCATCAGGTCATTTCCAACTCATACCAATCCCTATGTATAACAGAATGAAACTCTGCCCAAAGCTGTGCCATTCACAATTGTTGCCATGCTTGAGCCCATGGTCACAGTGACTGTGTCAATCCATCTCATTGAGGGCCTTCTCATTTTTTGCTGACCCTCTATTTACTAAGCATGATATCCATCTCCAGGGAATGGTTGTTTCTGACAATATGATCAAAGTATGTGAGATGAGGTTTGGCTATTCTCACTTCCAAGGAGCATTCTGGCTGCACTTTTTCCAAGACAGATTTCTTCATTCTTCTGGCAGTCCATGGTACTTTCAGTATTCTTCTCTAACACTACAACTCAAAAGCATCAACTCTTCTTCAATCTCTCTTATTCATTGTCCAATTTTCACATGAAAATGAGGCTATTGAAAATACCATGGCTTGGGTCAGGCACACCTTAGTCTTCAAAGTCACATTTTTGCTCCTCAACACTTTAAAGATGTCTTTTGAAGCAGATGTGTCCAGTGTAATATGATATCTGATTTCTTGACTGCTGTTTTCATGGGCATTGGTTGTGGATCCAAGTAAAATGAAATCCCTGACAACTTTTATCTTTTCTCCATTTATACTGCTTATTAGTCCAGTTGTTAAGATTTGTGCTTTCTTTATGTTGAGGTGTAATCCATACTAAAGGTTGTAGTCTTTGATCTTCATAAGTAAGTGCTTCGAATCTTCTTCTCTTTCAGCAAGCAAGGTTGTGTCCTATGCATATCACAGGTTGTTAATGAATCTTCGTCTAATCCTGATGCTATGTTCTTCTATATGACTACAACTTTAGTGAAATTCAACAGTGGTCTGTCTGTCAAAATAAATAATGTATTTCCAAACCCTGTGATGGAAACACAATGTCTGGATCAAAGAAGAAAATGGCCCTAATCTAGGCTATTAAGGCTTTGCCTGAATTACTACCTTCACTGTTGTTTACTGAGTTTTGAGAAGAAGCCAGACAAATTAAGAATAATCATTCAGACTCACGTCACTAGAGTGATGAGAAGAGAGAAAACACTAATATGAGGAACACTGAAGAAAAGAGGATATTCAGTTACAGAAAGAGAATAATCAGCCAACTTCATGTGAATGACTGTCAAGCAGAAAGGCTCCAGAAATAGATTTTAGGTCAATATAATAATAATCATCTTGATAATGATAATGTCATTGTTATTGTTGTTATGGCCGTTGAGTTGTCTCTGACTCATAGCAACCCCTTCGTGGATTTCTGAGGCAATATCGCTCTAGAAGTAGATTGCCCAATCTTCCTTCCAAGGAGTGGCTGGTGGGTTTGAACCACCAACCTTCTGGTTAGCAGTCAAGTGCCTTAGGCACTACACCACCAGAACTCCTGATAATGATAATAGTGACAATAATAACAAATGTCTAATGTCTACGATGCCCCAGACATGGTTCTAAGTACTAAATATTAACTCACTTTATCCTGACAACAATTCCATAAGGAGATAATAATATTACTCCAGAGTCCCTGGATGGCACAAATGATTAAGTACTGGACTATTAACCAAAAAGTTGGTGGTGCGTCCACCCAGAGGCACCTTGGAAGTAACGCCTGGTGATCTGCTTCTGAAAGATCACACAGCTTTTAAAACCTTAAGGAGAAGTTCTATCCTGCACACATGGGGTAACCATGAGCTGGATTAGACTCAGTGTCAACTGACAATATTATCTCCAGTTTAAATGTCAGGGATCTCACATAGCTTACGCAAAGTCATACCTGTGAGAGGCAAAAACAGATTTTAAGAGCAGCAGTCTGGCTCTAGAGTTCCATACATATGCTGCATAACTTTATAACAGCCTAAGATCGCTGAAATGCAAAGAAATGCCTTTAAAAAAAATAGGTTACTTTTATTGAAATTGCTAAGCAGATACTGACCATATGACTGCTTCATCAGGTCGTTAAATTAATTATCTGTAAACTTTTTCCTTTCATTCACTAACCAGTACTTCCAGGCAACTATTATGAGCAGGTTCTGTGCTCAATGGCTGTGAATACCACCATGAACCCTTGAAAAAGTAGTGCCACGTGTAGTTTGCAGAGAAGTGGAATGTGGTAGTTAAGTTTGTGTCTCACCTTGGCTGGTTGAGTGGCTGGGCAGCTGGATGTAGTATTCCCCATGATGAGACTGGTAATCAGCTCTAGGATGGAATCTACTCTGAGCAGCGGCGTAGCTGCCATAGGGATGTGGTTTGCTTCCTGAATAAAAGGAGAAGCCTTAAGGAACAGTCTCTAGTTTATGGCACATTTGAACCCTGCATGTAGCCTTGTTGTTGTTCAGCAGCCTCCCATACTCTACCGACCTTGGGACTTTCAATGGACTTGAATTAATGGCCTGCTGTGTGGTTTAGTAACATTGGGACTACAACTTTTTACTTGTCAACCTTGGGCTTGTTAGTCTCAGCAGCCAGCAGCTGTCTGAGTAAAGAAAAGCTTCTAGTTCCAGTGGGCCAGGAGCAGGAGGCAGAGCTGAAGCCCAAGGTTGAGGAGCTTTCAGCCAGCCCCTAGAGCCTGGCACTGTGAACTCAGATTTAAAGCCTCCAAACTGTAAGAGAATAAACTCCTGTTTGTTCAAGCCATCCCATATGTGGTATATTCTTGTCAGAGAAGCACCAGGTAACCAGAACATGGAACATATGGGCATTGTTGTTGTTAGGTGCCATTGAGTAGTCTCTGACTCAGAGCAACTCTCTGCACAGCAGAACAAAACACTGCCCAGTCTTGTGCCAGTCTCACAACACTTGCTATACTTTAGCTCATCATTGCAGCCACTGTATCTGCCCATCTCATGGAGGGCCTTTCCCTTCTTTTTTGACCCTCCACTTTACCAAGCATGATATTCTTCTCCAAGGAATGGTCCGTTCTGACACCATGACCAAAGTAGGTGAGACGAAGTCTACCCATTCTTGCTTCCAAGGAGCATTCTGGCTGCATGTTCTCCAAGACAGATTTGTTAGTCCTTTTAGCAGACCACGCTACTCTTAGCATTCTTCTCCAACAACACAACTCAAAAGCATCAATTCTTCTTCAGTCTTTCTTATTCTTTGTCCAGCTTTCACATGCATAAGAGGCGAATGAAAATAACCATAGCTTGGGTTAGGCACACCTTAGTCTTCAAGGAGACATCTTTGCTCTTCATCACTTAAAAGGGTCTTTTGCAGCAGATTTTCCCAATCCAATATGCCATTTAATGTCTTGACTGCTACTTCCATTGGTGTTGATTGTATACATAGGCATTAGTGAACTAATTAATTATTATTGTGATGAGTGCTACTAAAGAGACACTCATTCTAGTATATAAGAACATATGTAGAATCCTTCTTTGTCTAACATATCTAAAGCAACTTTTCTGAGGAATAGAAGTTTAACTCTTTAAAAAAAAAAACTTTTTATTGTAATTTGGGTGGAATGTTACAAAGCAGATTTGTTTTACATTCAACAGTTCATGCACGTTTTGTTTCAGACACTGATTACAATCCCCATAATGACAGCTCTCTTCTCTTTCCTCCCTGTAGTTACCCTTTCCTTTTGTCATTCTTGCCTATGCATTCCTGCCTCCCTAACTTTCTCCTTGTGCAAATGTTGCCCTTCTGATCTCCCATGGTTAATTGTTCTATGGAGTGCCTCGCATCTCCCCAGTGTAGTTGTTCCACTCATAGGTGTCTCTTTTTTTTCAGAGAGTTAAGCCACAGGAATGAGTCCAGTTCCAGGCCTGAAGGGTGATTAGGGGCCATAGTCTCAGGGGATTTGCCAGTCTCTATCCATCCAGTAATTCTGGCCTATTTATGTTTTTTAATTTTATTTCATTTTTTCTCCCACTCTATCCAGGATCTCTAAATTTGATCCATTTCCCAGTGATTGGCATTGGTAGCAGGGCACAGTCTAATTAATCTGGCCTAAGGGTTATGTAGGCTGAGGTTCCCATGGTCCATTAGTCTTTTGGACTAATTGTTTCCATATGTCTTTAATATTCTTCACTGTTCTTTGCTCTGGGTGAAGAGAGACCAATACTTCCATCTTAGATGGTCACTCACAAGTTTTTAAAATACCAGTTGCTACTCACCAAAGTAGGATATACCAAACTAAAAAAACATTCATTGCTATCGAGTCGATTCCGACTCACAGCAACCTCTTTTTGGGTTTCTGAGGTGGTATCTCTATGGAAGTAGATATTGTTCAGTCTTCCTTCTGAGGAGTGGCTGGTGGGTTTGAACTGCCAGCCTTCTGGTTAGCAGTCAAATGCCTTAGGCACTATGCCACCAGAGCACTCATAAAGTAGGATATAGAACAATGTTTTTATGTGTATTATGTTTTGCCAGTTGAGCTTGATATCCCCCATGACCACAGTCCCAAGCCTGCAGGCCCAGCAACTCACTACCTCAAGGTGCTTAGTTGTGGCTAAGAAGTTATCCTAACTTTGTCTTCTGTTAGTGTTACAATGCATAAGAGCATTTTTATAACACATGCAAATATGCATGTAGGAATAGCATCTGTCAAACCTATGTATAGTCAGGGTGTCTTTCCATTCACCTTCTCATACCTGATCTCCTTACCTGTCTACCTATGTATTCACCCATGGATTAGTGTTTGCTATTACAGTAATAGTGTAGTATTATTTAAATAATAGTATTTACCTTTATTGTCTGTATTTCTTGTGCACCTCTCTGTGTCTTCCTATTATTTAGTGATATTCTGGTAATCACAAGCTTTTGTTATACTGTCTTTCCCTTCGTCCAAATCAACACATCTTTTAATTAGTCAGCAATTTTCCTTTCCCTCCCCTCCTATCCCTAGTAAGCAACAAATTTTCCTTCCCTGTATAAATCTTTCCTTGACTTTTTATAATAATAAATTCATACAGTAGTTGTCCTTCTGTGATTGACTTATTTCACTCCATGTAATGTCTTCCAAGTTCATTCATGTTATGAGGTGATTTGAAGATTCTTCATTATTCTTCAATGTTACATTGTATTCCATTGTGTGTATGTATGTACCATAGTTTGGCTATCTGTGATGGGCACTTAGATTGTTTTAATCTCTTTGCTATTGTGAATGGTGCTGCCATGAACATAGGTGTACATATTGTAAGACCACGGTAAGGAGAAGAGGACGCACAAAGGTGAGGTTAAAGAGAAGTTTTTATTCTGCACTTCTGGGCGAGGTTTACGGGTCCCTGAGAGGGGCCCAAGAAGTCGAGCAGCCTGGCTGGGAAGGGGAGTGTTTATAGTCTTGTAGAGGACCTAAGTGGGGACACTAAGGAAGTGGCGGGGTCCAATTAGTTGTTGGCATGGGTCTGCACCTAATTAGCATGAGGGGGCTTCACAGGAGGAAGTTTATCATCACATGGGGCTTTACAGCCTGGGCGGTTCTGCCACCTTGGTTGTCTTATCAGGCTGTCTCATCGGGGCCTGACACCTGGAGGAACTGCTAACTGAAATGTTGGTGGCTTGAGTTTACTCTGGCCTAACATTCCAACTTCTTTTAATGGATAAAGGGTGATGTGATCATCTTAGCTTCTTCCTGCTGAATGGGGTTGGAGAGGGAGAGAGAGGTTTCATAGGTTGGAGTCTGAAAAGCTGGGGTCGTCAGTTGGCAACGTGGTGTAAGGATGTAGGAGAAGTTGATTCACCATGACCTGAGATATTTCTTCAAGTCGGCTTTGGCTTCGGAGAAATTTGAGGAGGTAAGGGGTAAAGAGGAAGAAGATGGTAATTAGTATAAAAGGGTTTATGAGGGGAAGTAGCCAGGCAGTTAATGGAGACTGAAACCACGTGAATGGGGAGTTCCTGATTTGGTTTTTTCTGCAAAGGTCTTCACTCAGGTGTTAATATTTTTTCTATGAGGCTAGATTTGTTGATATAGTAGTAATACTTTTCTCTGAGGAAGAGGTATGTTTTTTTCATTTTTGGCTGTTAGTAGGTTAAGGGTTTGTCGGTTCTTTAAAGTAACTTGAGCTAGAGAGGTTAGTTGGTGTTGTAGGGTGGTTAGAGAGTCTGCTGTGGTTTTTACTAGGAGCTGTAACTGATTTTTTAGTTCTGTGTTGACGTGATACAATGTTTCAACAGACAGGGTGGTGGAGGTTAGAGAAAGATTAATTATGATAGGAAGGAAGGTTTTTTTTTTCTGGGTTAGTGTTGTAGAAAAGATAAAGAATTTAGTTTTTGTGTAGAGTGTAAGTTGAGGAATTATAGTTACTGGAGGTATGGATTTTCTGTGGAAGAATTTATGTAAGGAGTTATTGTATTATTATATTAAAAGAAGGTATGGTTATTGTTAGGGTGTACGGTACTATTTATAGGTAAATAGTGTGTACAGTTAGGAGTAGAATTGGGGAGGAAGTATACAGGTGGTAAAGAGGATTTAATGAGGGTAATAAGGAAGCGTAGGCTTTGGTAGGAGGTGGAGGATGAAAAAGAAGTAATGCTTATGGGAACAGTGGTTAATAAGGGTCGAATTACAGGAGTATGTAAGAAACAATGGGAAATGTTGGTTATACTTTTTTTTTGTATGAAGTGGAGTCAGGAAAAGGAAGGGGTTGGTGTGTGTTTCTGAGGGTCTGTGGATAGAACTTGTAGTATTTGTTCTGCTTGCACTGGTAGAATAGGGGTGTAATAAGGGGATTGAGTGGAGATTAAGAATTTTTTATATAAAAAATGTTGTATAAGAGGTTTTAGGCTGTGGTTGTGCTTGTTCTTGTGTGTGCGGGAGATAGGAAGTTGGGGTTTGGACGGGAACTGTGTAGAGTTTTTTAAATGTACTGTAACAGGAGGGTGATGAGAGGTAATGGAAGAGGTATTTCATATGCATGGATTAACAAGGTCAGGGGACACGAAGAAGGTTGGTGTCTGTGAGGAGGTAGTAGTCAGTGATAGTAGAAGAGAGGCAGAGTGATCCTGAGTCCAGGTTAAAGTGGTCTTAATTTTTGTGAGGAAATTCTGTCCTAAAAGGGGGGTAGGGCAAGTTGGTATAACAAGAAATGAGTGTGAGAGAATTCTGTTGTATATTAAGTAGGGCCTGTTGTGGGGGGGTTTGAGGGTCACCCATTAATTCCCATAATGGAGACTGAGAAAAGGAAACATGGTCCTGAGAAGGAGGGGAGTACAGAATAGGTAGCCCCCATATCAATCAAAAAGGAAATTGACTTACCCACTACCTTGACAGTGACCCTGGGCTCAGTGAGAGTGATTGGGGTTGTTGAGTCCGGGCTCCTTCAGTCGTCAGTGGCCAGGTCCAAGATTGTCGACAGCGGGTTAGTGGATGGGGAGGGTGGCCCTCCGTGCTTTGGCACAGAGGGAGAGTCGGGCCTGACACCTGGAGGAAGCTGCTAACTGAAATGTTGGTGGCTTGAGTTTACTCTGGCCTAACACATGTATCTATTTGTGTCCTGCATCTCACCTCTTTAGGATATATATTCCTAGTAGTGAGATTACTCGATCAAATGGTATTTCTATTCCCAGTTTTTTAAGGACATGCCACAGCATTTTCCATAGTAGTTATAACATTTTACAGTTCTACCAGCAATGTATGAAAGTTCCAATCTCTCCCTACCCTTGCCAGCATGTGTTGTTTTCTGTCTTGTTAAACTTTGCTATGATTCCTGAAGTGAGATAATATCTCATTGTTTTGATTTGCCTCTCTCTAGTGGCTAATGATTGTGAACATTTCTTCATGTGTTTATTGGCTGCCTGAATATCTTCTTTGGTGATGTGTCTGTTCATCTTCTTTGCCCATTTTGAATGCATTGTTTGTCTTTTTGATGTTGACATGTTGAAGTTTTCCATAAATTTTAGAGATAAGTCTCTTGTTGGATATGTCATTACCAAATATTTTTTTTCTCAATCTGTAAGTTATCTTTTTACTCTTCTGGAGAAGTCTTTGATGTACATAATAATTTATTTTTTAGAAGGCCCAAGTCATCTAATTTATCTTCAGCTGTTTGGGCATTTTGGGTTATGTTTGATAGTCTATTTATGCCATACATTAGAGACCCTTAGTTTGCCTCTGTTTTATCTTTGAGTACTTTATATTTTGGGGTTTTACACTGAGGTTTCTGATATGTTTTTATAAATGATTCATTTTCATAGATGGTGTGAAATCTTGCTTCATCTTTCTGCAAATGATCCAGTTTTGCCAACACTATTTGTTAAAAAGATGATCTCTTCCCCATTTAATGGGTTTCGGTCCTTTGTCAAAGTTCAGCTGTCAATAGGTGGATGGGTCTATTTCTGAAGTCTCAATTCTGTTCCACTGGTCTATGTGTCTATCTTTAAATCAATACCAGGTTGTCTTCACTATGTGGCTGTATAGTAGCTTTTGAGATTGGGGAGTGTGAGACCTCTGCTATGTCTTTCTTCCTCAGTAGTGCTTTGTTTATCCATGCTCTCTTTTCTTTTCATATAAAATTAGTGATTGCTTTTGCTATGTTCTTAAAGAATTTTGATGGAATTTGGAACAGGATTGTATTGAATATGTACATTGTTTGTGTGGTGTTGGTATTTTCACAATGTTTAGATTCTGTATTCATGAGCATGGCATATTCTCCCATTTATGTATGTCTTTTATAATTTCTTGTAGTGTTTTGTAGGTTTCTTTGTAAAGGTCTTTTGTGTCCCTGGTAATATTTATTCCTAATTATTTTATCTGTATGGTATCTACTGTAAATGTTATTGTTTTTCCTTACTTCCTTTTCAGAGATCTCTTTATTGATGTAGAGGAATCCCACTGAATTTTCCATGTTGATATTGTATCCTGCTACTTTGCTGAATCTTTCAATTAGTTCCAGTAATTTCATTGCTGAATCTCTGTTTTTCTATGTATGGAATCATGTCATCTTCAAATAGAGATAGTTTTACTTCTTCTTTGGCAGTTTGAATGTTTTCTACTTCTCTTTCTTGACTTCTTGCTGTGGCTAGGACTTCCAATACAATGTTGAATAAAAGTGGTGATAGAGGGTGTCCTTCTCAGGTTCCTGTTCACAAGGGGAAGGCTTTGAGTCTCTCTCCATTGAAAATAATGTTAGCTGATGGTTTTGTGTGAATGCCTTTTATTATGTAGAGAAATGTCCCTTCTATTCCCTTTTTTACTGAGAGATTTTATCCAGAATGGGTGCTGGCTTTTATCAAATGCTTTTTCTGTGTTGATTGATATGATCATGTGGTTTAGAAATTTAACTCTTATTTTGCTATCTATTGGAAAATATATCTAGTGACCTCTTATCTTTACTCACTAAACTCTTAGTATACCATTAGTTTTATTGAATCCAATCTTAGTTTTTTAGTTTCTTTGATAAGAAGTTCTATCTATTTGTAATGATTGCTATTCCATTGCATTTACTCTTTTATTCTTTCATAAAAGTCTTACAAAAACAAATAGAAATTTTACTTATATATTTTTTAATGAAATAAAATTTATTCTATTTCACTATTATCATATGGATCCATTGGACCTTGTTAAGATCTAGGATACCTTATATCTTGAAAGAATATGCTTTCTCATCATCCTAAGAATTATTTCATCATTATCACGGATTATTCCCAACAATGCTAAGAAAGCTTAAAATAATAAGACAGAAAATCAATAGAACTGGGTAGAAGGATGCTGAAACAAAAAAACAAATCATCACTATTGTGTCATTTTTCAATTTTCATATTGAATTGACCAAAGTATTTCATTATTGTCTTTTGAAATGACATAAAGGAAGACTAGAAACACTATCTTTGTAGTCTATTTTTAGCTTTAATTGAGTACAATGGAAATAGACAATATTTTGTTTTCTTCTCATACTGGCAGGGAGAATAAAATTGGCAGAGGGAGATGACTCCCAATTATTAGATGAATCAGAAGATGAATGTAAAGTAGCAAATAGTAACACCTTAGACTCAAATGATGGTGGTGAAATTGATAGTATAAATGAAATCTCTTACTATGAGTCTTCAGATGATGGTAACCTACATGAATTTTTTCCAACTCAATATTGAACAGTATTTTTTAAGGACAAAAGGGAAATATGGTGTTCTCATGTCCTTAGTCATTTAATGTAAAGGACTTCATTGTGTAATATTTTGGAGAATCTACATGACCTTGTTTCCCTAAAAGAACATGTGATGATGTCCTTTCATCTTTTGTGATGTTACATTCCAGAGGTAGACTGTGGAAAGCATATGTATATACAATAGTGACTGGAAAGAAATAGATGATGTAAAATAACAATAAGAAAAAGAAAAAAAAAAACATTGGATTAGTCATTCTAATTTGTTTTAGAAATCTAAAAATAAAAGTGTTCTGCAATTAGGAGAAAAATGAAGATGGCTGTCTTCTTTTAAACAAAATTATAAGCTGTCAAAATTTCAAAAGGTTCTTCAAGTAATGCATTTTGATGAAGTGAGTGGAAGAAGAAGAAGAAGATATAATGATAAGCTAGGGTGTATTAGAGATGAATTTGAAATCTGGAATTAGTAATCACAAAATGGATATGTTCCAGGTTCATGCATGAAAATTGCAATTAGTTAATTGTTGACAATTGATAAGTTTTGGTTCAGAGGCAATGTCCATTTCAGGTTTATATACATTCAAAAATAAGGAAATATGAAAAAAATTTTGGAATTTCTGTTTAAATTCTTATTAAACTTTATAATAATGCTGTTTTCAGTATTTTGTTATTATTACTTCTGAAAATTATTTGTCGCTTGAGTAAAACATGTGAAAAATAAAAAGGGCCCATTGGTCTTAAATGGTAAATGGTGACAGCTGTTAAGTTTAGTGCTGAATACTGGTGTCTGGTGGCCTCACAAAAGTATCCCCTCCCCTTAAAGTTGAATTCCATGGTTGTGTGGTTAATACAAAGAACTCTAGTTGTACAGTAGTTAAAACATCGGGATCTTAACCAAAAGGTCAGCAATTCAAACCCACCAACCAATTAGTGGGGGAAATATGAGGCAGTACACTTCTATAAGGATTTATATCCTTGGAAACTATACGGGGCAAATCTACTCTATCCTACAGGGTTGCTATGAGTTGGAATTGACTCGATGGCAGTGGGTTACTTCTCTTTGTATTTTTCTTCTCAACTGCTAGATTAAATACCTTCATAATAGTCCCTCAGGAAGTGGCAGTGATTTCTCTTCTTACTTTCAGAGTAGGAATTACATTGGCAATCCAACTGAAAGAGCCAAAGCAAAACAGATCAGTTGTCAAAATTTAGATGGAAAAATTTCAAGAAGAAAAATATAAAAAGCAGAAACTGTCCCTACTAAATTGTGAATTATTTATTTATATAAATAAATAGATTTATTTATTGGAAGAGTTTTTTATGGTAAGCCTGTTGTCTATATGGCAATCAAAACAAATTCATTAACCCAGGAGATATGTGAGCCCTTTAAGTGCAAAGAGAACATATGAAGATTTACAAAGAGGAAAGGTCCAGTAAATGTGTTTTGAAATTAAATATTGATACATTTGGAAGATTATTTTTTAAAATCTTGATTAAAGCTTCTAATATCTTATGAAAATCTAAATTGAAATTTGAAATGATTTTCTTTTTTGCTATCTTCTTTTTACCTTTAATGAATTTTTATTAAAAATTTATTTTAAATATAATTCTCACTTTAATTCTTAATGGGACGACCAGATATTGAGTTCTCACTTCCTCCTCCAGCTCAAGAACAGCAGGTTCCTCTTTGTTTCTTTTTTCTTCTATGCAGATTAAACCTCACTCTGGTGGGCAATATTTTGATATTATTACCATCTGATAATAATCAAGCCCAAGTTCTTTAAGAGATCAAAGGTCTGATCATCCACATTTCTGAAGCCCATAATATTATTTTGTCACCCAAGTTGTTTCCCTGATAAGATATGGATTTCCTCAAGTTAATTTTCATTCCCAGATTGTTTTACCAATGATGTCCTGTTTCCACAGTGTTCAAGATTCGTTGGGGTAATTTGTCAAAATATTCTATATGGAATAACACTCACAAATCCTGTTAACAGTAATGGAACAAATGTGAGGACTCCTCAGTTACCCAGTTGTGAAGCCAAACTGCCCCAATTTTCTCCATATTATTACTGAAGATCTTTAAGTTAATATCATTATTAGAAATGTACCAATTACAAATAATTTCATTTCACATTTTACTGCTAGACATCACTCATGTTTTATCAATGCTGCATATAATGAAAATAAAGAAAATATGATATTTTGTTTTCTTAGTGAAACACAAATGTATTTGTTTGAGCTCATGTGCTGAACAGTCAGGCAGGAGGTAATACAGTCCATGGTGAGTGATGCATTATGTTTCATGGAGCTACCTGGATGGTATCTTACAATCTTTTGTGATATTTCATATGGCTTCCACTAAATTCCACTTTAGAATTATTCCCTGCCTGGATGCATTAAGTGCATGTAGATTTTCATTTGCAAAGCACTTGGTGATCACCCTTTGCAGTCTCTGGTAAGTAAAAGAACCTGCTAGACTGAAGTGTTTGCTGTTATCTGATTTTCAAAGGAAGCTTTTTGGTGAGAGACTTCGATTGATTGATATCTCCATTGTATTAGATTCTTGTGCCAATTAAAAGACTAGAAGTGGCACTGAGTAATAGGAATATGATTTCAACCCCTTTCATTCTGAGCAATCCAGCCAGGAGAGGTCACCAGTAACTCATTAAGTGGAAAGCATTGATTGAGTCACATTCTGATAGGCAGATAAGTAGAAATAATAAAATTATAATGATAAGGATAATAAAACCTCTACTGAATGTGTATTATGTTCCAAACAGTGATCTAGGTATTTTGCATATATTAACAAATTTAATTCAATTTAATTATCCAATCATCAGAATAACCCTATGAAATTGATAGTGTTCTTATCCCCAATAATATATGTGGAATAGACTTTAATATTTCATACATTCTCATCCTATTTATTCAAAATACAACTGTAATATCTTGTAATTTCTTATATTAATCTGTTTGTGCCCTTTAAATCTCTGAGTTCTCAAAATGCAGTTACCATTTGTTTGAATATTTGTTAGTCAACATACTGAAATGAAAACTTACATATAGGCAGCATCTGGTCCATTGAGGGAGAATATGAAGTATAAGTCTTTGTAAATCTTTTGAAATGTTGTGGTAAGAATAATCTTCCATGTCCATGGTTTCACTCCCCTTCCCAACCACTGTTGGTTTCCCATAACAAACAGATTGTGGCATATTCTAACAGTCACATTGTTCAGTTAAATTTCCATATTAAGTTTTACTTTTCCCAATAAACATGAGAAGTTGTTGAGTATTGCCAAAGCAGTATACATGATTTTATTGGCTAATGGCCCAAGGCTATCACAGACAGAGAAAGATGCCCACAAATAATCAGCCTCTAAGGAGAGCCATTTTAACAGAGATAACCAGAAATGATACATTTAGGTAATAGCTTGCAGTTTAAGTCTTCAAGACTTAATGATTAATTGGATATGGATGCTACAGAAGAAGAAAACGACAATGTGATACCCATAGGCCACTGCCATAAACAAAGGAGGAAAGTCAGGAGCAATGTCTTCATCAGGATTCTTTGGAGCAACAGAGCAAGATTAAGATTATACACACACACACACACACACACACACACACATAGTCTCTAAGTGGTGCAAATGGTTTACAGTCCAGTGACTGCTAACCTAAAAGTTGGCAATTCAAACCCACCTAGGAATACAATGGAAGAAAAGGCCTAGCAATCTGCTTCTGTTAAGATTACATCCAAGAAAACCCTATGGAGCAGTTCTACTCTGTAACAGAAGAGGTTGCCATGAGCAGAATCAACTGGACAGCATATACACATATATAATAAACATCTATTGAATATGTATTATGTTCCAAACACTGATCTAGGTAGTTTGCATATATTTATCAATTTAATTATTTAATCTTCAAAATAACCCTATGAAATTGATACTGTTCTTATCTCTAATAATATATGTGGAATTGATTTTAAGAATAGTTCAAATATTTTCGTCTTATTTACTCAAAACCCAATTAGAAAATCTTATAATTTTTATATTGTTCTGCGTGTACTCTGTAAGTATTTGAGTTTCCAAAAGCCATTTGCAATCTGAATGTGTGTATAGAGAGAGAAAGAGATTAAGGAATTGGCTCACATGATTGTGGGTGATGGGAAGTCTGAAATCTGTAATAGGTCAGATGACAGATTTGTCAGGTGACAGGCTGGAGATTCCTGCAGTCTTGTCTCCCAAAATCCATAGGCCAGGCAACAATAAGGGTTCAGAGTAAAAGAGTTCTGGCAAAATGACTATTTATAGTCTGGAATCAGAATAGACACTAGGGAAAACTCCTTTTAAATCTTAAAGTCTTTAACTGGTTAGATAAGGCCCACCCCACCACGGAGAGCAATCTGCTTTACTTTGGCCAAATAATTTATAACAGTATCCAGACTAGTGTTTAACCAAACAACTGGACACCAGTTATCACAGCCAAGTTGACACATAAAACCAACCATCAATAGCAAAATTCTTCAACCTTAATTTTGAGACTATGATAAAGTGGTTCTCATATAACTTTTAATAAGATTTTTATGTATGTAACTGTAGCAAGTTATGAAGTCAAATATTAGTTAAATTATATAAATGGCTGCATAAAACACTTAGGTTGGTCTGATAGAGAGAGTTGGAACCCCAAGACTGACCTTTTGTCACCCTTCAAGACTGGAAGTGAAATCACCCTCATGGATCAACTTTCAGTCAAGCAATAGACAGAACTATAAGGTGAACACTGACGCAGGGATACTTACTCCTTAGCAAAATTGGTCATGCAAGGTCAAAAGAGCCTCTTTTGCCTACAGATAAAGTTCAGAAGGCATGAAGGTGTGGGAAAGAAGGATGAATGGAAATGGGAAACACAGGGAGGAAGTAGGGAGAATGCTGTTGCACTGTAGGGATTGCAATTAATGTCACAAGAAAAACTTTATGAATTGCTGAATGGAAAATCAATTTGCTGTATAAATTTTCACTCAAATCACAATAATAAGTTTCAAAAAATTAAATAAAGACTGCATAGCTTACCACTTATACATCATATAAAATTATTTTGGCTTACAGTCAACCATCCTGAGGGAGAAAGCCATTTGACCTGTGGGCTCAGGACTATGGTCAAGGGGGAGATCAAACTCAATTACCATAACATACTACACAAAAACTGTTCAACATCCTGCTGTGGTGAGTAGCGACTAGGGTCTTAAAAGCTTGCAAGTGGCCATCTACATGCAACAATTGGTCTCTCCTCATCAACAGCAAAGAAGAATGAAGAAAACCAAAGATGCTTAGGAACAATTAGTCCAAGGGACTAATCGTGGACCATGTGAACCTCAGACTATGTGACCATGAGACCAGAAGAACTAGATGATGCCCAGCTACCAGTGTCAACCACTCAAAATGGGATCAGTACAGGAGATCCTGGATAGAATGAGAGAAAAACATGGAACAGAACCTAAAATTATAAAAACGGCTAGGCTTACTGGTCTGATAAACACTGGTGAAACTCCTGAGACTATGACCCCTACTCACCCTTCTGGCTTGGAATTGAATTCACTCCTGTTGCTTCTAGCCAAACAATAGACAGGCATATAATGTGAACATTTACACCAAGTAGGTACACTTCTTAGAACAATCAATCAGGGGAGATCAGAAGGGCAGTATTTGCACAGGGAGATAACTCAGGGGGCAGAGATGCATAGAAAAGAAGGACACAGGGAAAAGGTAACCACAGGGAGAAAGTGGGAAGAACACTGTTACATTATAGGGATTGCAATCAATGATACGAAGCAAAATGTGCATCGACTGCTGTATGGAAAATGAATTTGCTCTGTAAACTTTCAACCAAATCACAATTAAAAAAAAAAAAAAAAATCTATTGACTTGACCTCTTACCCCAGCCCCTGCTTTAGGGACCAGTTCTGAGCAGACTTTGACCTGAGCAAACAGTCTGACAGCCCTTTGTATGATGCACCATATACTCATATACTTCTTGATTCATACTCCAGGAATTTTTTCTTGCCAAGGCTCAGAGACTAAGAAAAAAAGAAAGAAAGAAAAACATTGCTGTTGAGTTAATTCTGACTTGTAGCACCCTCATAGAACAGAATAGAACTGCCTCATACAGTTTCTAAGGCTCTAATCTTTACAGAAGCAGCAAACTGCCACATCTTTCTTCTGTGGAGCAGCTAGTAAGTTGAACAGCCAACTTGTTGGTTAGCAGCTGAGTACTTTAACCACTGTGATACCAAACCCCTAGAAACTCTCTATAACATAAAACATATAACACTATACATAAGGCTCACTATAGAAACTCACTATAACTCACACATGGGTATCTAGAAGTACAAGGGAAGTAAACTGTGGGCTCACCCTTGACTATGAGGGATGAGAACCAATAGATAAATGTCTTCTTCTTTGGTCTTCTCAGCAGAGTTCCAAGACACATTTCATAAGGCCCCTCAGAAAGTCTGATGGGGTTAGAGCAATGCTGCCCCAAACTGTGACTCAGTCCATAATGCACCCTTGTGTTGATTCACTCTCCCTGCTTTCCTGTTTCATACCTCCTGACCCTCATATCTGCTCCTTAGGATCATTTCCTAGATAAATTACCTACACATTAGACTCTGCTTCATGTCTCATGCTCCGTCCTCATGTGAGCCAGACTTCAGCAGTGGCTAAAGTGAGTTTTAAATTTAAATAGCAAGTAGACAAGAGAGAGTAGAGAACATAACCTTTTTTGTCATAACCCCAACAGATTATGCTGACTAATTCAAATTATTGAAAGGTTAAGATTTAATTTATTTCAAGATTAAACCTGGTGATAGTCATAGGAGAATGAATTAAAAAAATTATTAATACTGCATTAAAAATGGTAAATTTGTACCTTGTATATTTTACTACAGACGTTGTTGTTGTTGTTGTTATGTACCCTCGAGTCGGACCCGACTTATAGAGACCCCTCCTTGGGTTTCCAAGGCAGTATCATTATGGAAGTAGATTGCCCAATCTTCCTTCTGAGGAATGGCTGGTGGGTTTGAATCGCCAGCCTTCTGGTTAGCAGTCAAGTGCCTTAGGCACTATGCTAATGGTTGGGCATAGTATTATGTTAAAAACTAGCAAGTCAATAATGCAGCATGAGTAAATATATTATTAGCAAAATTCCTAATGTGCAATATTGTATTTTCTGCTTAGTCTCTTTCCAATAAGAGTGTAGAAAATGGAAAGCTTTTCCATTATGAATTATGTAAAAGTATGTACTCATTATAGTGATGCCAGTATGGCTTTTGAAGATGTAAACAGACTTTTCCTTCCCTTTCAATGGATGAGGAAGAATTAAGCTATAGACATTTGATATTAATATAGCTGTAACAGCTATTCTTATCTATGGATTAGGATAGATGAAAAAATAATCCAGATTAAAAATGTAACAAAAAATCTAAAATATTTAAACAATGTTTGGACTAAGAACGATATTCTTAATATCTCTGAATAATTGTTATTTTTATAATGTTTGAAAGCTTCTGGCTACTGATATTATAGCAGAAAAATAAAACCCCAGATATTCCCAGTATTTAGTGAGCTTTCCTTCCAGTAATCCTGCTTAAACTAGGGCTTTTCTTGCAAGAGTTTATTTGTGAAGCCCCTTGCTAACCTTTGTGTACAACCATAGATTGATTCATGTATGCTAAACATTGTTTTGTGCTTTAAGTCTTTTCAAAAGCAGCTTTCCAGTTACATCATAGCTTAGAGTGGAAAGCTGAAAAGAAACATATAACCATGTAGTGTAAATCAACCAGACCAGGAAGCATATTACTGACGTAAATGGTTAGTGTCAATATGTCAAAAGCTTTAATACCATATGGCATGTGACTTCAATTCTGAGCCTTTGAAGAGATTGTCACTTACACAATTACCATTTCTTCCTCTTAGTAGCAATCAAAACTTTCATTGAAGATGTTTCATACAGCTACCACCTAAATATACATAAATGGTTTGCTAAGCATATGCCAACAGACAAAAGCAGACACCAAACGGGACTGCCAAAGCATAACTCTGCTCTCTTATGTAAGAGTGCGATACATCAATTTTGTGTTTGGTTTTTATTCAGCACAGAACACAAATGTTCATCCCAAAAGCACTTGCTTAAGGAGGAAAATGAGCCAAAGGATTAATTTCCAAAAGCTTGGGGATTTTTCAAAAAATGATGTAAATAAAGTTTGGAGGTTGTGTTGGA
>NW_006921954.1:2687392-2688841 GCF_000298275.1 Orycteropus afer afer | reverse complement strand
GCCACACCCCTGGGGAAACTCCCCCTAGACTGACCGGCCGCTTAGGACACAGTCATGTGATCCATCATGAGAAACAACACTCACAAGTGAAGTCCAGCCAAGTTGACAGATCTTCAACTATCACAGAGGTGAAGAATTTTTTTAAAACCATTTTAGAAAGCCTGATACCTCAATTTAATTTAGTCTGGTAATGTTTAAGGCCTTAAATAACTGAAAAAGGAGCTCTGGTGGTGTAATGGTTAAAACATTTGTCTGTTAACCAAAAGGTCATTGGTTCTAACCCACAAGCTATTCCTCAGAAGAACGATGATGGAGCCTGCTTCCTTAAAGATTTATGACCTTGGAAACCCTCTGGCAGTTCTACTCTGTCCTAAAGGATCACTATGAGTAAGAATCAACTTAACGGCAGTGAGTTTGGGTTTTCAGTTTACTTAACTGGAAGAGAGTCCTGGTGGTGGAACAGTTAAGCACTCAGCTGCTAACCAATAGATTGGAGGTTCCATCTGTCCCAGCAGCTCCATGGCAGAAAGACCTGGTGATCTGCTCTTGTAAAGTCTACACTCTAAAAAGTCCCCATGAGGTAGCTATACTCTGTAACATTTGTCAGTCTGAGTTGGAATTGACTTGAAGGCACCTAACAAAATCATTTAACCGAAAAAGTTTAGACAGAGTTTTGCTTTCACTCAGAGTACCTCTGCAAAGTACATTATTACAAATATTTATATATATGTTGTTGTTGTTGTTCAGTGCCATGGAGTTGGCTCTAACTCATAATGACACTATGTGCAATAGAACAAAACATTGTCCAGCCCTGTACCAATCTCATAATCCTTGCTATACCTGCACCCATCGCGGCAGCTACTCTCTTAATCCATCTCCTTGAGAGCCTTCCCCTTTTTTGTTGACCCTCCACTTTACCAAGTATGATATCCTTCTCCAGGGAATGGTCCCTTCTGACGACAACATGACCAAACAGGTGAGACAAAGTCTGGCTGTTCTCGCTTCCAAGGAGCATTCTGGCTGCACTTCTTCCAGGGCAGATTTATTAATTCTTCTGCAGTCCATGGTACTGTCAGTATTCTTTGCCAACACCACAACTCAAAAGCATCAACTCTTTTTTCAATCTTCCATATTCATTTTCTGGCTTTCCCATGTATATGAGGCAATTGAAAATACCATGGTTTGGGTTAGGCACACCTTAGCCTTCAAAGAGACATTTTTGCTATTCAGCACTTTAAAGAGGTCTTTTGCAGCAGATTTGCCCAGTGTAACACATCATCTAATGTCTTGACTGCTGTCTCCATTGGTGATGGAACCAAGTAGTATGAAATTTACCACAATTTCAATCTTTTCGCCACTTGTCATGATGCTGCTTATTGGTCCAGTTGTGAGGATTTTCATTTTCTTTATGTTGAGATGTAATCCATACTGCAGACTGTAGTCTTTAAT
>NW_006921954.1:2677697-2686304 GCF_000298275.1 Orycteropus afer afer | reverse complement strand
ACACACACACACACACCCAAAAAAAAACCTCTAAACTGCCATCAAGTCAAATCCGACTCAAAGCGACCCCTCCTTGGGTTTCAGAGGCCATATCTTTACAGAAGTAGATTGCCCAGTCTTCCTTCTGAGAAGGGCCTGATGGGTTTGAACCACCAGGCTTCTGGTTAGCAGTCCAATGCCTTAGGCACTACGACACCAGAGCTCTATGTTTTCTCCTTTCCAGAGAGACAGTACTGTGTAAGATATCTTGCACAGTACTGTTTCTCTGGAAATGAGAAAGCATAGATTCATAGATTCACCCCCTTGAATAAAAGCACAAGATTTTAAAATTAAAAATAATGCAAAGTCATTTCTGAAACAAAAGCAGATTTCTGAATATCTGAAAGTTTCTTTTACAATATACTTCCCGCTTCCCTATAAATTGGGTGATTTAAATTATTAACAAGAGTTAACAGGTAATTTCAAATACTCAATCATTTATTTATATATTATTTTTCTTAATTTCCAAATTTTATCTATACTCTAAAACATGAACTCTGTGTTTCTATTCAATTTGTACTAATTTGTTTTAATTCCTCAAATATAGCAGTTAAGTGTAATTCAGATCTACATGATCATAGAAAATAATCACATATTATGGAAAATATTAAAAAGCAAAAAAAGGATTCATGTAGAACCATAAAAAATATCTAAATAACAATTCAACCTGAAATTCTTCATATTAAAACCTGTACAGTACAAAAATAATCAAGAAAATAAAAAATTAAAAGCATTGTCAAGAAAGCTCTGGCTATCATTCTTTAATAAGCTGATACAATCTTTCAAAGCAAAATATTTGGTTCCATCAGCATAAGAGAGGAATCCTTGCTGTGCTCCCTCTCTGTCTCCCACATTATTCCTGTGCTTACATACTGATACATTATCTAATAGCGGCTTTGGCCAATCAAGGTGACTTAGCCCTACAAAGCATGTCCTTTAAATGACAATCAAAGCCAATAATAGCTCATATGTGGAGCAATACTGTTTTCTCTCTTGGAAATGCTGTTCATTCCCATACCTTTCACTTCCAAACTTATAATGCCAACTCTGTTTTCTCTCCTGAGACTAGACAAGCATTCCCAGTCCCTTCTTGACATTTCTATGCAGATATTCTCCTTGGAACTTCAAATGCAATTCATCTAAAGCAAAATTTATTTCCTTCTGTCCCTAGATCTTCATCATATTCTGCTGCTTCTTTTTGAAAATACCACCACTGCAATAGCACAAGAGTAAAACTTCTGGTTTATATTTAAACTTTCTGTCACTGATGCTGACAACTACACTTGACCCTTGAACAATGTGAGGTTTAGAGGTGCCACCCCCTGCACAGGTGAAAATTCTCATTTAACTTTTGATTCCCGAAAAACTTAACAACTGGTGGTATAGTGCCTAAGGCATTTGACTGCGAACCAGAAGGTTGGTGGTTCAAACCCCAGCCACTCCTTGGAAGGAAGAGTGGGCAATCTACTTCCTTAGAGATACTGCCTCAGAAACCCAAAGAGGGGTCGCTGTAAGTCGAATTAACTCAATGACATTCAGTTTGTTTGGTTTCATTGACCGGAAGGCTTACCAATACTGTAAATAATCAATGAACACAATTCTTGCCCTACAGTTATTAGGTTTTCAAAGACACACATACACAACAGTTAAGGTTTATTAACTGTACAGCATGATGATTATTTACTATATATTAAATGGAAATGGATCATCATAAAAGTCTTCATCCTCATGTCTTTATGTTGAATATGCTGAGGAAGACCATGAAGACCTCCTTGGTCTTGCTGTCTGCAGGATGGCAGAGGTGGAAGAGGTAAAGGAGGTGGAAAGGGAGGCAGGAAAGGCAGGCACACTCAGTGTAACTTAAAGTAAATATATTGTAATTTCTGTCTGACTCTTTGCTTTTCCATTTCTCCAAAAATATTTCTTTATGATACCAATCCTTTTACCATCATTTGCTTTAGTTCCAGTGCCCATATAATACAAGAATCTATGTCATAAAAGAAGTCAAAAGCAGTCTTGAATAATAGTAACCTTCTGTCAGATTGTCTACTGTCAATTTGTTTTCTGGCACTGCTTCTTCTACATCTTCTTCCTTCTCATTTGACAATAGTTTGGAAGCACTCACCTCCATCAATTTGTCATTCTTCTGTTAATTCTTCTGGTGTGGTGTCTATTAGCCTTAAATTTCTCCAAGATAGTTATTGTTAAAAAGAAAAAAAAAAAAATGATGTATAAGTGGATCCATGGGAGAGCTCTAGTAGTGTAGTGTCTAAGGCACTTGACTGCTAATCAGAAGGCTGGTAGTCCAAACCCACCATCCACTCCTTGGAAGGAAGATGGGGCAATCTACTTCCATAGTGATACTGGCTCAGAAACCCAAGGAGGGGTCACTATGAGTTGAGTCTGACTTGACGGCACACAACAACAACAAGAAGTGGATCCATGGAGTTCCACCCCATGTTGTTCAAAGTTCAACTGTACATGGTCATGGGGAAATGGTGAAACTTTTAAAATGAAACTTTTTAAATGCCTCCCTAATTTCTCTTACATTTATCTCCTACTAGGGAGATCTGGTAGCATAGTGCCTAAGGCACTTGACTGCTAACCAGAAGCCTGGCGGTTCAAACCCACCAGCCACTCCTTGGAAGGAAGATGGGGCAATCTACTTCCGTAGTGATACTGCCTCGAAAACCCAAGGAGGGGTCGCTATGAGTCGGGTGCAACTCGATGGCATATAACAACAACAACAACAATCTATTCCTATTAAGTAGCAAAAAGGAAAAAGAAAACAATTCACTGCCGTGGAGTCAGTCCCAACTCATAGTGACCCCTCCTTGGGTTTCCGAGGTGGTATTTCTGTGGAAGTGGCTGGTGGATTTGAACTACCAGCCTTCTGGTTAACAGTCAAATGCCTTAGACATTACACCACCAGAGCTCTTTAGATATTGGAGGGTCAACAAGAAAGGGGAATACTGTTGATGAGCTGGATTGATAGAGTAGCTAAAACGATGGACCCAAATATAGCAAGGATTGTAGGGATGGTGCATGACCACAGTGTTTTGCTCTGTTGTACACAGGGTTGCTGAGTCAGAGCCAACTCAACAGCATCTAACAACAACAACAATAATATCTGTTCCTAAAGTTTCCATCTCTACCTTGGACCTCTAATATTATTTTACCTGTAATTAAAGGCTCCTCCTCTGGGAGTGAAAGTAGGTGAGAGTATCTCTCCTGTTCAAATCTATTATTTATACATAAACATACCTCTGACTAGCTAGCATGTACCCACTTGCGATGGGGTTCCCTTCTGAAGACTTGTCATAAGTCAGTTATGACATAAGGTGAATATCTCCTTTAAAAAAAATCCATTATTATTGCCTTTTGTTATCAGTATCTTTATATATCTGTTCTTTATTTGTTTTTGAGGGTTAGGAACATTACATATAAACTTACAAATATGATGACATCAGCAAATTACACACCACAACAGTGTACAGGCATACCTAGTTTCATTATGCTTTGCTTGATTGTGGTTGGCAGATATTATGTTATATACAAATTGAAGATTCAAGGCAACCCTTTGTTGAGCAAGTCTATTGGCATCATTTTCCAATCTATTGTCCTCAAGAAGGTTCCTGGCAACCCTATGTGAAGTAAGTCTATCCATGCCATTTTTCCGACAGCATGTTCTCACTTTGTGTCTCTGTGTCACATGTTGGTAGTTCCATAAATATTTTAAACTGTTTCATTTTTATTATATGTATTATGGTTATCTGTGATCAGTAATTATTGATGTTACTATTGTAATTGTTTTGGGGCACCACAGACCACACCTAGGTAAGACAGTGAACTTAAGAAATAAATGGGTGTGTGTTCAGATGGCTCCACTGACTAGCTATTGCCCCATCTCTCTCCTTCTCCTCAGGCTTCCCTATTCCTTGATACATAGTAATATTGAAATTAGGCCAGTTAGTAACCCTGCAAGGGCCTCTAAGTTTTCAAGTGAAAGAAAGTGTCCCATGTCTTTCACTTTAAATCAAAAGCTAGAAATGATTCATCTTAGTGGGGAAAGCATGTCCAAAGTCAAGATAGGCCAAAAGTAAGGCCTCTTACACCAAACAATTGACCAAGTTATGAAAGCAAAGAAATGTTTCCTGAAAGAAATTAAAACTACTACTGCAGTGAATACATGAACAATAAGAAAGAGAAACAACCTATTGCTAATATGGAGAAAAATTTAATTTGGATAGAAGATCAAACCAGCCACAACATTTCCTTAAGCCAAAGCCTAATCCAGACCAAGGCCCTAACTCTCTTCAATATTATGGTGAGAGAGGTAAGGAAGTTTCAGAAGAATATTTTGAAGTTAGAAGAGATTGAGTCATGAGGTTTAAGGAAATAAGCCATCTTCCCAATGTAAAGTGCAAGGTGAAGCAGTAAGTGCTGATGTAGAAATACACCAAATTATCCAGAAGGTTTAGCTAAGACAATTAATGAAGATGGCTATAGTAAGCAATGGATTTTCAGTGTAAATAAAACAGCCTTATATTGGAAGAAGATGCCATCTAGGACCTCCATGGATGGAGAGGAGAAGTCAATGCATGGCTTTAAAGCTTCAAAGATAGACTGACTCTCTTGCTGCTGATGACTTTAAGTTGAAGTCAATGCTCATATAACACTCTGAATTAAGGGTCCTTAAGAATTATGCTAAATATACTCTGCCTGCACTCTATAAATGGAACAACAAAGCCTGGAAGACAGCATATTTGTTTACAACATGGTTTACTGAATATTTTAAGCCCATTTTTGAGACCTACTGCTCAGCAAAAAAGATTCATTTCTAAAGATTATTGTTCATTGAAAATGTACCTGGTCATCCAAGGACTCTGATGGAGATATGTAATGAGATTAATGTTGTTTTCATGCCTGGTAACACACTGTCCACTCTGCAGTCCATGGATCAAAGAGCAATTTTGAATTTCAAGTCTTATTATTTAAGAAATACATTTTGTAAGGCTATAGCTACCATAGGAGCTCTGGTAGCATAGTGCCTAAGGCACTTGACTGCTAACCAGAAGGGTGGTGGTTCAAACCCACCAGCCACTCCTCAGAAGGAAGGTTGGGCAATCTACTTCCGTAGTGATACTGCCTCCGCAACCCAAGGAGGGGTCACTATGAGTCGGGGCCAACTCGATGGCGTATAACAACAAATAACAACATAGCTACCATAGATAGTTATTCCTCTGATGGATATGTGAAAAGCAAACTGAAAGCCTTCTGGAAAGAATTCACATTCTACATACCATTAAAAATATTTGTGATTCATAGGAGGAGGTCAAAATATCAACATTAACAGAAGTTTAGAAGAAGTTGATTCAACTCTCATGGATGACTTTGAGGGATTCAAAACTTCAGTGGAAGTAACTGCAGATGTGGTAGAAATAGCAAGAGAACTAGAAATAGAAGATGTGACTGAGTTGCTGAAATCTCATGATAAAACTTTAATGGATGAGGAGTTCCTTCTTATGAATGAACAAAGAAAATAGTTTTCTTGAGATAGAACTTACTCCTGGTGAAGATGCTGTGAAAATTGTTGAAATGACAACAAAGAATTTAAAATATTACATGAACTTAGTTGATAAAGCAGTGGCAGGGCTTGAAAGGACTGACTCCAATTTTGAAAGAAGTTCTCTGGGTAAAATATTACTTGCTACAGAGAAATCTTTCATGAAAGAAATGTGATATGGAAAATTGCATTGTCATTTTATTTTAAGGTATTGTCATACTTACCCCAACCTTCAGCAAGCAATACCCTGATCAGTCAGCAGCCATCAATGATGAAGCAAGACTCTCCATGAGTAAAAAGATTATGACTCTCTGAAGGCTCAGATGATGGTTATCATTGTTAACAATAAAATGTTTTTTAATTAAAGTATGTGTTTTGTTGTTTGTTGTTGTTGTTGGACCAATAAGCAACATCATGATAAATGGAGAAGATATCAAGGATTTCATTTTACTTGATTGCACAATCAACACCCAAGGAAGCAGAAGTCAAGAAAACAATGTATTGCATTGGGCAAATCTGCTGCAAAAGACCTCTTTAAAATGTTTAAAATGTTTAAGAGCATAGATGTCACTTTGAGTACTAAGCTGTGCCTGACCCAAGACATGGTACTTTCAATAGTCTCATATTCATGGGAGAGCTGGACAATGAATAAGGAAGACTTTGAAATAGATGCATTTGAATTGTGGTGTACATTTAAGAATATTAAATGTACAATGGACTGCTAGAAGAACAAACCAATGTGTCTTGGAGAAAGTACAGCCAGAATGCTCCTTAGACGCAAAAATGGGCAGACTGTCTCTCATACTTGGTGGTATTGTCAGAAGGAACCAGTCGCTGGAGAAGGATATCATGCTTGGTAAAGAAGAGGGTTGGTGAAAGAAGGAAAGATGCTCAACAAGATGGATTTACACAATGGCTGTGATGATGGGCTCAAGTATAATAGTTATAATGTGAGTGGTCCAGGACCAGGCAGTGTTTCATTCTGTTGTGCATAGGGTGGTTATGAATTGCAAGTACCTTGATGGCACCTAACAAAAACATTGCTTTTTAAATATATATATTGCACACTGAATAGACTACAGCATAGTGTAACATAACTTATATGCACTAGGAAATAAAAAAATTTGTGGTACTCATTTTATTGTGATAATCGTTTTATTGCAGTAGTCTGTGTGGTTTATCATAACTCCAATATATAAGTCAGGGACTATCTGTGTGTTGCAGCCAACAGGAACTAATCAACAACTCACAAACATCTCTCACTCTCACTTTCTATTATGGGTTGAATTTTGTTCCAAAAAATTTTTTTGTTGGCCTCTAAACCCTTATCTCTGTCAATGTGACCTTATTTAGGGAAATAGACCTTTCCTTTTTTTGTCAATTGAATCAAATCAAAACATCCTGGAGTAGGATGTGTCTTTGTTCTAATTCCTTCTCAGCAGTTTCTTACAAAACCGGGGGAGGGGAGGACTTACTGCCATGGAATGGATTTTGACTCATAGAAACACTTTTTGGGTTACCAAGATGATAAATCTTTATACAAGTAGATTGCCCAGTCTTCCTTCTATGGAGTGGGTGGTGAGTTTGAACAACCAAACTTCTGGTTAGCAGTCAAATCCCTTAGGCACTACACCACCAAAACAAAGGGAAGACACAATGTGAGAATCCAGCTTCGAGTCAAGGAATGCCAAGAAATGCCCATAGTTGTAGAAGCTGCTTGAAACTAGGAAGGACCTTCCCATACGTGCAGAGCCAATACAGAGAGAGCACAGACATGCCAACAACCTCAGTTCAGACTTCTAGCCTCCAGGTATGTGAGACAATAAATTCTTTTCTTTAAAGCTCTCCATTTGTGCTATTTTTGTCATAGCAGGACTGAAAAATAAGACACCTCATATAAGCTTTTTCTGAAAAGATTTCACAGACTTACATTTCTTCTTCTTAACACTTTAAACTCTTTAAGTCCTATTAATGCTTCAAGAGTTAGCTCTTGATCTAACCAGCAAAGTTTCATATGGTATTCTGTGTAACTCTCATACATTAGGGATTAAATTATGTATCAAATACTAAAAATACAAAAAGAAAACCTCTCTTAACTTCCAGATACTACACTGAAAGATGGTATGATGTTTGATTGGGGGAAACTGTCAGAAAGGTAAGTCATTTGAGTAATGAAATAAAGTCTCCCAGATAGAATCTAATCAGAAGTTATTCCTATTTCCTCCTAACATAAGAGAAAATGAAAGAAAAAAAAATCCCTCGAACTGCAGCTGCAGTAAGCATTTTTTTTCTGGAGGCATTTACATGCATTTTGAAGAGCACGTTTCTCCAGCATCATGCAATTATGGGTAGTACCAAACAGATACGGAAATAGCTAGTGCAGTGGAAGCTGTGTCCTAGAGACTGAATTTTAACCAATTACATACAAAAAAAAAAAAAACCTGAAAATTCTTTTCAACTAATGTAGCACTCTGTTCTATAAAAAAGAAACCAACACAACATGCAAAACCCTGATTCAGCTTGAGATGCAACAAGACACAAAAGGATAATGCAGAATCAAGATAAAGATATTATTCTAGCAACTCCTGGCTAAAAGTTTTACTCATAGCTTGGTATATTAATTTCCCAGTGTTCTGTAACATATTACCACCAACTGTGTGACTTAAAACAACAAATAATTATTTTCTCACAGTTCTGAAAGATACAAGTTCATTCAGGGTACCAGCAAGGTCAAACTCTCTCTGATGGATCTAGAAGAAAATCCTTTTCTGCCTCTTCCAGTTTCTGGTAGCCCCAGGTGATTCTTGGCTCCATGGGCAGCATAACTCTAATCTTTGCCTCCATCTTCACATGACAGTCTTGCTTCTGTCTCTGTCTGTCTGCTTCTCTTCTCTTCTCTTTTTATGTTGTTGTTGTTGTTAAGTGCCGTCGAGTCGTTTCCGACTCATAGCGACCCCATGCACAGCAGAACGAAACACTGCCCGATCCCGCACCAGCCCCAC
>NW_006921954.1:2641565-2677237 GCF_000298275.1 Orycteropus afer afer | reverse complement strand
AAAAAAAAACCCACTGCCATAAGTCGATTCCTACTCATAGTGACCCCCATTGGATTTCCAACACTGTAGATCTTTTTAGAAGTAGATTGTCTCATCTTCCACCGACAGAGGAGCTAGCGGGTTTGAACCACTGACCTTCTAGTTAGCAGACAAGTGCTTTACCCGCTGTGCCACCAAAGCTCCTTTATAAGCCCACTAGTCATATTAAATTAGAATCTATCCTACTCTAATATACCTTCCTGTTAACTAGTTGCATCTGAAAGATCTTATTTCCAAAAAGCTCACTTTCACAGGTACCAAGGACTAGGATTTCAACATATCTTTTAAGGGACACAACTCAACCCATAATACTTAATTATCAGGATGTTAACCAGACCCACATTCTATATATACATATATATGATTTCCAATTCTTTCATATTAACTGTAGATAAAGCTATAGACATATCTATCAATTCATTTACTTTAGGTCTAAAAAACAGAATCTCTTCTTTTTTTTAATTTCCTCATTATTTGGCAAATTATAAAGTTTCTTATTTAAAAATCTAACATTTCTATACTGAAGGTAAGTAGGCTTTTTGTTTTGTTTTAATAAAAGGGGAAGTCCCTGGTGGCAAGAAACAGTTAAGTACTTGACTAGAAGATGAAAAGTTGGCTAGGGGACCAGCCCAGAGATGCCTCAGAAGACAGGCCTGGAAATCTGCTTCTGAAAGGTCACAGCCTTGAAAACCCCATAGAGCATACTCTGCACACACGTTGTTACCTTAAGTTGGAACTGGCAGTGTGGCAACAAAAACAAAGGGGAAATTCATTCTACTTTTTTTTTTTTTTTACTATGCTGAGCACTGGGCCTTTTCAAGAGGAAGAAAAAAGCACATCGACAACTTGTTTAAATAATAGTAGCAGGAGGATTTTTAAATGAATTCCAGTTTCCTGATCTTATGCCATTAATTGCAACTTAACTTTATGGACAATTATAGTACTAGAGACCAAGTGCCATTTTGAATTTGGCATTCTGGAAGACACATTCTCTTTTTGTCTCTGTCATCTGCCTCAAAAATGACATTAACTTGATAAAACAAAACTACATTTGACAAAAGAAGGTACAAGCAGGCATGACAGTGATATCCTTGGTGTCTTAAACTTGGAGAGTTTCCAGTATTTCTATAGAATTGCTGCAGGGCATTCAGGGCCTTAGTACTTAAATACTCAAATAGTCAACAGCAGTCAGGCTGCCAACAAACTGTCTTTTTTTGGTAGCAGCTGTGTCTGCTGTCACCAACTCCTTTATAAAATTATAGTAAACCTATGACAAGCATTTTTTATCCTGGATTATTAACAGATCACTGCAGGGGACATATCAATGGGATGAGTGCCCCCTTTATTATAGATAATTGAGGAAAAAGAGAGAGTGAAAAAGTCAAAGGCATGGTTTATTAACTATATTTGAAAATGATTACTGATACCTACTTCAGAGTGATTTAGTTCTTAATTCTGTTGTTCATTTTTCATTACATGCTTGTTGTTGTGGTTGTTGCCATATGCCATCAAGTTGTCTCCGACTGACAGCGACCTTATATACAACAAAATGAAACACTGCCCGGTCCTGTGCTGGCCTCACGATCCCTACTATATACCTGAGTCCATCACTACAGCCACTGTATCAATCCACCTTGTTCAGCGCCTTCCCCTTTTTCATTGACCCTTCAGTTTACCAAGCATGATATCCTTCTCCATAAAATGGTCCCTTCTGAAAACATGACCCAAGTAGGTGAGACGAAGTCTGGCCATTCTCACTTCCAAGGAGCATTCCGGCTGTACTTCTTCCAGGAGAGATTTGTTAGTTTGTTTTTTTTTTTATCAGTCCACAGTACTTTCAGCATTTTTTGCCAACACCACAACTCAAAAGCATCAACTCTTTTCAGTCTTCCTTAGTCATTGTGCAGCTTTCGCATGCATAGCTGGTGACTGAAAATACCATGGCTTGAGTTTGGTGCATCTTAGTCTTCAAGGAGTTATCTTTGTCTTCAGCACTTGCAATAGGTATTTTGCAACAGATCTGCTCAATGCAGTATGTCTTTTGATGTCTTGACTGCTGCTTCCACTGGCATTAATTATACAGACAAGCAATATGAAATCTTTGACAACTTCAATCTTTTCCTCATTTATCATGATGCTGCTTATAGGTCCACCTGTGAGGATTTTTGTTTGTTTCTTTTCCCACAAACCAATGTTTATTTATGTATTTATTTATTAAAAAACATTTTATTGAAATATAATTTATGTACAGTGAAATACACAAAATTAAAGTGACATGAGTCAAAGCATTTCTTTTTTTTACAGTGTTCCCTCCCCTCCTCTCCTACCCCTGATAACCAACAAAAAAAGTTTTCTTCCTTCCATATATAAACCTTTCCTTAACTTTTTAAAATAATGAACTAATACTATAATTGTCCTTCTGTGACTGACTTATTTCACTCAGCATTATGTTCTCCAAGTTCATGTTGTGTGGTGGTTTACAGATTCTACATTATTCTTTAGTGTTGCATAGTATTCCATTGTGTGTATGTACCGTAGTTTGGTTACCCATTCTTCTGTTAATGGGCACATAGGTTGTTTGCATCTTTTTGCTATTGTAAATAAAACCAAAAACACCAAACTCACTGCCTTCGAGTTGGATCTGACTCATAGTGACCCTTCCCTGGGTTTCTGAGGCAGTATCACAACAGAAGGAGATTCCCCAACCTTCCTCTCAAGGAGTGGCTGGTGGGTTTGAACCATCAGCCTTCTGGTTAGAAGTCAAATGCCAAGTAGTGCTGCAATAAACATGAGTGTGCATGCATCTGTTCTTGTCCTGGCTCTCACTTCTTTAAGATATATTCCTAGCAAAGGGATTGCTGGGTCAAATGGTATTTCTAATTCCAGCTTTTAAAGGAATCGCCATACTGCTTTCTACAGTGGTTGTATCATTTTACAGTCCCACCAGCAGTGTATGAAAGTCCCAATCTCTCCACATCCTCACCAGCATTTGTTATTTTCTGTCTTGCTGAACTTTGCCATTAATGCTAGGGTGAGACAGTATCTCGTTGTTTTGTTTTGCATCTCTCCGATGGCTAATGAACGTGAGTATTTTTTCATGTATTTGCTGGCCATCTGAATATCCTCTTTGGTGAAGTGTCTGTTCATGTCTTCTGTCCATTATTTAGTTGGATGATTATTGTTTTTGCTGTTGAGGTGTTGAAGTTTTCTATAAATGTTAGAGATAAGTCCCTTGTCAGATATGTCATTGCCGAATGTTTTTTCCCCATGCATAGGTTTTCTTTCGACTCTTTTGGAGGAGTCTTTTGAAGTATATAAAAATTTAAAATTTAGAAAGTCTCATTCATCTAGTTTATATTCTGTTGTTTGTTCATTTTGGGCTATGCTTGACAGTCTATTTATGCCAAAAATTAGGGCAACTCTTGGTCTCTTGAGTGGTGCATGTAATCCATTGATATTCAGGGTAATTATCGACGACTATGAATTTGTTGCTGTTATTTTGTTATATGTTTTTTCATGGTTTGCTGATTTCTTTGTTCCATATAATTTTCTGTACTGAGCTCATTTTGTTTATGAATTGTGTTATCACTTCCTTTGTAGCTTTTTAGTATTTGCTAAATATTTGTGTGTGCACTCTTTTTATTCTGATGCCAAGGTTTATCATTTTCCTTTGAGGTTACCCTGTGATTTATAGCTTTCTTCACAAGTTTAGAACAGTCCATTCTATCTTGTAGTTGTCTTAACTTCCCTACCACTTGGAAGTTTGGTAACTACATAATTTTTTCCTTCTTCTTGGTTTGTAGTTGTCCTCATTTGTCAATTGATGTCTCTGATTCCCTGTTTACAATCTTGTGGGCTTATTTGCCTAAAGCACTTGGCTGCTAACCAGAAGGCTGATGGTTCAAACTCATCAGCCACTCCTCAGAAGGAAGATGGGCCAATCTACTTCTGTAGTGATACTGTCTCAGAAACCCAAGAGGGGTCACTATGAGCTGGGTCTGACTTGACGGCAAACAACAACAAACAACAGCAGGCTTTTTTATTTTGGATACTTCTATAACTGGGTTGCTTTCTGGGTTATATCATCATATGTGTGAATGGTCAGTTGTTGTTTGCTGTTGTTGCCTCTCTGTCCTAAGGACTCCCATTAGTATCTCTTGTAAGGTTGGTCTGGTTTTAACAAATTCCCTTATTTTTTGCTTATCTGGAAATGTCCTAATTTCACCATCATATTTGAGGGACAATTTTAATGGGTATATAATTCTTGGTTGGATTTTTTCTCTTTCAAGGCTTTATACATACCACCCCATTGTCTTCTCACCTGCATTGTTTCTACTGAGAAATCTGAGCTTAGTTTTATTGGTTGCCCCTTGTAGGTAACTTTATGTTTTTCCCATGCTGCTTTCAGGATTCTTTCTTTGTCTTTGGTTTTGGTGAGTTTGATGACATGTCTTGGTGATTTTCTTTTGGGGGTTTATCCTGTTTGGGATTCATTGGACTTCTTGAATGGATATATTCTCATCTTTCATCATACCAGGAAAATTCTCTTCCAATAAACCTTCAACAATTTTCTCTACAGTTTTACATGTATTTTCCTGTTCTGGAATTCCAGTCATTCATGGTTATTGCTTTTGATGGTATTGAACATGAACCTTAGGCTTTCTTCATTTTGTTTTGATTTTTTTTCTGATTGGTCCTTTTCCAAAGAAGTATTCAGGTATTTGTCTTCCATCTCATTAACTCTGTCTTCTACTGAATCAATTCCACTCCTTTGGCCATTCAAATGTTTTATCTATTTCTGAAAATTTAGTATTAATCTTCTGGATTTCTGACTGTAGATTTTGCACCCTTTCTGGTTTTTCAGTTATTTTGTCATTTTGTTCTTACATTGTCTTTTGAAATTGTTCTAGGGTTTTCTCTGTGTTTTCCTCGATTTTTTTTCAGTGTTTTCCTTGATTTGTCTCTCAATCCGTTAAAAGTACCTAAATATAATTCTTTTGAATTTCTTATCAGGGAGTTTCAATGCTGCTTCTTCTTTGGGGATGTGTTCTGGGTCTGTATGTATCCTGGTCCCTTGTTTCTACTGCTTTATCTTGCTTCTTTATATAGACTGTGATGCTCTGTTGTGTCTGAGACATTGTGATGTTTTTGTGTTTATACTTAATTGCTAATTGTATGTTGAAGTTTCTTGCCTGTGATTTTTATTTTCTTTGTTTTGTTTGGATGTTATCTATGTAAGCAGGGTACTGTGCTCCTTTATTCGCTAGTTGGCAGCACTTATACACTCACCACCTGTCTCCTTTCCCATTGTTTAAGTCTCCCATTATGTCCCTGACATCCTTGGCAAAAGGAGCCTATTCTTAGGTCCCTAGAATCCAAATGAGAATGCTTGCACTTTACATATCCAAAATGACCACTGCTTGTAAACATTGAAAATGGCTACACCTTCGGTCACTTTAAATATCAAACATGGCTACCACTTGTAAATAATCAAAATGGCTATGCCTTCCAGACAGTTGAAAGTCCATATCTCAGATTGTCTCCCTCATTGCTTTTTCCCTTCCTGGTCATAGGCCACCAGTGCAGTTATCCCTGAAGCTCCTGGCTACCATGGTTGATTTTTAGGTCAAATCTCAGGTCCCAACACCACTTAGAAATATTCAGGCTCTTTGTGCCATCAGAGTAACTGACAGTCTACAGCTCCATCCAACTCCATACTCACCATTTTCATTCAGGTTTTTCCACTAGTTGATGCCTAATCCACTTCTGAATACTTCCTTTCAAAGCTCAGGATTATCTTCTGTATTTCTGTCAATTGGTTTGTCTTTTCTTTATTGAAGAGGGTCTGTGTAGCTTGTCTGCCTATTCCACCATCTTACCAGAAGTCTGGTAAGATGATTTTTGTTTTCTTTATATTGAGGTTGCAGTTCAGTAAATTTCATGATATGGCTTTTCTAGGCATAGTACTTGTAACTTCCACTTTGCCGTAACTGAGTAGCTGTTTGTTAAAGTCATCCATCTGGAGCAACACAAAACAATCTTCTGGGAAATTCATTCTCTCTCAGGTGTGTAGATTTCTGATATTGGGATTGGTTGTTTTTGGCCACTCTGTCAGGCTCAAAAGGTGCCCTTCTAGAAGCAGAAGGAGACTCTCTGACTGCTGGCTAATAAAGACATGCTGCTGAGAGAGACACACTGATGAGAGAGCGACACAAGAGACATGCACTTAACATACTATACAAAACATTGTTCCACCTCTTACTTTGGTGAGTAGCGACTGGGATCTTAAAAACTAGCAAGCTGCCATCTAGATGCAACGATGGGTCTCTCCTCGTCCAGAGCAAAGAATAATGAAGAAAACCAAAATTCATGGAAACAATTAGTCCTAGCAACCGGCACACCATCTGATCTGCAGCCTATATGACTATGAGACCAGAAGAACTAGATGGTGCCCGGCTACCACTGTCATCCACTTGAAAGGGGATCTACATAGGAGATCCTTGATAGACAGGGAGAACAATGTGGAACAAAACTCAAAATCATTTGGAGAAAAAAAAAAGGGGGGGGGACCAGGTTTGCTGGTCCAATAGAGCCTGGTGGAACCACTGAGACTATGGCCCCTAGCTCCCCTTCAGGTCTGGAATTGAACCCACACCTGTGGTTTCCAGCCAAACAAAAGACAGGCATAGGAGTTGAACATTTACCTAAGGTAGATACACTCCTTGGAGAGAACAATCATGGGAGAAAGAAGGGCTGCTTATGCACAGGGAGACAGCTCAGGGGGCAGCAGTGTATGGAGGGATGGACACTGGGAAGAGGTAACTATGCCGAAGTGGGAGGGGAGCTGTTGCATTGTGGTAAACTGTGGTCAATGTCATGAGACAAAGTATATGTGAACCGCTATATGGAAAGTAAATTTGTTCTGTAAACCTTCACCCAAATCACAATTAAATAAATAAATAAATAGAGAAATGCACTGCTGAGAGAGACTGAGTGAGTTCCTGAACTTGAATTGTAGCCTGTTGCTTCCCTAATAAACCTCATAATCTCTGAGTTTTGTGCAGCCACTGCAGTGAATTATCAAGCCCAGCAGAGAGGTGGTGGGTGCCACGGGAGGGATGGTTGGTGTCAAGATTAGTAGGAGGGCTGGAGGGTGGCAGGATATCTGGCCTCATAGGAGCAGGCATTGGGCTACTGATGGTGATTCTTTTTTCCTCTTGTGTAGTTAGAGATCAGAAGATGTTGTCTCCCTGTCCTTTTCACAGAGGTATAATCCATACTGCATACTCTGGTCTTTAATCTTCATCAGTAGTGCTTCAAGGCATCTTCACTATCAGCAAGCAAAGTTGTGTTGTCTGCATATCTCAGGTTGTTAATGGGTCTTCCTCCAATCCAGAGGCCATGTTATTGTTTATATAGTCCAGCTTCTCAGATTATTTGCTCAGCATACAGATTGAATAAGTATGGTGAAAGGATACAATCTTGACACACTCCCTTCCTGATTTTTAAACATTTTAAACCAGAACCCTTGTTCTGTTCAAACAACAGCCTCTTGGTCTATGTATAAGTTCCTCATGAGTACAATTAAATGTTCTGGAATTCCCATTCTTCTCAATATTATCCACAATTTGTTACGATCTACACAATCGAATACCTTTGCGTAGTCAATAAAACACAAGTAAACATTGTTCTGGTATTGTTTGCTTTGAGCCAAGATCCATCTCACATCACCTATGATATCCCTTGCCTATGATATCCTTCACTCCATGTCCCCTTCTGAATCCAGCTTGCATTTCTGGAACTTCTCTGTCAATATAGTGCTGCAACCATTTTTGAATTATCTTCAGTAAGATCTTACTTGCGTATGATATCAATGATATTATTTTATAACATCCACGTTACATGCTTGTAAGTGGAAATCAGGTATGAATATTCAAATGCCTAAATTAGGTTTTACATGTAAGGTGGTATCATTCTTAATACAATCATTTATACTCCACTCCCATTATTGTCCTTCTCTTCTTATAGAATATGAACTCAACCCTCTCCAGCATCAAAGCATTGGAAGCTCTTGGTATTTGAAGTCAAACAATAGGTTCTAAAAGATCTTTTGAGTTTCATAATAGAAATGATAAAGAAAAAGGCATAACTAGCCTATTTTCTCCATGATATTCATTAATACTTTACTCTCCAATTTTTCTTTTTTCTTTTTTTTTCTCTTTTTTCTTTCTCCATTTATCCTGAATGGAAAATAAGAACCATTTGGTCAATGAAGTAAGCTGAAAAACTTGTATAGGGAGACATCTATCTAATAATAGTGGTTTTCTATTTTGAAGGATTCAAAATATTCTTGGCATCCAAACTCCTGCTTTAGAAACTAACTGTGATGCACATAAAGAAGACATAGGGAAATGATTTTCTGTGGCTCACTGTCTCCAAGATCCCTTACAAAACTTATAGGCAGACACAATGATTCCTTGACCTTTCCTTCCTCTTTCTTACCCCTATTTCCTCCCACTTCCAGGCTGTCTGTTTTATTATATTTGCCTCCAAAATTCTCAACCTTATCTAGGAAACGTTTAAAAGCACCTCATACTCCAAAAATACCTCTCTTTCTTCCTGGTTACTAAAAAATTTAGACACCAAGATTGAATTCAACTGGTGTTGAGTTGAGATCTACCTAAAGCAATTGACATTAATATCCATTAGAATGAATAACTACAGCCTTGGACCAAGAAGGTGGAAACAGAAAGTCTCACTCATGTAGACCAGTCTACTTGTCCCTAAGTCTGTGGCAAAGATTTGAAACAAGTTGAAGAGCGTTGTATCATGATGCTTGAATTCCAGTTTATAATCAAATCCTATCTTGACTTGCATGAAAACAAGTGCCTAAACAGGTGGCATATGAGACACTATCACTCTATTACAATAGGCAAATGCCAGAAGAGACTGTTCTGGTAGATTAATAAGCCCAAGAATACCCAAGGGGATTTATGGCATTTCTAAATGATATATTCACACAGAGCTTAGACTTTAGCAGAAAATAAAAACCAGGTAAATCATACCAGAGGGAACAGTCAGAACAAAACTTAAAGCAAAATATTTTCTAACATCTGCAGTCAAATGCTGTGCTGGAAAATGTGAAAGATGAATTCCCTCTGGTAGCAAATGAGAAATTCAGTAGATGTATTTACAACATTCTGTATATATTCATTGGAACATATGGCACGATGAATTATTCTACATGATAAATCTCCACTGAGGCAGGCTGCTACCCACTCAGGCCCTGAACCTTCTGAAAGTGGCAAAACCTCCTGCCAAGTGGTGTCATTCAGAAGAACAGAGGGTAAGAGAAAATAAATTGCATGCAGCATTGGTTATTTGAAAGTGTCCCTATGATCTATATGAAGCAAGGCAAGAAGATTCTGTCTGACTTCATCTAAGAGTTCTTTATAGGGGTTGGGAGGGTGCATCTATTTATTCCTTAATCAGGGATTGCAGGGAAAACAGGTAGTGTTTAGTAGGCAGACTGGTTTCCAGACATATCCCAATCTGTTCCTGTCTATCTGGATTTGGAGCACAGTTTGGATCTTTTCCAACATGCTCTTGGCTCTGTGGCCTGATTATCCTGTGTTGTGTTAATGAACAAGATGTGCTGATTTACATAGGAAACACACTTTCAATGAGGAGCTCCTTGGTGGATGACTTGCTATATCTAACTGTGAAGACAATGCTCTCTACTGAAGAGTGTCAGAGCCAGGGATTTGAAGAAAATGCAAGTGGGCTGTAAGAAAGACACAGCACAATTTTCAAGGGACTATAGTTGCAATCAGTTGTTCTCAGAGTTCAAGGCCAAATTTTAGATAACTAATGTCTTTATAGTTCTATCATCTGTAAAGGAATTCTCATTTAATCCTCACAACTGTGTGAGGCAAATATTATCCCTTTTTTATAGGTAAGGCTTAGATAGTTAAGTGCATGTCTCAACCAGGGGCTTCACTTAAGTCCTGTTTCCAGATTTTAAGTTACATTTTATATCTATATATAAAATGCAGATCCTTGAATTTGAAGGGATTAAAATGTTTAGGGCTTGAATAAGCTCCAAGGAGTTTTTGCCAGGACAATTGGGGAAACATTAAATTATACAAAACACTCATAGCTCTTGAGTCAATTCTAAGTTATGGTGGCTCTACGTGGGTCACAGTAGAACGGTGCTCCCTAGAGATTTCAATGGCTGATTTTTTTGGAAGTGAATTGCCAAGCCTTTCTGTCAAGGCACCTCTGGGTGGACTTGAGCCTCTGGCCTTTTGGTTAGCAGCCAAGCACATTTACCATTTACATTACCCAGGGACTCCTGGAAATTATATGTTTACGTCTAAGCTACTATTGAGTTTATTGAAAAAGAGTGTGGTCAAACACTTTGTCTTTAAATATACACAAAGAAGTAGAATAGCAATTTTCTTTATCTATTAATTAGATTTGCAAAACTGTATTCTTTTGCATTTAAAAAAAACTAATGCTTAAGGCATTTGACTGCTAACCAGAAGGCTCAGAGGTTCAAACCCACCAGCCACTCCTCAGAAGGAAGATTGGGCAATCTACTTCTGCAGTGATACTGCCTTGGAAATCCAAGGAGGGGTTGCTATGAGTCGGATCTGACTTGACAGCAGTGAGTTTGGTTTGGTTTGGTTTGGTTTGCATGTAAATGAAAACATCGTAATTTTGAAAGTCATTTTTAAAGAGCAGAATATATGTTGTTTGTTTTTTTTAATTTAAAAAACACTAATTTCTGAAAGTGGTCAGATGGCCAGACACTAAATTCTGCTTAGACAGAGTAATGAGAAAATTTGGGAAATGAGGCCTGAACAATAATCTCATGAAGACTGATACAAAATTCTAATCTGAAAAATAAATTATAATACCACCCCTTCCAAATTATTTTCTCTTACCTAATAATATCAAGGATCAGAATTAGCCAGATAATTATCATTTTACTATGGCAGCCTTACCCTGCAGACACAATTGAAATCACCATTGAAATAGCTGATTCAGAGTGACAAGTATATGTAAATGTGTATAAACTGTGTGTAACTATGAGGGGAGCGCTAGTAGCATAGTGCCTAAGGCACTTGACTGCTAACCAGAGGGCTGGCGGTTCAAACTCACCAACCACTCCTCAGAAGGAAGATGGGGCAATCTACTTCCGTAGTGATACTGCGTTGGAAACCCAAAGGAGGGGTCGCTATGAGCCAGGTCCAACTCGAGGGCACATAACAACAACAACAGCCAAAGTCCTAAGCTGAGGCTCTGAAGTAAAATGCTAAAAATTCTAAAAGGGCATCACAGAATATACTGCTTAGAAGAGGATTTTAAGACAGACAAACTTGATTCTCAGCCTGGCTTTGTTACTTCTTTAACTTTATGGCTTTGACCAATTTACCTAATGTCTTAGAGTTACAGTTTCTGCATTTTTAAAGTGGAGATAACTATACTTCTCCACAGAACTTTTCAAAGATTGAATAAAATTATATAAATGAAGAGTCTGGCTCCATTCCTGGCACAGAGTCAGCACACAATGAACATTTGCTTTATTTCAGCTCTTGGAAAAGGGAACTCACAAGCTCAGAGTTTTGGATATATGATATATGATAACCAGAGACAGAGAAAAACTAAGTTATTTCAAGTTCTATTTACTTTCACCTGTTCAATAAAGGCAATGGTCCTCAAAATGCAAATGACAGAACAAACTTGGTTAGGAGAGAAATGGAATCCAAATAGATAAGGAAATAGTAAGAGGCAATCAAGTTACTTCAAATTACCTTCAAGTCTCTTAAGAATACATGGAATACATGCAAGGACAGTGAAAGAACACCCAGGTGGACTGTGGAATGTCTGTTGACAAATATCTAGACAATAGGGACAAGACAAAGAAAAACAGAATGATCAAAAATCTCCCCAATTTTCAAAAGGGAGAGAAACTAGTTACTGGAAATCATAGCATGCTATGCTCCATCAAATGTGCCCTGGTGATTCAAAGTTAAATATTTAGCTGCTAACCAAGAGCTAGGAGCTCTGGTGGCATAGTGCCTGAGGCACTTGACTGCTATAACCAGAAGGCTGGCGGTTCAAACCCACCAGCCACTCCTCGGAAGGAAGGTTGGGCAATCTACTCCTGTAGTGATACCGCCTCAGAAACCCAAGAAGGGGTCGCTATGAATCGGGGCTGACTCGACGGCACACAATAACAACAACAACAACCAAAAGCTTGGCAGTGTGAACCCACCAGCAGAATAAGATTGCTGTGAGTTGGTATGGACCAAAGCAATAGGTTTGGTTTGCCTTTTGATGTGCCATCGCTTTTGCCTCAATCCCCCTGCTCTGCCTATTACTTGTACTTCTGCCTCTTATAGGTAAACTCCCCAATGACACCACGAGGGCCAGGCCTATCTTCCAGAACCAATCCTATTGAGACAAGATACATACTAATCTTATCCTACCAGTGATATTTAAAATTAAGTCCTATATGTAGATTTCTCATGCCCTTTTCTACCAAGTATCCTTGCCCCTGCCTCCTTCACCTATTCCAATAATTCTATATTTGTTGTCTGATAATGTTATATTCATCTCTAGCAAACTTTGATAATGAATTTTTACATGTTTTATAAGCATTTTTCAGATAAAACAGTAATCACTAGCAGCTACAATGTCTCCACTGAGAATAAATAATGCTAATTTCATTTCCTTTTCAATAGAATTGCTGTATTAGTAAAGAAGAGTAACCTAGACAGAGTGAATATGAATTTCAGAAAGAAATATGACAAATTCTCCCATGATTTTCTAGAGAGAATTTGAGTCTGGATGATAGACTTCAGGAAATTCACAGCTGTTTGAATTATATCAAAGACTAATTTAATTTAGTGAGATCAGCACGACAGTAGAGTACTATACTAGTAGAGACATATGCTATAGCTTGTACTATTCCAACTTTTATTAGTTATCTATGATTAAATCATATAAGACATTTTTTACTAAATGGATAGCCATTTTTATTAAATATATACATAACTCTAACTTAAGAGGATTATTGATTTACTGACAATAAATTTTAAAAATTCTTTTTGAGTTAGAAGGGTAGTAGATTATAGCTAACAATAAGCTATTTGATAGAAATAAATATAAAGATTCAATAGTGGTTCAGAAAATCAACTGTACAATTTCAAAATGAGAGAGACCTAATATAAAAGTGGCTCTTATAATAATAATAATAATAATCCATATAAGATAATGAAATGTGGCTGCCAAAACAACTAGTATTACCATGTTGTTGCTAGGTGCCATCGAGTCAGTTACTCATAGAGACCCCATGCACAACACTATGAATGAAACACTGCCCAGTCCTATGCCATTCTCACTATCATTGCCATGCTTGAGCCAATAATCACAGCCACTATGTCAATCCATCCCTTTGCGTATCTTCCCTTTTTTTTTGCTGACTCTGTAACTTACCAAGCATGATATTTTTCTCCAGGGATTGGTCTCTCTGACCAAAGTACAAGAGACAAAGTCTAACCATTCTCAATTCTAAGGAGCATTCCAGCTGCATTTCCTCCAAGACAGATTTGTTAGTTCTTCCAGCAGTCCACAGTATTTCAATACTTTGGGCCAACATAATAATCTAAATGTGTCAATTCTTCTATGAGCTTCTGTATTCACCGTCCAGCTCTCACATGTGTATAATGCTATTGAAAATACTATGAATTGGGTCAGGCACAACTTAGCCTTCAAAGTATTACCATAGGTTTCAATAAAAATATGTGAAATAATAATAATAATAAAGTAATGCTCTCAGAATAGTATGATTTTTTCCCTTCAAATATAGGAACTGCATTTAGTTCTAAGTGTCACATTTTTAAAAGATATTGACATGCTGGAGTTGTCCAGAAAATACAAACAAAAATAATCAAGGATCTAGAAATTATGTTACTTAAGGAATATTAGAATTAACGAAGACTGGATATGCAAAGGCATAGAAGAATCATAAAAGCTGTCTTCCTGTATTTGAAAAAAATCAGAAGATTAGAATATATTAAGGGTAGCTCCAAATGTCAAACCAAAGATGAAAACTATAAGTAAAAGAAGAGAAATTTCAGCCCAGTGCAATTTCTAAGTAAATAAAACTAACACTGTTTTCTCAAGAATGTAAGCTTCCCATCACTGAGAAGGTCCAAGTATAGGTTGCAATGACCATGAACACTCATTCAAGTGCAGTGGGAAAGGGTACATTGGGTAACTTTTAAAATCTTAAAAAAAAAAAGAAAGAGAAAGAAAAAAAAAACCTGCTCCAAATCCACTGGAACCAAAAACCAAACCAAACTCACTGCCGTCGAATGTAATCTGACTCATAGTGACTCCTCCTTGGGTTTCCAAGGCAGTATCTCTATGGAAATAGATTGCCCAGTCTTCCTTCCAAAGAGTGGCTGGTGGGTTTGAACCTCCAGCTTTCTGGTTAGCAATCAAATGCCTTAGGCACTACGCCACCATTTCCCTTTCAAGGGGGATTTTTGAGTTCAATAATTTCTAATATCTGATTGTGGCAAGGAGATTTCTTTTAAATTAGCTCTCTTCCTCTGTTAGCCCAAAGCAAAAGAATATACTTGTAATTAAAGGGATTATCAGTAGGCTTTCCTGAATACTAGCCAGCCTTTGTAGACACCCCAAAGAATGGAGCAGTTCATCATTCATCTGCTGTGACCTTTGGACTAGTTTCTTTACTTGGAGAAAAATTGAAGTTCCACCCCATCACACTTATACTTGCTTGACTTCACAAGTGCAATATGCCCCTCTAGAGACAGGTTCATTGTTGGTGTCATGAGCATCGATCGATTGCGTCTAAGCTACTCTCACAATGATTATGCCGTCCCTCGCTCCCCTTAAGTTTCACGGCCCAGAGCATGCCCAGGGCTCACTGCAGGCAGACTCATTCTGATCAATGCAACACTAGTATACAGCCTGCGTATACCAAAGGCAGTCGAGGTCCCAGGGTATTCCAATTGTAGATGGATTTTCTGCTTTATTAGATAACTGTCAAATTTGCCTTGGTGTCTCTTAAAATTTTAAATTGGGAGAAAATTTAAGTGCGGAAAAGCCATGATAAGTTAACTTAGCAATCTGTTGTAATAAACATGTGCACAATGAACATACATTATGGAAATCAGATGGAGAGCCTAGAGAGCGATAACAGAGTAAGAAATGTGAATGTGGGGAGAGCATAAAAATCATAAGTGTTATATATCAAGGGGACTGTTTTTCTTTTTAAACAGCTTGGTCAAGTTTCCTGCCTAACATATTTGAGGAGCCACTCACTCTCCTTCATACTACAACACATTATGTATTCAAAGTCACAACAGAGTAAAAAAAGTTTGAAACCTAAGAGATAGTATAAACAAGGAAGAGTACGAAACAAAGGTACTAAGGTATAAAAGATGATAGTCAGACAAATGTATTATTTCTATTGATATCTAGACATAGATAACATTGTCTAAGTTGACAATCAAATTTCTTTCTCTCTGTATAAAACTCCCACTGTGTATTCATTCCAAAGAATCTTTCTTTACTTTTGTGTTCGAAAAATGATCAACTCACATCGATAAGCTTCTTTCTGTACAACCTTAGGTGTGTATGGGGGCAGGGGTGCTGGCAGAGATTGAGAGCATTAGTTTTAGAAGCTGGCAGAAAAATCCTTTAGGTAAGGAAATGTGTTTTTTAGCAAATCATAGCCTTGAAAGACTATTTTAGATAGGAACAGATAGTTTCCTTGGCATGACCAGAATAGACTGTGAGTGAGACAAAGAAATCTCTTCAAAATAAAGAATAATTTTGAATTTCCAGTAGATAGCTGCTCTGTAAGAAGAGAGCAATAGCAGGCATAGGAACCCAGATAAGCAGAGGAGATATAAGGAGTAGCTTCCAGTAAAATAAGGGAAGGTGGGAAATGAGAAGGAGAAACAGCTTGTCTAAAGTCCCTGGTGGTGGTTTGGTCGTATTTAAGGATTTTTGTTGTTGTTGTTATTTGCCATCGAGTCTGCCCAGACTCATAGCGACCCCTCCTTGGGTTTCCGAGGCAGTATCAGTACGGAAGTAGGAATGCCCAACCTCCCTTCAGAGGATAGAGATGGCAAATGTTCAAAATAAATTATCTCTCTATTACGGTCTGATGAAACACGAAACATGCAATCTTCTTTGAGAGTCACACCTCAGCTTTTTGTCTATTGCAACAACTATCTTTAGTGGATTTCAAAACGAAAATTATGACATAGAAAATTTAGTGCTCATTTGCATCAATTCAGAACAGAAAGATGAAAATGAAAAAGACTATAAATGAAAAAGACCAAAGGAGAATTCACCAGAATCAACATATTGGAATAAATTGGTTTCCGTTCAAGAATTCATATATACTTTACTTTGTGCCATTTATTTCAACCTCTACAATTAATAGCACTCTTCTCACTTCCTCACTGTATTTTCTACGTCCATTCATCCTTCTTTCCTATTTCTTCTTGCCTTCTGAGATTTATCCCTGGACAAATAATGCCCTTTTGATCTCATATGGTTGATTGTTCTAAGGAGTACATACCGCCCTGGTATTATTTTTCACTTTATAGTCCTGCCTATCCTTTGACTGAAAGTTGAGCCATGGGATTGAGTTCAGTTCCAGGCCTGAATGGTGTCTAAGGGCCATACTCTCAGGGGTTCCACCAGTCTATATCAAACCAATAACTAGTCTTTTTTATAATTTTGACTTTTGTTCCACATTTTTCTCTCACTCTATGAATGGCTTCCTATTGTGATCCTTTTCAGAGTGGTCAGCAGAGGTAGCTGAGCACCATCTAGTACTTCTATTTTCAGGGTTGTGGAGGCTGGGGGTCACATAGTCCTTTGGACCAATTGTTTCCTTGCATCTTTGATTTTCTTCACTTTTCTTTGCTCCTGATGAGAAAGACCAATAGTTGCACCTTAGATGGCCACTCACAAACTTTTAAGACCCAGGTCACTATTCATCAAAATATTATGTACAACATTGTCTTTGTGGACTATGTTATACTGATGATCTTAGTGTCCTCCAAGACTAATGGTCCTGAGCCCCCAGGCCAAATGTTTGTTTCCAGCTAAGAAGTTTTCATAAATTTGCCCCCTGTATGCTCTACTATAGGAGCTCTGGTAGCATAATGCCTAAGGCACTTGACTGCTAACCAGAAGGCTGGTGGTTCAAACCCACCAGCCACTCCTCAGAAGGAAGATGAGGCAATCTACTTCCATAATGATACTGCCTCGGAAACCCAAGGAGGGTTTACTATGGGTTGGGTCCGACTTGATGGCACATAACAACAACAACAACATGCTCTACTATATTCATGGATATATTTGTAGAATATATGTGGAAGTATCCTTTGTAAAAACATATATATTCATGAGTATTGAACATTCATCTTTCCACCTCTGTTCAGCCATGTATCCTTTGTAAAAACATATATATTCATGAGTATTGAACATTCATCTTTCCACCTCTGTTCAGCCATGTATCCTTTTGTAGGTTATTGTTATTACGGTTATGGCACGATTGGGTATGTAATAGTATTTACCTTTATTGCCTCTAAATCCTGCATGCCTCACAGTGTCTTCCTTTGCCTTGATCATTTTGTGCTTTCTTTCTTCTTCCTGTATGCTGCCTTTCCCTTCACTCAAGTCAATACATGTCTACCCTTAGTGAGTGATTTACCCTTCCTTCCCATCTGACCCGATAACATTCAAAGAATGATTCTTTCTGTGTATAAACCTTTTCTTGATTTTTTACAGTAGTGGGTTCATATAATATTTATCCTTTCTCATTGACAAATTTCAATCAGCATAATGTCCTCTAGGTTCATCCATATTATGAGATGTTTCACAGATTCATCAGTATTCTTAATGTCACATAGTATTCCATCATGTGTGTGTACCATAGTTTGTTTATTCATTCACCCATTTATGAGCAATTAGATTGTCTCTGTCTTTTTGCCACTGTGAATAATGGGTGTGCATATATCTGTTCATGTCACAGCTTTTATTTCTCTAGTACACATACCAAGTAGTGGGATTTCTGGATCATATGGTATTTCTATTTCCAGTTTTTCCAGGAAGCACCAAACTGTTTTCAATAATGGTTTCACCTTTTTACAGTCCCACCAGCAGTGTATGAGGGTTCCAATTTCTCCACACCCTTGTCAGCATTTGTTATTTTCTGTATTTTTCGGCTTTGCTATTAATGCTGAGGTGAGGTGTTACTGCATTGTTGTTTTAATTTGCATCTCTCTAATGGCTGAGATCGAATGCATTTCTTCATTGTTTGTCCGCCTTCTGAATGTCTTCTATGGTAGTGTCTACTCATGTTCTCTCCCTATTTTTCAATTGGATTATTTGTTTTTTTATTGTTGATGTGCTAAAGATTTCTATAAATTTTAGAGATTAGACCCTTGTCCAATATGTGGTTGCCAAAATTTTTTTCTAGTCTGCAGGTTCTCTTTTCACTCTTTTGATGAAGTCTTTTGATCCACATAAATGTTTAAGTTTTAGGAAGTCCCAATCATCTAGTTTTACTTCTGTTGTTTGTATAGTTTTAGATATGCTCATGGATAGGAAGAATTAACATTGTGAAAATATCAACACTACCCAAAGCAATCTATAGATATATAGATCCTGATCCAGAATCCATCATAATTCTTTAAAGAAACAGAAAAAATAATCACAGACTTTATATGGGAAGGAAAGAGACCTTAGATAAGAAAATCACTAATAAAGAGGAAAAAAAAAAAAGTACAAGGCCTCACATTCCCTGATCTCAAAACCTGTTATACAGCCATGGTAGTCAAAATAGCCTGGTACTGGAAAAATGGCAAACATATAGATCAATGGGACAGAACTGAGAACCCAGAAGTAAATCCATCTGCTTAAGGACAGTTGATCTTTAACAAAGGGCTAAAATCCATTTAATGTGGAAGAAACAGTATCTTTAACAAATAGTGCTGGAAATACTGGGTATCCATATGCATAAAAATGAAACAGGATCTTTATCCCTCACCACATACAAAAACTAACTCAAGACAGATCAAAGACCACCAAAGTAAAAATAAGGGCAAACTTAGAGATCTTAATACATGGCATAAATACACTATCAAAAAGATCTGATTGTTGCTGCTAAGAAAGTCGAATAGCTGTTCCAACTCTGTCCCTAATGATATTTCAAGTTCTGATATGGAGTAAGATATGGAATTGGGACAGGCTAAATAGGAGACTTGGGACCTATATAATTACTTCAACAGGTTCAGTTGTACATACTATGCACAATGAAATTATGCATATTCAATTTAATATGGGCTTTTATTTTAATAAATAAAGTATATATAAGTGGTTAAAACATTTAGATACCTTCAGGAATTCCTGAGTGGTGCAAAAAATCAAGTGCTGGATCACAAACAAAAAAAGCTGGCCATTCAAACCCACCCAGAGACACCTCAAAAGGCAGCCCTGGTGATCTGCTTCCAAAAGATCCCAGTCTTTAAAACCCTGTGGAATAGTTCTACCCTGCACACATGGGTTTGTCATGAGTTGGAATCAAATGGACAGCAAACAACAACAAAAAGTTTAAATACCTTGGCTGAAAACATCTACATATTAGCTGAATCAACTACAAAATATTTAACAGCTTTTCATATACTTTACAATTTTCTAAAGAGAAGCAGAATGGAGGGAAAACAAAGAAGGATGAGATGAACACAAGCAGAGTCTTGTGGCCAGTCATCAAATTCTACCTTTATTTAATCAATTTTCAATTCCTACCCAATTCCATCAGAAGTCTTATCTTTAGAAATCCTATCCCAGGGCCTAGTTTTGTTGAGAATCTCTGTAGCATCCTGATGAACAAAGTTCTATTTTTTTTTTTTTTTTCATCATATTCCTATGAATACAAGATAATATTGTTATCAAGGCTGTTCTTCCTGGACACATATCTAGACTACAAGTCTCAGCCTCACCTAGTAATTAGCTGTGACCATGTGACTTAGTTCTAGTGAACAGAATATGAGTGGAAATAGTGTTCACCACTTCCAAGTCTGGCCTGTTAACACCATCCATATTCTTTTCCCTCTCACCTGCTGGTTGTTTACACTCAAGGTAACCTCAGAAGCTACATGGTGAAGATAGGAGAGGCTCTATCAGCCAAGATTAATGAATGAATCTAGTGCAGCAAACTCCCCTAACAGCCTAGAGCTGCTCTAAAGATTTTTGATCCATTCAAATACTTTGGGTTTTATTTATTACAACTGATGTTACCTTCATGAGTATAAATATGCAAACTCTATGATTTACTCTTTTTCTTCTTTAGTCATTTCCTCAGTTTTTTTTTTTTTTTTCATTAACTATGTCAATTAACTTTTCTCAAGAACTGATTGAGATGACAATGAAATTGGTATTTATTTATACCAAACATGGAGACTAAATCACATTCCATTCAAGTCCCCTAAAGAAGCCCATACTCACTATCAATTCATCAGAATATATTTTCTGATTAGACTTACATATACCATTAATATGGTATGTGGGAGAGTTGAAAATATCTATTTCCAGAAAGTTTTCCAGCTATATTTTCTAGCCAATTACTTTCTATGCCACTCAAGAGGTTTAACACAACAACACAATGTACTGCCATGGAGTCAGATTTGACTTGTAACGACCCCTCCTTGAGTTTCCAAAGTGGTATCACTATGGAAGTAGATTGCCCAACCTTCCTTCCAAGAAGTGGCTGGTGGGTTTGAACTGCCAGCCTTCTAATTAGCAGTCAAATGCCTTAGGCACTATGCCACCAGAGCACCCTAAGAGGTTTAAGGAAGTTTGAAAATTAATATGGTAGCATAGTGCCTAAGGCACTTGACTGCTAACCAGAAGGCTGGTAGTTCAAACCCACCAGCCACTCCTTGGAAGGAAGATGGGGCAATTTACTTCTGTAGTGATACCACCTTGGAAACCCAAGGAGGGGTCACTATGAGTCAGGTCCTACTTGACGGTACATAACAACAACAACAATTCAGTAATATTTTGGAACCCATGTTGTTGTTGTTAGGTGCCATCAAGTCAGCTCCAACTCATAGTGAGCCTATGTATAGCAGAACAAAACACTGCCCAAGTCCTTCACCATCCTCACAATCCTTGCTGTGCTTGAGCCCATCATTGTAGCCACTGTCTCAATCCATCTCATTGAGGGCCTTCCACTTCTTTGCTGACCCTCTACTTTACCAAGCATGATATCCTTTTTCAGGGACTGGTCCCATTTGACAACATAACTGTTTTTGTCCTCTAGTGCCACTTTCTCAGTACCAAATTCTGTTTTGGTTACCTAATGCTTCTCTGACAGGAATATACCTCAAATGGGTAGCTTAAGTAAACAGGAATTTATTCCCTTACAATTTAAGAGGCTAGAAGTCTGAGTTCAAAGTGCCAAGCTCTAGGGGCTAGGTGAAGGCCCCTCAACCTTTGGCTTCAGCTCTGCCTCTTGTTCCTGGCCCACTGGAACTGGAGGCATCTCTTTACTCAGACAGCTGCTGGATGCTGAGGCTGACAAATCCAAGGTCAACAAATAAACACAGTCCCAAGGTTACCAAACAACATAGAACACTACTATTTCAAGTCCAGAGACAGTCCCCATATTGGCAGAAAACATGTCAGGCTGCTGAATAAAGACTCGGCTACACACATGGTCTAAGAGTGCCAAAAAGCTGAAGAGATCTTTCTCAAAGCTTCTTCTTATATACTGGAAGCAGACCACATCTCGGAGGCAGCTACTCAGCTACTCCAGTGGATTCCACCATGGAGTTGATTACCAATTTCATCATTAGAAATAACTACATCCAGCTGTCCAGCCATTCAAAACCAGACCCGACCAAGTTGAGACACAACTTAACTACCACAATGACCAACGCAGGTCTAGAAGTCTAACGATTCTCTTTCAGGGAGCATTCTGGCTGCACTTCTTCCAAGACAGATTTGTTCATTCTTCTGGCAGCCCATGATATTTTCAGTATTCTTTGCAAACACCACAACTCAAAAGGCATCAACTCTTCTTTGGTCTTCTCTATTCATTGTCAAGCTTTCATATACATATGAGGTGATTGAAAATACCATGGCTTGGGTCAGGTCCACCTTAGTCTTCAAAGTGACATCTTTGCGTAACACTTTAGAGGTTCTTTTACAGCAGATTTTCCCAGTGCAATAGGATATCTGATTCCTTGACTGCTGCTTCCCTGGGTGTTAACTGTGGATCTAAGTAAAATGAAATCCCTGACAACATCAATCTTTTCTCTGTTTATCATGATGTTGCTTATTGGTCCAGTTGTGAGGATTTTTGTTTTCTTTACGTTGAGGTGTAACTCATACTGAAGACTGTAGTTTGTTCTGAATGTGCCTAAAGTAAAACATATAAATTAGAATGTGTGAGTATGTGCAAGAGCTCTCTATTATTAAAGAAATAGGTACTGAACACTACAATGTTTAATGCCTTACCAGTTGTGAAGTATTAAGCAACCTGAAAGCTGATCACCTCTTATTTTGCTGATGGAAATGTGGTGGTAGAGCAAAATTCCATGTTGGATATTTGGGATGGTTCAGACGTTCAAAACCTGTTCAAAAAAACTTTGGAATTTTTCAGTTATCACTCTCAATCACTGCAACATGCTCATTTGTTTCTCAAATATCTCTGTCATTTATAACTCATACTTCTTTAGTGTTTGAGAGCCCTTGCATATCTCATATATTCTAATTTATATGCTTTTCTTTAGGCATACTATCTATGGAATGGTAGATGACCTTTTGAATTTTTCTTTGATAATAAAGAGTATCTGACTAAAGGGATTAATTGACTCTCTGGATAACATAAGATTCTGCAACTTTTCCCTAGCAGACCCAGGAGAGGAAAGCAATAAAATTTAAATACAGCTTGTCCAGAGGAGTCTGTTATAATGTATTGTAGATTATTCAGAAACCACCAGTGTAAAATGCAAAATAATGCTTATACATCAGATTGTCTTTAGTGAGATGGTTATTAAAACCAATTTCAGTGTCAGAGAAGCTGTATTTCAGGAAGGTCATTATTTTACCTAACACTTCCTTTGTCTGGTCCCAAAAATGCAGATGCAAAATCAATGGAAAAGAGAAGAGTTGAAGCAGATAGATAGAGCTTCAAACTTTAGTTTTAAACTACCATCTTAACTTGTAGCAGCATCTAAATTTTCCTTACAAAGTAGGCAGCTGAAGAGAGAAGGAAAGAGGCACTGGACATGAAATTTAACCTCTCCGCTTGTCTCAAATGGCTAGTGATCATTGAGTAACTTCACTTCTCTTTTCCAGTTTAGTGGAAAAATATATCTTCATTTCTTTCTGTAAAGAAGCACAAATAAAATGCCTTCTAACTGGCATTGCTTTTATAGGAATAAGCAGGTGATCTCATATTGGTCTCAGTTTAGAATGATTGTTTCTATCCATCTCTTTACTAAAGGAATACACTTAAAAGCGCATTTAGCGTAGAGAAGTCTAGCAATAATGCCTGCCTACTAGAAACAATTTCTTAGTGGCTTCAATAGACCCTAATAATGAAGTGCATAATGGCTGTACAAGAAGTAGCCCAATGAGTATCTTCTGATGATGGTGATTGATCCAGTCTCGTAATGAAGTAAAAGCTTTTTTAGAGCCAAGGCAATTTTTGCCTGCATCCTTTATCAGGAGAAACCATAATGAATTGTGTTAGCTGCCAGAATTTATTGAAAATTTCATCTTAGAAGGTTGGCCAGATGTCATTATACCAGAATTAAGTGCAGCCTGAGAGCTTTGCTGCAATGTACAGAATATCACTCCATCACTACTCTTGAGTAGGTTTGGGTCTGCCTCCAAATATTACAGAGAAATAAAAGATTAAGTGTTTTATGCACAATGTGTCTTGTTTCTCCTCTTATGAGAAATGGAATTACTTAAATCCTATGTGCAGTTTCAATGTGTAAACGTTAGTCAAATAAGTGATGAAAAAATAGTTTTATGATCTTGCACTGACCTCTGATGTTGCAAAAGTACTAAAACATTTAGTATTTCTTGCAAGCTTAAAACTATTTTAGTAATGCTTTCAAATTATTCTGGGTAAAATTGTGAAAGATATAAGAATCATTTAGCATTCTAAAAAGTAAATGAATACTGAAATCATGGTAGACATAAAAATATTTTCGTAGAAAATAGGTTGTATTTAATGGATTCTCTAGCCTAATATATGAAAATCATGTGATAGATTTTATTTTTACATTATTTCATGTCATCAGACATAATCACCTTCCTTGACTTGGTGAATCTTACAGAATTACTGTCAAGCTATATTTGGCTGAGAGATCTGTTTGTATGAGGCTGATTTGTAGTTTTATAGCTAAGTAAAAAGATAAATCCATCTGCTGTCATCTCACCTTCTTCATGAAAAGCTGCAGGATGAAGCCTAGAACATATAAAAACTTTTTTTGGCTGCTTCATTTTTATATGTTAAGCCAACGTTTTCAGCACTTCAGATTAAATGTCCTCTCCACTATGCTTAAGAAAAACATAAATTCCCATTTCTAAAATCAGTATATGCAAGTTGATTACATATATTCAGATACAAAGCAGGTTGCTAGTTTTAGACAAGGGTCACAGTAGTATGAGAAACACTGTGAGTCAGGCCATAGCATGTGGAACTATTCAGCTGATTATTTATAACCCCATTTTCTACAGGGCAGAAAAGAGGGGGTGGAGTCTGTATTTCAGGCACACTTAATATGTTAAATATGTTTAATCCTGAAATGTGACAGTCCAAGTTATCATAGATAGCATTTTAAAACAAAGAAGTGTACAGATTTAAGTATTAAGAGGAATATATTCATCCAAATTGAAAATGCTTTTTCTTTTTATAGCATCCTATCCTACTTTTACCTAATACTGTCTTTAAGGATTAAAATAAATCCCTTAAGTGCTTGCAGAGACTTTGTTTCTTGCATATTACAATCAATAACATGCCTTTTTTAATTGAATCAAGAAGTAAAAAACCTGGAGTTTCCAGAAATATAAGACATGTGTACATGTATGTGTATATGTGGTATTATTTTTGAAGAGGTTGGTAGTTATAAAATTTGCCATAATAGAAGTACTCATGCCAGATTATATCAGCACAAGCAATTACACCTTATAGTGGATTCAACCAGTTCATAAGTTAATTCGCAAATTTTTTTTTCTTTGTATTCTGCTGATTCAAAGGATACTTTTAAGATTACTACATTGGAATAGGAGAATTTATTATATATATATATATATGGGAGCTCTGGTAGCATAGTGGTTAAGACACTTGCCTGCTAACCAGACGGCTGGCGGTTCAAACCCACCAGCCACTCCTCGGAAGGAAGGTTGGACAATCCTACTTCCGTAGTGATACTGCCTTGGAAACCCAAGGAGGGGTCTCTATGAGTCAGGGCTGACTCGACGGCACATAACAACAACAACAACAATATATATATATGTGTGTGTGTGTGTGTGTGTATATATATATATATATAATGTATGTATGTATGTATTAGTATCTGGATCCACTGATATATGTATGTCTTAAAAGATTTAAAACAAGGCTTTTTTAAATGTGTCACATTTGAAAAAAAATGATTTTAATGGACATCTTTCTACTTAGCACTTCCACTCAACATCAATAAACTGCCTCAGTACATCCATAAGCACTAGGAGAGTTAAGATTTACAGTTGAAACTTTTAGCTCAGAATATGTTCTTGAAAAAAAAAAAAAAATGCCTCTCTGCTGTGAAGATACTTTCTGGTACTATGACTTGAGGGAATTGCTATTTGGAGATCTCTACAGGATGTTTCTGCTAGGAAAAGGAAGAATACACTAAGATGCCTACTGGTTTTGCCCAAAAGTACGTGCCGGTCCCCAAAATACAAACTCTTGGATTTAATACGTCATAAAATATTCTTTCACAAAACAACCAGTTCTCCTTAGGCGGCTGCTCCTCGGGAATGAAACACTATGAAGGAAATGAAATTCCCTCCAATACACACATATTCACATTGAAATATGTGCAGGCACACACAGAGACACACACACACACACTCAAAAATCAGTGCACAGATCCAAAAGAGGAATATTTTTAACAATGCCTCATTATAAGTTAAAAGCATTACTCCAGAGCACCGAAGCATCCCTATGCAATTCTGGTGAATATTTCTCTGCCTGTGGATGTGTATTTTTAATAGCAACCAGCACAGTCTACTTGTCTATTCTGAAAGTTCATTACCATTCTTTTCTCTTCCCTATTTAGAATATCATATTTCTTGTACTTTCAATTTTGGTATTTCTTAGCACCTATAAAGCATAGCAGGTGGTCTCTTTTGGAACCCAAATTCTCCTTTTCATGTGCCAAATAAATGCAGGGAGTTGTCTTCTCTCCTCCTTAGCCCCTTTCTAGATAGACCTGCTTTCAGCAGTTAAGGTTATTTGATGTCCCCTTTCATTCGTCCCTAGTGACACCAATAAACCTGCCTGTGGGTCCTTAAATAAACATTCTATTCATGGAGAAATTTTCAAGATGACCAGCTTATCACCCATATTAACAGCTTATGAGGACCTTCATTTAGTTTAAGGTTCTATATGTAAAGTACGAAATGGAAGCAATTTTCCAGATAACCAAGAAAAAATTGAGACTGATATCTGTTTGTTTATTTTTTTTAATTTTTCATTTTTGCAGTGTCTCCTCCCTTTCAAGACTGATATCTATTTTTAAATTTTCAACATTTTGTATATTAAGAATAAAGATCAGAAGCTAAAATATTTTTGGTGTATAAAAACCAAAACCAAATCACTTCCATCAAGTCAGATCCAACTTATAGTGACCTCTTCTTGGGTTTCTGAGGCAGTATCACTACAGAAGTAGATTACCCAATCTTCCTTCAGAGGAATGGCTGGTGGGTTTGAATGACTAGTCTGGTTAGCGGTCAAAATGCCTTAGGCTCTACGTCATTTTAAAAGAATGTACTGTTGACCTCGCTTTGCCCAATCTATTTTTAGGGGAAAAAATATTCCCATTCTTATCTTTCTAACTCCTACATTTTTGTGTTTCAGAATATCCTTTTAAAGTATATGAAATCAGAGGAAACAAATTTCTATAATGATTTTTTTATTATTTATATAATGGTCATTACTGCTATAAAGTCTATGATGTCTATAAAGTCTAGACTGATTATGCTTACAAAAATTCTTGCTTACTTTCATTTCTTAGTGACATCTCAAGTCCATCTTTTATTAGCTTAGCTACATTCTTCAAAGTTTCATATCTTCACAGTATTTTCTCAGTTTGAAAACAGTCCATTTATCTGTCTGTTGATCACCCACATGAGTTATAATAATACTAGTGTTGAATTTATCACTAATTTCATTGACTATGGGGCAAGCAAGGCTACTGATACCTTATAAAATGACATTGTCCAAACTATATAAAAAAAAAAAAAAAGATACCTCATTTAAGAAAATGTGTCTTTATTGCAGTATGGAGAGCAGATGATATTTTTATAGAGAATAAAAATGAGTATTCCTTCCTCTTGATGCAGGTGGATGTAGCTTTGAGTTCAGCAAACTAAGTGTAGATTGCATTTCACTCACCAACTTAGCCAAGTGCCCCTGCACAAAGTACAGCCTGCACAACTATATACGTTGGTCAGTGATACTAAACTGAAAATGAAATGCTAAAGCATGTTTGCTTTCACAGAGCAAAACTTGAAGTGAGCTCAGAGGCCATATTACTGACCAGTATTGGTTACTTTGGAAATGTTCACACTTAGTCATGTGGAATAACAGGTTAAAGAATGTAAATTAGTATAAGCATATATGTGTATATAATATGGGAGCTCTGGTGGCGTAGTGCCTAAGGCATTTGACTGCTAACCAGAAGGCTGGCGGTTCAAACTCACCAGTCACTCCTTGGAAGTAGTTGGGCAATCTACTTCTGTAGAGACACTGCCTCGGAAACCCAAGGAGGAGCAGCTTTGAGTAGAATCGACTCGACAGCAGTGAATTTGGTTTGTGTGTGTATGTGTGTGTGTGTATTTAATATATATGTGAGACCAGGTGAGATAGTACAATGATATAGATAAGATATAAAGAGAGAAGGTGGAGCTGGAGGTGGAGATGGGAGTGGAAATAATTATGAAGAAAGAAATAGACTGAGAAAGTGGTGATGGAGTTAGAGATGGAGGTGTAGATGAAGACAGAGATGGATATAGAGACAGGGATAGAAATAGATAGACATAATGGGGAAGTTAGACACTTATCAGTTATGTAGAAGACCAGAGAAGATTGTGCTTCAGTGAGGATCAATATGAATGAATGTATATATGTATAAACACACATACTTACACATGTGTGTGAATCACTCATAGGGAAGTACAGGGAAGAAAATATGGAAGAGTTTCTCACTCTACCTAGATATACCATCCATCTATGTGTATAAGAACTCATCACCACTTCTAAGAGGCAAAAAAAAAAAACACCTCAAAGCATATTTTCTGCTTTATGTCATATCCACAACATTAAACCTACTTCTCACTTATTGACTCTCTCATTATCTGACATTCTGCATTTACAACAATAGTAAAAAGGACTATCCAACTATTTTTCACATTAACAACATATATCTGGCAGTAAGGAACACCAAGTTGTGAGGCAAAGTAATAATGCTGGCTGTGATGGTTAAGGTGATTTTTCAACTTAGTTGGACCATTGTTCTCAGTGGTTTAGTAGCTTTGCAATGATGTAATTTGGCAGTTATTTAATGATGTAGGCATCCTCTGTTTTATGATCTGATGTGATCATCCTCTATTTTTGCAAAACTCCAATTTCCTCATAACAATCTGGTCTTTAGAACCTAACCATGTCAATAAATGAGGAGTGGCTGTATTTTCACACATAAGTCATTGTTTCAATAGAGATTTGGGTAAAGAAAAATTTCCTTTCTTGCTTGCTTCTCAGAAATTGAAGAACCAATTAATGACAGAGGCATTTGCCATGGTGGTAACACTATAGAGTTTTGGTACAATTCTGTCATGTGGGGTAGTATGTGGAAAAGATGTTTGCTCCCTGCAATCAATAGTTTTTATATTCAATGCAATATTTCTAAACAAAAAAAATATATTACTTTGAATATAAAAGCTATTGATTACAGGCAGAAAATATACATACCAATTACACCCTTAAAGAAGAATAATATAAAGTGCTCTCCAGCATAAATGGTTACAGCTGGTGGCTGTACAATAAATTGCCACACCAGTGTTTCTCAGCTCACATACATATCAGAGAGGTTCCAGATTCTTTTTAAACAAATGCCTGCATGTTTTTTGTTTTTTGCGTTTTTTTTTTTTTTTTTTCTTTCTTTCTTTCAGGTTAAATCCATGGTAGAATTTCAGCATAAATAAAAAGGAAAACGTGAGGCAGGAATGCCTGCTGAGAGATTGGCGGTCTAAAGAGCCTGCTATGTAATCAGCTAAGGCAGTTAGTGGCTTTTTACAGTTTGAAAGCTGCACTTTTTCAGAGGTTGAATTTCTCAGCCCATGTACTCTGCCCACAATTTATAAGAATGCCAAGGACACTGGAATGCTGTTTTGGTAAATAATAACTTTAAATATTATAGCTGATCTAAGCCACTTTTCAGCTTTATATTTGAATGAGCACACACAAAAATACTTTCCTAGATTAATAGATTTTGTGGTCTATTTGCACACCTTCAATCAACCCACCATCTTCAGACTCTGTAATCAGCCTGCAGGCTTACAATGAGCTACCTCACCTCCTACTGCCTTCTCTTGGGGAGAGAAGAAAGACCACCCCACATACAGCCTCCATATCCACCTTATTGATTGCCTTTCCAAGCCACATAGGATTCCTTTTTTCACAATTGGCTTTCCAGTTAAATGATTTATTCTTTTGGCACTGCCATTTAACAACTCCCCAGAGGGCATACCACGCCTGAGAGAAGAGCATGGCTGCCCAAAGAAAGACAAGTATGAATAATCTGAAGTTACTAGTCACCCATCCTGGGCTTCGCCCATGACTAATTTCTAACAAACAAGCAGCAATTTCAGATTCCACTGTGTTTGTCTCACAAAATTCTAGCCCAGAGATTTCTCTCACTACTCATTTTCTCTCTGGCACAAACTAATTGTTACACGTAATAGCCAGGCTCTGGAGACTCAAAGGGCATGGAGCTATAGCATCCTCCCAAGTAATAAATACAGATTTAAATTAAATAATAATAAATAAATATATATATATATATATATATATAATCACAGAAACTCTCACCATTGTCATTTCCTGCCACACATTCGGGACAATAGTGTTCTACTACACCCCACACCTCCCCAGATACAAGTAAATCTTTTTCCACACCCCCAGTAGCTAACTATTAATGTATCAGAGATGTCCTTACTTACCATCTGGGTTTCTGACAGGCTGTGGGTTTTAAACCAAGCATGAAACATGAAAAGTCGTAAATATCAAAAGTCTGACAAAGCACTCCTTTAGTATTTGCAAGTTTCTTTTACTTCAGACAATGTGTTGCATAAATGAAATTATTACTTCAATGCATCTCATCTGATTTATACTGAGATTTAGCCCGTTTCTTAAAAATGATTCTGCTCTTAAATAATTCCTGTATCAGGAGACTAAGGATATTCCTTAGGAATTGTTGTTCAACTCAGATCTCTCTATAAAGATTCTTTACATCATTGAATCTGTTGTAAAAAAAAAAGGGGAAAAAAAGAAAGAAATGAACTATTACATTGAAACTGGACAGATAGACTAGTAATAGTAAGTAGATTTATCCTGGTGTGAAGAAAACTAAGCACCAGAGAAGCTAAGCAATATTCATTTTTATAGCATAGTATACAAAATATACAAACCATTTTGTTTGAGACAGATTGACTGAAGGAAATATTATCCTCATGTTTTTTTTCTACACAAGTAGTAATTTTAAAAGTGAAAAAAAAAAAGCAGGTCTATAAACCACTAGCAATATCAAACCTATTTCTCTGAAACCATTTGAAAAAGAGCATCTAAAAATCTTATACTGAACCTACGTGAAATATACACGAATAAATAGGAATTACTTTGTAAGGTTTCTCTCCCTTCTCCCCCCACAGTTTCTGTGCCTAGCTCCCTCTCTTTTGCTCTCTATCCTTCATCTTGAGACATTTAATTTCATCGAGAGACAATAGCAAAAAATACCAAAGCATTTTAAGGAATGTTTCTGGGTTTTAGTGAATCTCCAAAAGTTGGAAAATGTTTAAATCTCCAAAGACATTGACGTTTTAAAATACTCTTATAAACCCTTAAAATAGGGATGTTCTACACACTAGTCTGCTTTGGGACACTATTCTGAATTTAATTGAAGGAGGCTCATCAACTACAGACTGGGAGCGGCTGTTTCTAGAATTGTGATTGCATTTCCAGTGATAATTTCTGCCTGTTACCTACCATGCACCACTTATTAAATACAAAACCCTTTGCCCTGAAGAATCTATTCACAATCTCTGCAACAGTGGCATCTGTGGAGGGGAGCTCCAGCCACTTGAAACTCATTAAAACATACTTGAGATTGACAATGAGTAGAGAACATCTGTCAGACTTGGCCAAGATTTCAATCAAGTGTGATGTGCTGTATTACTTGACTACATTGACTTAATAAATGAGTTGGCTGCTGTCAGCACAAGGAAAGTTTAGTTGTAATTACTGTCCTGTCCTTTTTCTTTTTTCTGAAATGTTCTTTCACTTAAATGTCTATGTTCTACGTGAAAAGTATTAAAATGTATTTGATGGACTAATACATCATTTAGAAAAGGAATGCAAGGGTCATTTTCAACTAAATGAATTTAACAAGCTGGCCACTTCTTTAATGGACTTATGCGTAGATATACCCTGAAAAAGCAGTTAAAATAATACTCATCTCTATTTTCTAGAAATGTCTCCAACTGCACATCCAGACAAATGGAGTCTTTATTTCATCTATAGATTGATTTTAAAAATGTCCATGTGTATAATATTGGGAGAAAATGCAAAAATATTTCTCAATATTGAAGAGCTGTTGGTCTTCAATAAATAATATATTATTGTGTACAGTACTTTAAGCCTTATGCTCTAGTTCACATTTAATCTCAAACAGCAATGCATTTTGCAGATGATTACATGGAGCTTCAAAGAAGTTCACTGATCTGCCCTAATGACATAATTAGTAGCCAACTGAATCAGGTTTCCAATCTAAGTCTGGAGCTTTTCCACAATGTTGAATTTGCTACATTTGCCTTTTAGAAATGTTTGCTTGAGGGCTCAGATTTAAGTACAAGGCTTGGCTCTCACCACTATTATTTCAAAGGGATAAAAATTAATAATTATTTCTGCTGACAGTATAGCATTATCTATTTGAAAATAGAAAGATGTAAAGTCCAGTTTTAGAGGCCAGGCAAGCTCATCAAGGTGTAGAAGAAATATCACAACTCAATGAGCACAAAACTGGACTTCAGACAAAAGAATTAATTCCAACCTCTTCATCTTGTGGAAAGGGGCTCTGGTGATGCAGTAGGTAAGGCATTTGGCTGCAAACCAGAAGGTCAGCAGTTAAAATCCACTAGCTGCTCCCTGGAAGGAAGATAAGGCAATCTACTTCCATAAAGATTCACAGCCTTGGAAACCCAACGGGAGTCAGAATCAACTTGATAGCAATAGGTTTGGTTTCATCTAGTGAAAGGTATGTACAATTATTGGGACTGGTGAATTTGAAATCACGAACTGCTGGAGGTGAGGCTTCAGACGCATGGGAAAGCAAGGACTCACCACTGTCAGCTGTGCTTATAGGTCTGTTGATGGGACAGAAGTTGATTTGCTCAGAAGGGGTACACAGAAGTTGTCACATTGTAAGGGAAAAATGTCTCTTCACAAATTATATGGGTTTCCTCCAAGGGCAATGCTTTAGCAACTTTACCCAGAATAAACACCTACTGTTTGAACATTAGAAGTTCCTGGATGGGTACACAGTTAACGTGCTTAGCTGCTAACCAAAACATTGGAGGATCAATCCACTCTGAGACACCACAGAAAAAAGACCTGGTGATCTACTTCTGAAAAATCAGCCTTTGAAAACCCTATTATTCTATAGGTTCTACTCTGACACACACAAGGTCACCATGAGTCACAATCAACTCGATGGCCACTGGTTTTTGGTTTGGACATTAATAATACTTTCCAGATCTTTTTTTGTTCCCATGCCCATTTCCTGCAATTACAACTTCACATGGGCTCACACTTTAAGGGCACTGTCTCCCTATCTGAGTTATGCTCAGTCTCCATCTCTATTATCTCCACCTACAAAGAGCTCTTAAAAAAAAAAAATAAAAAAATAATTGCTATCAAGTCATTCCCAACTCATTGCAACCCTAGAGGACAGGGTAGGAAAGTCTGTTAATTCCAATGCTGTAAATCTTTTTTGAGGCAGACTGCTTCATCTTTCTCCCATGGAGCAGCTGGGGGTTCAAACCATTGACTTTTGATTAGCAGCCAAGAGCTTAACCACTGCACTACCAGGACTTCTTACCCAGAGCTGAAGCCCTCTGAAATTCCTCAGCTTTGATTCTATTCTAGCAGTCACTCTGCAGATGCTCAATAGTTGGACCAAGTTTATATTAAAAATAGGATTTTTTTACAAAGACTATCCCCCCCCACAGAAGGTCAAAGCAATTGCAAAATTAACAACACCATGGTTGAGATGAGCCACATAGCTAAGATTATCATAGTGTTAGTAAAAATAGGTCAGCCACACATAAATGTGTGAATTTTCCCTCCTCTGAACTCCCGTAGCATTTTATTTTTATCTCTCATATGCCACTTATCACTTTCTACCTTGCATTATACTTATTTGTATGTAGGTTTTATATCTCCTCTACTATCAAAAGATTTTAAGATTCTTTTCATTCCCTACAACACTGAAAAACAATATCTTGAACATAGTCAGCACTAATTAAATATTAATTCTTTGAAAGGACTCTAAAAATATCCAGGTAAAAAAACAGTAATGTTTAAAAATTGATCTTATACAAAGTATTGGACTATTGAAGTGAACTTCCTTAGTACATATGACCACTACTTTTCTTGTCTCCTCTCCTCACAGGAAGACCTCATCACACAGGTACACACATGTATGTATGCACACAGGTACATATCCACAGGCACACTGACAACACTCAAGCCATACTGGATTATTTTGCTTCTATGGTGACATTCACCTCCAGAGTTTTATACAAGCTGTTACTTGTATACTCATTACTCTGGGATCACTCCTTCATGATACTTTTTCATTTACTAACTCATTGACTAACGGGAGTTAGTCACTTGTCTTGTCAGTTTGTTGTACTATGGTGGCTTGCATGTTACTGTGAGGCTGGGGGCTCTGCCATAAGTATTTCAAATGCCAGCAGGGACAGGTTTTAGCAGAGATTCCAGACTGAGACAGACTCGGAAGAAGGAAGGGACCATCCACTTCTCAAAGAATTGGCCAGTGAAAATCTTATGAATAGTGAAACACTGTGTGATACAGTACTAGAAATTTTATGAATAGCCCTGAAACATTGTCCAATATATTGACAGAAGATTAGCCCCTCAGGTCAGAAGGCACTCAAAATACTACTAAGGAAAGGCTGCCTCCTCAGAGTAGAGTCAATCTTAATGATGTGGATTGAGTAAAGCTTTTGAGACATCTATTTGCTGATGAGGAACTCTGGTGACATAGTATCTAAGGCATTTGACTGCTAACCAGAAGGCTGATGATTCAAACCCACCAGCCACTCCTCTGAAAGAAGGTTGAGCAATCTACTCCGATAGTGATATTGCCTCAGAAACCCAAGGAGGGTTTGCTATGAATCAGATCCAACTCAATGGTAGTGAGTAATTTGATGTGGGTAATGTGGCATGAATCAAAATTATAAGAAACAGCTGTAAGCATCCATTAATAACTGGAACATGGAAAGCATGAAGTATGATTTGAGGAAAATTGGAAGTTGGCAAAAGTGAAATGGAATGCATAAAGATCAATATCCTAGGTATTAGTGAGCTGAAATGGACTGGTTTTGGTTATTTTGAATCATATGGTCTACTATGCCAGGAGTGACAAATTGAAGAGGAATGGGGAGGCACTCATCATCACAAAGAATGTTTCAAGATCTATCCTTAGGTAAAATGCTGTCAGTGATAGGATAATATCCATATGCCTGCAAGGAAGACCAGTTAATACTGCTATTATTCAAATTTATGAACAACCACCAAGGCCAAAGATAAGGAAATTGAAGATTTTTACCAACTTTTGCAAACTGAAATTGATCAAACATGAGATCGAGATGTGTTGATTATTACTGGTAATTGGAATACAAAAGTTGGAAATAAAGAGGAATCACCAGTAGTTGGAAAATATGGCCTTGGTGATGGAAATGATGCTAGAGATCGCATGATA
>NW_006921954.1:2614365-2641110 GCF_000298275.1 Orycteropus afer afer | reverse complement strand
AAAAGACAGGAAAGGAAAAAAAGACTAAAATGGATACTAGAAGACACTCTGAAGCTTGCCTTTGAATGGAGCTAAAGCAAATGGAAGAAATGACAAGATAAAAGAGTTGAACAGAAGAGTTCAAAGAGCAGCTTGAAAATACAAAGTCAATTATTATAATGAAATGTGCAAAGGCCTGCTGTTAGAAAACCAAAAGGAAAGAACATACTTGGCATTTCTCAAGTTGAAAGAACTGAGGAAAAAATTCAAGCCTTCAGTTGCAATATTAAAAGATTCTATGGACAAAATATTGAATGATGCAGAAAACATCAAAACAATATGGAAGGAATACACAGTGTCACTATACCAAAAAGAATTGGTCAATGTTCATCCATTTAAAGAGGTGGCATATGATCAAGAACCAATAGTATTGAAGGAAGAAGTTGAAGCTGCACTGAAGGAATTGGCAAAGAACAAGGCTCCAGGAACTGATGAAATACCCATTGAAATGTTTCAACAAATGACTGCCATGCAAGAGGCACTTACTACTCATCTATGCTAAGAAATTTGGAAGACTGCTACCTGGCCAGCTGACTGAAAGATATCCATATCTGTACCCATTCCAAAGAAAGGTGATCCCACAGAATGTGGAAATTATCAAACAATATCATTAATATCACATGTAAGTAAAATTTTGCTGAACATAATTCAAAAATGATAGTAGCAGTATAGTGACAAAGAAATTCCAGAAATGCAAGCTGGATTCAGAAGAGGACCTGGCATGAGGGATGTCATTGCTGATGTCAGATAGATCTTGGCTGAAAGCAAAGATTACCAGAAAGATGTTTACGTGTATTTTAGTGATTATGCAAAAACATTCCATTGTGTGGATCATAACAAATTGTGGATAACATTGAGAAGAATTAGAATTCTAAAATACTTCATTGTGCTCATGAGTAACCTGTACATAGACCAGGAGGCTATCATTTGAACAGAACATGGGGATAGTTCGTGGTTTAAAATCAGGAAGGGTTGTATCTTTTCATCGTATTTATTCAATCTGTATGCTGAGCAAATAATTCAAAAACTAAACTATATGAAGAAGAACACAGCATCAAGATTGAAGGAAGACTCATTAACAACCTGTGATATGCAGATGACACAACCTTGCTTGCTGAAAGTGAAGATGACTGGAAGCACTTACTGATGAAGATTAAAGAATACAGTCTGTGATATGGATTACACCTTAACATAAAGAAAATGAAAATCCTCACAACTGGACCAATAAACAGCATCACAATAAATGGAGGACATATTGAAGTTGTCAATATTTGGTTCCACAATGAACACCAATGGAAGCAGCAGTCAACAAATCAGATGACATATTGCACTGGGCAAACCTGGTGAAGAACAAAGATGTCTCTTTGAAGACTAAGGTGCCTAACCCCAGCCATGGTATTTTCAATAGGCTCATATGCATATGAAAGTAGGACAGTGAATAAAGAGGATGGAAGAAGAGTTGATGCTTTTAAATTGTGGTCTTAGTGAAGAATATTGAAAGAACTATGGACTGCCAGAAGACTTAACAAATCTGTCCTGGAAGATGTGCAGTCAGAATGCTCCTTGGAGGAGAGAATGGCCAGACTTCATCTCACCTACTTTGGTCATGTTGTCAGAAGGGCCCATTCCCTGGAGAAGGATATTATGCTTGGTAAAGTGGAGGGTCAGTGAAAAGGGGGAAGGCCCTCCATGAGATGGATTGACACAGTGGCTGCAAAGATAGGCTCAGGTATAGCAAGGATTGTGGGGCTGGCACAGAACCAGGCAGTGTTTCATTCTGTTGTACATAGGGTTACTATGAGTCAGAGCTGACTTGATGGCACCTAACAACAACAACTCCTAAATGACTTACTTCAAGTCTCAAATTCATGATCCTTCCCTCTGGAAGCCTTACCTAACCCTCTAAAACCGTCCCATAGTATTGCCTCCTCTATCATAGCACAAAGGAGGTCTGGTGGTGTAATAGCTAAGGCATGTGGCTGCTAACCAAAAGTTTGGTGGTTCAGACCCACCAGTTATTCCACTGAAGATGAGGCAGTCTGCTTCAATAAGGATTTATTGCTTTGGAAACCCTGTGGAGGTCACTATGACTTGACACATATCAAACAGCTTTAATTCCATTTACACTAGCAGACTGGCTGATGAGAATGGGTCTGTGAGACTAGGGATATTGCCAGCATTCTTTGCGAAGGAACCATAAGCAACCAGACACAGTCCAGCAATAAGTCCTGAGTATCCCATGCAAATTCTCTCCTTATGAGCTAACAGGTGTTGTGGTTTATGGGTATGACTAACTGACTCACAGGACTAATAATAGGTCAACACGAATAATGCTATTTGAAGTGTTCGGTAAAAATAAATAACAGAACAAAGATTTTACAATTGAAAATAAATAGAATACCCTAAAGCATTTTAGATATCATGATTGAACTGTGCAGTGGGAGGAAATTTACTTTATTATTATCTGTTAGTAACACCCTTCTCTTTCTAATGCTGAATACTTCAGGAGATGCTGATAACTGGTAGCAGAGTGGCTAAGGCACTTGACTGCTAACCAGAAGGCTGGCGGTTCAAACCCACCAGCCACTCCTCGGAAGGAAGGTTGGGCAATCCTACTTCCGTAGTGATACTGCCTCGGAAACCCAAGGAGGGGTTGCTATGAGTTGGGGCCGACTCGACGGCACATAACAACAACAACAACAAAGTGAAGAAAGGAGTAAAGGGTTAGAGTAGCCTGCACAGAGGAGGTGACATACGAGTTTGGTAGGATTTAACAAATGAAGAAGGGAAGGAAACTCATTTCAATAGAACAAAAACTTGAGCAAAGATGCAGAGAAAGACATGAAAGTGGATGCATGATAGAAAATTGTGACTTATTTGTTAAGGCCAGAGTATGGAAAGTCAGTGTGGGAAAAATGCAAGAGACGAGATGAGAGAGACAGTTTGGTTTGAGATTATAAATAGCCTTGAACACTAAGCAAAAGGATTTGAATGTAACCTTGTAGTTCGGAACTGGTCATCAGAAGTTTCCAACTAGGAAGAAAATGAAGCCCAACCTATGATTTAGCGGACAACTTAGGTGACAAGATACTGGATGAGTTAGAGGAGAGAAAGCCTAGAGGCAAGAAGATTTAGTTGGGATCCATTACTACAATCTGAGTAACCAGCTTCAATAATTTAAGAACTGCATTTCTGTAAAGTTCAATATAAATGTTAATTTAAAACTATTACCTCAAAATTATTGAATTCAATAACCTTTAAGGCAGCCGATATTGAGGTGGCTTTTTTACTTAGCTCCAAGTAATTCAGGTAAAATTAATGTATAATTTGAGCATAATGACCAAATCATCTAATGAGCTGATTGCATGCTTTGTGTTCCTAACCTTAAGGATATGGATTACATTTGCAATTGAAGAAAAAAGACCAAAACAATTTTGGACCTGCTGCTATGCAGTGCAATTGAAATTCACAGAAAGAAAAAGGTTATTTTTTTTTTCACTTGATATATAAAAAGCCATACTTATTAGTTAGACTTGGCATCTAATTGAAATTTGTACATGATGGTTGTTATTGAGATGGAGTTCATGGTCAAAGAAAATATTTCTTATAATGAAAAGGGATATAATTCACAATATTTATTTTCAAGTCAATTAAAGTATTTGTAACTTATACAACCAAAAAAGAAAATAAAATAACGTTGCTGTCAAATCAATTCTGACTCAGAGTAACCCTACAGGACAGAGTAGAACTAACTGTCCAATAGGATTTACAAGACTGTAATATTTACAAAAGCAGACCGCCACATCTTTCTCCCGCAGAGCAGCTAATGAGTTTGAACAACTAACCTTTTCTTTTTAGCAGTGAGCATTTAACCACTGTACCACCAGAGTGCCTATTGTAACTTCCACTTAACTAAATTAATTTTGTATCAGAATCTGAAAGGAAATTTCAATGTGGTTAAATCCATGAGACATTTTGTGTAGCAAGGCAGCTTTTCGCTCTACCCACTATCCTTTAAAAATATAACTGTGATGCTAGAAAGGCATGTGGTACCTCAACTCAAGGCAAAGAAAAAGGCATAGACTTTGTAAGCATAAGAATGCAGAAAAATATACTGAAAGAAGGTCAGTGTTAAAAATTGAAAGCAGGGACTCAAACAGACACATGTACACAAATGTTCATTGTAGTATTATTCACATTAGCCAAAAGGTAGAAACAATCCATGTCCATCAACAAATGAATTGATAAACAAAATGTGGTGTATACATGCACAGCAGTATTATTTAGCTGTAAGGAAAATAAAGTTCTGATACGTGACACAAAGATAAACAGTGAAAACATTATACCAAGTGAAACAACCCATACAGAAAAAGACAAATATTACTAATATTCCATTTATATGAAATGTCAGGGAGGCTTGGTGGCACAGTGGTTAAAGCAATCAGCCACTAACCAAAAGTTTGGTGGTTAGAACCCACAAGCTGCTCTTTGGGAGAAAGATGTGGCCGCCTACTTCCATAAAGATTTATAGCCTTGAAAACCTTATAAGGCAATTCTAAGTTGGAATTGACTTGACAACAGGGGTCTTTGTTTGGCTGATTTTTTTAATATGAATTATCTAGACCATCCATGGAGACAAAAGAAGATTAATGGTTACAAGGAGATATGAGGAACGAGATGGGGAGCAGAAGCTTTAAAAAATTGTCTTTCAAAGAAGCTCAAGGAGGTATTTATATGCAAAGTACATGCAATTAAAATGTTTTGGGAGATGACGCCAAGAATAAAAAAATCAAATACAAAAAAAATTCTAACAGTTTCAAACAAGCAAAAATATTAACCTGTAATTTGCTTTACTTATTAATATTCTACATTTTTTAATCCAGTATAAATGTATTAAGCCTAAAATAAAACATATACCCTATTTCTAGGGGAATAAAAAAAGAGAGAGACAGATCAATCTGACAAAGCAATCTCCATCTTGAAATACGCAGTTGGATGAAAGAGCATTTTCTCTATAAGAACGTTTTTTCTGAAATTGTATTTGTAGCAGCTATCCCTCTCTGCTCCTTTCCTTTACCCAAAGTAGATGTTAATGGGTGTCTAGACCTTTCTCCCCAAAGAAGCCCTGTTCATGAAATTGTTAAAGTGCTAGGCTATTAATCAAAAGGTGGGGGAACACACCAGCATCAAAGGGCTATACCTATGCCACCTTGGTTCTGGCAACTGCTCTCATAAAGACTATAGCTATGAAACCCTATGGGACAGTTTTTCTCTCTCTTATTGGGTTGCTGTGAATAAACTTGACAGTATATAATGATAACACACCTTTCTCCCAAACATTAAGTAAAAAGATGTCATTTCTATATACGATGGTATATTCCGGGTCTAGGAAGCCAACATGCCAGTGTAAGTTATACTCTAACATAGAATTTTCAGTCTGTTTTAAATAAATCTTACTACATTTCTTTGGCTGTGGATCCATTTGGGTATGATATTCAGTAGTCAAAATTTTTGATCTTCAGTAATTGGAACACTTTCTGTAGGATTGACTTTTAAATCTCTTTCTTGATCAAAATGGATTAAGGCAGGGAGCCCCCACACCAAATATAATTTTGTTGTTGTTGTTATAATACCACTACAGGATAGAAAATTACTCCTCTAGGAATTACTCATTCCTGGCTGGAAGAGATACAGAAATCTTTCACCTGAGGAGTTTGTTATTAAAGACAAAATATCAATGCAAGCTAATTCCAAATAAAGGCAGTTTGTAAGTGATTTAAGACGTGCCACCTTGATAGATTTTCCTGAATGATTTAAGCCCATATGTCATATTTTCCCTTAATATTTTCTGTCTTCTTGGGGCACAAGAACTACAAAATCCAAATCAAACCCACTGCCATCAAGTCGATTCTGCCTCATAGCAACTCTTAGGACAGCATAAGACTGTCCCATAGAGTTTCTGAGGCTGTAAATCTTTATGGAAGTAAGCTACCTCATCTTTCTCCCACAGAGCAGCTAATGGATTCTAACTACCATCCTTTAGTTTAGCATCTACCTACTATATATTTTTGCTTATAGAAGTATACTCTCTCCTAAAATTTACTCTCCATATCCTTCTTAGGCATTATTCATCATTTTCAGAACCATAAGGTGGCATTTCTGAGGTAGTATCAATTGCAGCCTCAGTGGAAGCTTGCATGTTGCTATGACGCTGCACAGGTTTCAGCAAAGCTTACAGAGTAAGATGGACTAGGAAGAAACACCTGGCAATCCACTTCTGAAAATCAATCAATGAAAATGCTATGGATCACTCAGTCTGATCCCAAACTCATCAGGGGAAGGCTCAAGATAGGACAGGCACAAAACTGGCAGGTTTTCTGTTATACATGGGGTCGCAATGTATTGGGCAGCTAACAACAACCACAATACCAACTACACTGACTCATTAGTAATAATAAAAAGCAAAAGTTAGCAAATATTGATTGACTGATTGCTATGACCCATGCATTGCTCTAGATGTTATGGAAACTTGCAATGTGAGTAAAATAATGTCACTATCCTAATGGTTTACTTAATATAAATGCAGCTAATGATACCAACTATGATTAAAATAAAATTTGTAAGGGGATACTGTCTTAAAGTGGTCAAAAATGCCAGCCTTAGAAGATGACATTTGACTAGTAATATGAATAAAATGAAGTGCGTATTTGGAGGCAAAGTGATGCAAGCAGACAGAATGTGAGGCCCTGTGATTTTCAAGTTTGATATTTTCAAAGAATAGCAATTGGGCTGGTAGGGTTGGAGAGGAGAGGTCAAGGAAAGTATAGTGAGAAATAAGACCGAAGAGGAACTCAGGGAGATGATTACGTTAATCTTGTAGATTGTGATAAAGATTGAATTTTATTGCCTGTGTGATAGGAAACTATCAAAGGATTTTGAGCAAGGATATATTTCATATTACATTTCATTTTACTTGGATCCACAATCAACATCCATGGAAGTATCAGTCAAGAAATCAAATAACATATTGCATTGGACAAATCCACTGGGAAAGACCTCTTTGATGTGTAAAAAAAAATACAAAGAAAAAAAAAAAAAGGCAAGATGTGACTTTGTGGAATAAAGTGCTCCTGACCCAAGGAATAATATTTTGTATTTTTTTTTTTAATTAAAAAATACTTCAAGCAGGAACAAAGACTAGGACAATGCCCCATGTGCCCATAGCCATGGTATTTTTTCAATCAGCTCATATGCATGGGAAAGCTCACAATGAATAAGGAACACCAAAGAAGAATCAGTGCATTTGAATTGTGATGCTGGTGAAGATTACTGAGTGTGCCTTGAACTACCAGAAGAACAAACAAATATTGGAAGAAGTACAGCCAGAATGCTCCTTAGGAGTAAGGATGATGAGCACGACATAGTACATAAAAATTTTGTTCTACAACCTACTTTGGTAAGTAGCAACAGGGGCCTTAAAAGCTTTCAAACAGCCATTTAAGATACAACTATTAATCTCATCTTATCTGGAACAAAGAAGAGTGAAGAAAATCAAAGTCATCTGGAAACAAAAAGTCCAAAGATAAGGTGGACCACGAGGACCTCAGCCTCCATGAATAGATGATGGCCAGCTACCGAAGCTAGCCACTCAGAAAAGGATCAAAATTGGAGATCTTGAGTAGAGTGGGAAGAAAAATGTTGCAGTGTAGTAAATTAAATGGTATGGCTTTTCTAGCCAAAGTCTTTGTAACTCCCACCTTGCTATGAGCAACTGAGTAGCTGATTGTTAAAGTTATCCACCTGGTATATTTCTGTTGGAGCAGCACAAAGCAATCTTCTGGGAAGTTCACTCTCTGTCAAGTGTGTAGAACTGATGTTAAGATTGGTTGTTTTGGCCACTATGCCAGGCTCAAAAGGAGCCCTCCTAGAGGCAGAAAAACATTTCTCTGACTGCCGGCTGAGAGAGATGCACTGCTGAGAGAAAGACATGAGAGAGATGCACTGCTGAGAGAGAGACATGCTACTAAGAGAAATGTCTGGCTGAGAAAGATGGCCAGCTGGGAGAGACAGCCTGTTGAGAGAGATGGCCTGCTGAGAGATACTGAGCTCATTCCTAAACTTGAATTGTAGCCTGAGGATTCCCTAATAACTCCCATAATCTGTGAGTTCTGTGTGGCCACTCCAGTGAATTATCAAACCCAGCAGAGAAGTGGTGGATGCTGCAGGAAGGATGGTTGGTGTCAAGGTTAGTAAGAGGGCTGGAGAGTGACAGCATGTCTGACCTCATAACAATAGGCCTTGTGCTTCTGATGGTGATTCTGTCTTCCTCTTGTGAAGTTAGAGAAGGTCAGAAGATGCCACTTCCTTGTCCCTTTAGAAAATGTGGGAAAAAAAACTTTAAAAAAAAAAATGACCAGAATTACTGGTCAGAAAGAGACTGGTGAAATCCTTGAGACTACGGCCCTGGGTTACCCTTCAGACCTAGAATTAGACTCATTTACATGACTTGGCTTTCAGCCCAGCAATAGAAAGACATACATGCACCAACCCCAGGTTGATGCACCTACCTACTCTAGGGAGATGCATCTCTTGGATCAATCAGCTATAGACATCAGAAAGGTAGCATTCACATAGAGGGAAAGCTGGACACACATGAATGCATAGATAAGAAGGGTCCAAGGCGGAGGGGTCACAGGGAGGAGAGGTTTTTTTTTTTTTTTGGTTGGGGACAGTAACCAGGGGCATGAAATCAGATGTGTATGAACTGTTGAATGCAAAACAAATTTGCTTTGTAAATTTGCACCTAAAACACAATAAAATAAATAAAAATTATTTGTAAAAAAAAAAAAAAAAAAATACTTAATAAGTTAAATTTAAATAAAATGCTCCTAAATGTTTATTTATGTCCCTCCAAAAAAGATGTTCAAGTCCTAAGACCTAGCAGCTGTGAATGTGACTTTATTTGGAAATAATCTTTGCAGATGCAATTAGTTAACATGAGACCTTACCTGAGTAGGGTGGAACCTAATTCAATATGACGGATGCCCTTATAAAAGGAAGAGAAGAGACACAGAAAGATAGAAGGATGATGGCCATGTGAAGACCAGAGATAGAATTTAGTTATATCACCACAGCCAAGGAATGCCTGGGCTATCAGAAACTGCAACAGGCAAGGAAAATTTTTAAAAAAATGTAAGGAAGAGATTTCATCTCACATACTTTGGACATGTTAGAAGGAGGGTCCAACACCTGTTGAAGGATACCACGCTTGGTAAAATAGAAGGTCAGCAAAAACTCACCTATCTAAATGACATAGATCGACAGTGGTTACAACAATGAGTTCAAACATAGTAACAATTGTAAGGGTGGTTTAGAACCATCTAAACTATCTGTTGTACAAAGGGTCACTATCATTCAGAACCAGCCCAGTGGCACCTAATAACAACAAATTTATCTGTGATAACACAATTCAGCAGGCTTCTCTATCTAATAACAATAAAATAGCCATATCTCACTTTTAAGAGCTCAAAAGTTGCCTCTACAGGATAAAAGTATTACAAAGAGATTTTTCTTTTCTTTTGCTCCTCCTATTTCCCTTTTCAAAATTAAGCACAACATATCAAAATTAAATAAGAGAGAGAGCCCTTATTTAATTCGTATGAAGGGACTGGCTGGATTGTGGGCAATGTTGGAAGTGTGAACATCTTGATTGTCTTTTAGACACTCCATTATAGTTGTCCAATCACCATTCCACTACCACTTTGGCTCATCCATACAACAATTAGATAGATTTGAGTCATGGAAACAGCACCACAGAAGCCTGAATGAAGAGTTAATAGTGGTTAAAGGAATTAAATAGCCATGAGGGAAGAAGTGAAAAACAAAGTAAATTTATTGGAGATGGGCCGTTTCTAATCTACCCTGAAAAGCCATTTGCAGAGCATTCAGACCTGAAAATGGAGAGCCCTTGAACTCTAAGAAATTGAGAGGAGTTCAAAAACAAGTATGAAGATCATTCTGGAACTCCCCCATAGGTCCCACTTGCCCTGTTCCTACCAGTTAACTCTGGGTTAAAGAATCATCTGTCTACCATAAGGATGTGTGAGAATATATTGTGGTACCCCTCCCTTCCCCTATTACAAATATGGACACTGAGATTATATCTAAAACTGAAAACCTCTTATATTTCTTTTCCTTCCCCAAAAAATAAGTCTCTTGAAATCTAAGTGAAAATGTTTCCTGGGGCTAAGTAGGGTCATACTGAGAAATTGGCCAGGGTGATGTGGTGCAGTTGATTAAATGAAGGCTCTTCATGTGCTTTAACAAATGAAGCTAGACTTCTTGAAAGCAGTCATAAAGATTGAGGATTCGTTTATTTTAGATATATAAACAGCAAAGAAGATGCTGAAACTACTAAGCACGTTTGCAGAACTGGATAAAGGAACCAGATAGGAAAGGTTTATTTCTTGATGAAAGAAAACAAGCAGATCATTAGGGACAGTGCAGATAATATAAACCATGCAGACCAACAGATGGTCATGAAGGAAAGAAAGAGGAGTCATAATTTAATACTAAGAGCAAAATTTGGGGATATTTTCAGAGAAGAGAATAACCGGGCTGCATCAGTGAATGCAGCTTAGACAAGTTTTAGAATTTACTTTGTCAGCAAAGTGATTTTCCCTCTTTCTAAAGAAGTAATGCATAAAAGGAAATAGAAGACTCTTGCTGAGGTAAATTGTCGCCTAGTTCCACGATCCAGACTGAGAAAATGTAATGAAAATCAAATGTATTTAGAGGCAAAAATATACTGTATTATTTTCTAAAGTGGGCCAAGACTACAGAACACAAATTCGCTAGAAAATTCTAAAACGCTCTAAGAATTCTCCAAAGACCCCAGTGATCTCCCTCAGAGAATCACTATGCCTCTGTGAGAAATGTGTTCCAGTGAGTACAATTACTGCATTTGCTAAAGGCCAACTCGGCAGCAGTTTTTTCTAGCCACATGGACACATTCTACAGCAGAACGACCTACTGGGCCTGCGTGTTCCCATTTGAAGGGAATCTCAAAGGCTTCCTGCTCTTCAGCTTCCTGTGTAATTGGAACAAGACCTATGTTGTGAACTGTGTGACATTTTATCCTCACTGTATTTGAGGCAGAAGCTACTTCTTAACTAGGCCTTTAAGAATCCAGGCAAGGGTTTTACTCATCTGCCAGATTTTGCAACCAGCATAGGTGACAAGATGTCAGTTTTTTGGAAGCAAAATTAAATAGTCTTGACATACCAAGACTGTGTGATCTATTTTAAAGAATAAAATAAATCAGAAATTGTATACTAACATTTTATAACAAAAACATACATTTAAAACAAGAAATTAAAAACTAATTAAAAATTGGAAATTGGTAAATAATTATCTGTTGCACGGAGTAAAGAATGTAAAACAATGGTCAGATATTGCTTTCATTAGAATCTGTTCCAGTCTATTCCATGAGCCAATATCATCTGCCTTCTCTGCCCCTTTTTTATGGATAACACAATGATATTCAAATGTTTTCAAGTGGAAATCAAAGTGTTTTCTCTCTCTCTCTCCCTCTCTCAGTTTTCTAGGATCTTGATTTGTTACTTTCAGGAAATCACCATCTTCCTATCTCCTTCTCACCATATGTAAAACAAAATTCATAAATTTGGCTACTGTCAAGGTGCTCTGACAAAGATTGATAGCAAAAATCCCTGCAGAGCATTTCTGTTGTATAAATTATTATGTAAATTCTTCAAAGTATCAGTTTATATAAATAAATATGTGGAGAAGAGATTTGGATTTATCAACTTCCATCATTATTTATTTATAGAGCATCCAAAATTAGGTAGGTTTGATAAATTTAGCATTCCTATTCCCGAAACATATGCTATAAAATTGGGTGGTTTGATAGCGAAACACTTTGCATGAATTTTTCTCTTAATGTAGAAATAGTATAATTTTTTTTTAACATATCAGTGGTTACATATCACAACCTTTTTTTCCAACAACACGAGTTTGCTTCATTTTGAATTCAATAAGTGTTTCAAAATTACCTGACCTGCCTGATATATAAAAGTCATGATTTTTAAAATCTTATGTTAACAGTGCATATGGAGAAAGTGCAAATATAATTATAAATGTAATTTTAATTCTATTCTCTTTGCGGGGCTAGAGTATCTGTGAGTAATCTATTCCAAAACCAAAGATCAACCTAAATCCCTTCTACTAACGTTGTGCCTGTATTCTAAGTATTTATTTAATGTCATTGTTCAGTAAGGGACCTTGAGACCTTTTGCTCTAGGTAGAAGGAAAATGCAAATCTGTTAGTTATTTGCTAAGGTTCCTAAGGACACTGAAAACATACAATCACTTGCAACTGTGAATTTCCCAGCAAATATAAAATCTTTGTCTTCTGGAGTATTTGTTTAACTGAACAAAGTTTACACAGCCTGGTGAGGATTAACATTAACAATAATACAAAATTAAACCTTTGACATTCATCCAGTTCATTTTTATGGTTATCTCCTTTTTTCCCACATTAGTTTCCCCAACTCTACCACAAAAAAGGGGGAGATCTTACAGTGTTCACTGAACCCCTCTGGGCTGGGCATTAATGGTTACAGTTATATTTATTTTTGTCTGCAGTCATTTACAACAAGAATATTATTGAGTAGCAAAAAATTAATGAGGTATTTTGTCACATGCTAAAGAAACAAAGGTAAACTGAAAAAAAAATAAGAATTTAAAATGCCATTATTACAGCCTTTAAGAAGCCTATATTTTGTGAAAAAAGTGGAAGAAATGAATATACAAGCTATGAATTGCAAACATAACATGATAAATGCTATACAAGTGCCATGAAAGTATAAAGAAAAGAATTATGAACTTTGGTGAAGTCTAGGAAGAACTCATGAAGGGGACAAAATTTGAGCTGTGTTTTAAAGCATCAATAGACATTTGGTGGCGTGGAGTGAGAAAACATTTCAAGTAGACAGAGCAGCATATTGAAAGAGGTAAAAAAAAAAAAAAGGAACGTTCAGTAATGAGCCTGGAGTAAAGAGAAATGTATGGAATGGCAGGAAATGAATCTATAAATATTCGGTGGTATCAAGATTATAAAGTTGATACTCACTAGTATAGAAGTGGAATCATTCATTTAAGCACTCTTCTTTTGGTTAAACATTGCCAATTATTTTACAAATATTAAATTGTAATGAACACTTTTCAGTACATATGTTTCACTGCCTCTCTAATTAAATTTTAAAAATTAGATTCCCATTAATAATTAGTAATTAATGAACTAAACGGCATAGTAAAGTTAAAGTCTTTTGTTACATTTGCCATTATTTCTTGAAGGATGCCAATTTTTCAGCAGCATGTGAGAATACCAGTCTCACTGTTCTCTTTGCCCAAATCGAGTGCCATCCTTTATACACACACATACACACACACATAATGAGTGGAAAGTGTGATAAGATCTTTGAGCATTATGAATGTCAAGCTCAATATTTTATATTTAATTTAGAAGTTAATGAGAAACTCATTGAAGATTTTCAATTAGGGAAACAATATCTAGATCATCCCAAAAGATTATTTTGGTAACAAGGAATAGTATCAGATGGGATTGGCTTTGCTTGAGAACCCACAAAATTTTGAAAGGAGGAAAGCTGTTATGATAGTCTGGGGACAGAATCGTCCAATAGAACTTTCCGTGATGATGGAAACATTCTATATCAGTGCTTTCCAACATGATCACTACTAGCCTCATGTGCTTTTCAAGTACTTGAAATCTAGCTACTGCAACTAAGGAGCTGAATTGCTTTCTTTTGTTTCATTTTAGTTAACTTAAATAGCTATACATGGCTAATGATAATTCTGTTGGATGGCACAGACCTAGAGCTATAGTTATTCAAGATAGAGAAAAAAAAATCAAGATAGAAAGAAGAAAGCCAAAAAGACAGAATGGATAAATTTCATAATGTGAATTTGCAAAGTGAGGGAAAGGGAGAATCCTAATTGATATCAAGATTTAGAATTAAAGGGAAATGAAAATAGTGTCACTAATAGAGACTGCAAATACAGAGAAAGGAAACAGCTTAGAAGAGGTAATGAGGAAGACCAAGGAAGAAACTCCCTCTCCCATTCTCTCTCTTTGTCCTCTTCTTTTAAAAGATGGCTTCTAAACTTGTCAACAAGACATTGGAAATGACAAAAAGATTTAAACTGACCAGAAACCATGGTTTCATGTTTTCCCAGCTGTATTGATCTATATAAAAAGGAGATAAGCTGTTGGAACTTAACCTATATATCAAACCTAAAAATACAAACTGGTACTCCTCACTGTCAGAAACTCTGATAAAAAGAAAATTCTCCTTAACACCATAGAAACAGACTGAACTCCAAAAGTGAGACAGGTTAAATATCCTGCCTCTTCAACTTAAAGGCAGCATCTATTTATGACACATTATAAATCAAACTGTAACAGTAACTATATTATTAAAAATGTAAGTGTAAATATAACATAACAATATTTAATGAGGATTGCAGACCCAGCCAAATAAGTAAATGTTTTATAAATAAACCAAAATAGTAGCATCAGGTTGTTGTTCAATCTATGCTGATGGATCAACCATGAATATGAAGCAGAGGAAAAGAAATAAGTTTTTTCTTTCCCTCAGCCTTCACATGACTGATCATTTTGAACTTGAAGTATCAGCTTAAAGTCAACTTCTCTGAGAGGACTTCCACTATCAAATTCTATATATTTTCTTTCTTGTAGTTATTTCCAACATAACTTTGTTATTTTCATTCACGACACTTATTGAGTTATTTGTTGATTTATTAAATGCTAAGATTCGTGAAAGTCTGCCTTATTCACTGACACTTATCCAGATTCTAGGACAGTATCTTTATATAGGAGGTGTTCAGTAAATAATTTTTGGATAAATAAGTGAACGAATGAATGAATGAGTGACTGCTCAGAGTTTTTATACAATGGACAGCAGATCCAGTGGACTAAGTACATTCCATCAAGATATATGTTAATCTGCATAAGTCAATTGACCAAATGAATGCTCATCCCAATCAAGCAAGTTGGCCTTGCAGATTCAATATGGTGAGATAACAAGTTTGGTCCCTGGCACATCATTAAACCAGGCAGAACTTCATCTCACCTCCAGCAATGAGCCTGAAGATAAGAATAATTGTTCAACTCAGAAAAACCAGATAGTTCATGGAATATTTATTTCCTACAGCATCTTCATTCCAAGATAAAAAGAATCCTCAACTTGCTAGTTATCAACCTCAAAGAACAATGACTATCAAGGGGATATGAAGTAAAGATGGATTAAATAACTCTGATCCTAGATTTCTTCAGGGCATTTTATTCAATCTTAGGGAAAATTTCTTCCGGGTTCTTCAAAAGTACAATGGATCTATACTATTGTCATCATTAGAATAAGAAAACCAAACCAAACCAGCTGCCAATGAGTCTATTCTGACTCACAGTGATCTGCACTGGGTTTCAAAAGCCTGTAAATTTTTATGGAAGTAGATTGCCTCATCTTCCTCCCACAGAGCATCTGGTGGATTTGAACCACTGACCTTCTGGTTAGCAGCCAAATGCCTTACCCATTACATTACCAGAGCTCCTTATGAGAATTAGAGAGAAATTTTAAGTGTATGTTTAAATGGACTATTTTGATCTTTAGAAAATGTTAACTCATAAACCATTATTTCTTCATTAAGTCTTTAAAATCTTCACATATGCAGAACCAATAATTCCTTTCTTATTTAACAAACCACCAGCCACTTCTCGGAAGAAAGATTGCACATTCTACTTCTATAGCGATACTGCCTTGGAAACCCATGGATGGGTCGCTGTAAGTCAGGACCAACTCGATGGCAGTGAGTTGTTTTTTGTTTTTTTGTTTTTTTGAACAAAGTGAGGAAGAAAAAAATATATAAATTAAATAGTCCCTGACTTCTGGGAGCTAGTATGACCTCACAACAAGTTTCAGTGATATTATAAATTGTTAGGATGCTCATAGTCAGGTCATATTGTTCTCCTATTGGGCACTGACAGTCTTACAGAACATCATATCAGACAAAAGTTACTCTATGACATTGATAAACAGAAAAAGCCAGGACGCTGTGCAGCTCATAAAACAAAACACTCCCTCTCATTAAGTGAATGACTGCTACTTCTTTACCGATTACAGCTTTATCTTCACTTTAGTTTGCCCTCCCTATAAATAAGATTCATTGAGATAGCCATTCAGAGAACTTTTCCTGCTTTCTGACAGCACTCAATCTAGAGTAAGCTCCTACTTCCTTAACCTATTCCCATCAAGTCAATTCCAAATCATAGTGACTTTATAGGACAGGTTAGAATTGCCCTATAGGGTTTCTCAGGCTGTTATCTCTGTGGAAGAATAACTCCACATCTTTTCTACTTTGTAGCCACTGGTGGGTTCCAAGGGCCAACCTTTTGATTAGCAGCCTGGTGCTTAACCACAGCACTACCAGGGCTCCTTCCTACTTCTTTAGGCCCTCAGAGTTACCCAACCAAAGCCTAAATAAGTAAGTCCTTCCTAACTTCATTTTCCACTCTCAGTTCCTCATGTGTGTTCTCCCTTGCAGCAATGAATGATAAACCCACTTGTTCAATTGCAGGTCTATTCCTAGTCATCTTAGGCCTAAAAACATTGGCAAAAGAAAAAAGAGGGAGGGAGAAATTCATTAACAAAGGAAATCCACAGTTCATTTTCAACTCATGATTAAATAAATCATTTCTTCTCAATTTAAAGGAAAATTTTTCCCTATTTATACTTAGTATAACTTCTTGGTCTTTTGATGGATCCATTTCAAAGATAGAGCAATGTATATTACTATGTGCAGAATTGTTGTATCATGTTGATGCATTATTGGTAAGTGATTATTTTGTTTTGAAATCCAGTGACTGTTTCAAATGTGACAATACTCACCTGGGTGCCATTCTCTCTTGAAGAATCATTGATGGAATGTAATGATCTAATATTCTGATTTTTTGTTAATGCGTCCTACTTCTCATTTAACAAAATATCTTAAAACAGATTTTTATAAAAGCATTTAAAATGAAACAGCTAAAGTCCAGACTTTTTTATATACAATGTATTGAATATTTCTAAAACAAAATGAAGAGGGTTTTAGTCACTGTATAATTTCCCATTTTACCAAAGTCACTGGTTTATAAAATTTTAGCAATGGTAAATTGAAAAGAAAAATGTTTAAATCTAGGTCAAGAGTCCACAAATTATGACCCATAGGCCAAGTCCAGCCCAAGCCCTAGGGTTGTCATAATAAATTATGACAAAGTGGGTGGCCTAAAGTAATAGAAATTTATTCCCTCATAGTTCTAGAAGCTACAAGCCTGAAAACAAGATGTTGGCAGCTATCTTTCCTTTAAGTCTCTAAGAGAGAAGTCTTTGTTGCCTCTTCCAGCTTCTGGTAGCTCCAGGCATTCCTTGGTTTTATGACAGCATGACTCCAATCTCTGCTTGCAGCTTCATGTGACCATAAGCCATCATTCCTCTGTCTGTCTGTTCTGTGTCTCTTCTTTTTTTTAAAGACATCAGTCATATTGATTTAGGACCCTCTCTGCTCCAGTATGACCTCATGTTAAGTAATTACATCTTTACAGACCTTATTTCCAAATAAGATCACTTTCACAGGCACCAAGATAAAGACTTGAACATATGTTTGGGGAGGAACACAATTCACCCCATTCAGTTCTATTTTTGTAAATAAAATTAAAATGGAATACAATCATGTCCACTCATATATGTTCATATATCACAGCTTCTGGACTACAACGACAGACTTACGGTTGCAACAGAGACCATCTGACCTAAAAAGACTAAACTATTTACTACCTGGCCGCTTACATAAAAAGTTTACCAACTCCTGATCTGGGTTAACAACCAGAAAAATAGTTTTCCAGAGACTAACTTAACTACTTTAAATGTACAAAGTCAGGCATGATTATTTTTTCTATCATGTTGCAGGGTATAACATTGCTAAACTTCTAATTTCATGCCAATAATCTATACACTAATCCCCACCACCCACTCCTCGGAAGGAAGGTTGAGCAATCTACTTCCGTAGTGATACTGCCTCGGGAACCCAAGGAGGGGTCGCTATGAGTCGGGTCCGACTCGACGGTACATAACAACAACAATCCCCATGAATTTTTATTATTACCTTATCTAATGCTACCAAGATCAAGAGAATATTAGTGTCATCCTAAAAGATTTTCTTTCCCAACTGTATTGAAAGGGTTAACAGAAAAAGAGAAGAGAACGGTGCTAATATATATATGCCAGTTGTTCTTTGGTTTTATCAAGTAATTTCTGCAAATTTTTTTTTGTTGTTGTTGTTGAGTGATGTTATGAGACAGAGCAGAATTACCTGATAGAGTTTCCTAGGCCACAATCTCTACAGCAGCAGATCGGCAGATCTTTCTCCCATGAAGCAGGTGACTGGGTTAAAACCACTAACGCTTTGGTTAACCAACCCAGCACAGAATTATTTGCACCACCAAGGCTCCTTTTTCCCAATTTACCACCTTTATTTTCACTTCTTAAACAACTATTTTCCATCAAGTTCTTAAAAACAATCATGGTTTTTCTCGTATCTCAGATATACATATATGCTTAAGATTTCTATTTTAAAATCTCTGGTATTATTTTCAACATGACATTGCAGGCCAAATTCTTGCCCTGAGTTTGCTGAGTTTTCTTATTTCTCACTTAGCAAGAAGCAAATGTGATATCAAACAGAGGTAGTAATTTTAGCCAACTGTTCTGCTTATCTAGTGCCACTCTGACAAGAATATACCACCAATGGGATGGCTTGAACAAACAGGAGTTTATTCTCTCACCATTCGGGAGGCTAGCAGTCTAAGTTCTAAGTGCCAGGCTCTAGCGGCTGTGTGAAAGCCCCTCTACCTTGGGCTTCAGCTCTGCCTCTTGCTCCCAGGCCACTGAAGCTAGAGGCTTTTCTTCACTCAGACAGCTGTTGGCTGCTGAGGCTGACAAACCCAAGGTTGACAAGTCAAAAAGGCACAGTCCCGATGTTACCAAACTACCTGGCAGGACATTAATTCAAGTCTATTGAAAGTCCCAAGGTCAGCAGAGCATAGCAGGCTGCTGGACAACAACACAGCTATATGCAGGGTTCAAGCATGTCATAAGCTAGAGATCATGCCCAAAGCTACTGCTTATATACAGGAAGAAGACCACATACACAAAGGAGCTACTCAGCTGCTCCAATAGATTCTACCATGGAGTTAATTACCAATCTCACCATGGGGAATAACTACATTCAGCTGCCCAGCTACTCAACCAGGCCCAGCCAAGTTGACACACAAACTTAACAACCACACCAACACATCTACAAAATATTTGTTCCCTAATAAGGATACAAAAGGGAAAAAAAAAAAGTCCTGGTGGTATAAACTTCCACATAGGTAATTTAGAATTAAAGTCAGTAGATCTACATGTTCTGGCTCTGTTTTCAGACATATTTTCTTAGAACAATTTCAGGAGAACAAGTTCTCCTGAAAATTTCAGCATGGCTGTGGGTCCTGCCCCTTCCTCATTTCAAACTCAAGGAAAATATTGAAGACAGCTTTCTACTTTACCTGTTAGAAAAATGAGACTGTACACCATAGGTCAGTAAAGAAATAAAAGGTGCCTATCAGGGGCAAAGCATCCCTGGGTGGTACTAATGGTTGGCATGTGCTATCAGTTGCTAACTGAAAGGTGGGTGATTCAAGTCTACCCAGAGGTGCCTCAGAAGAAAGGTCTGGCATCTACTTCAGAAAACTCAGACATTGAAAATCCTATACAGCATGGTTCTACTCTATAAACACCAGGTCACCACGAGTTGGAATCGACTGACAAAACTGTTTTTGTCTTTGTTTTTCTAATCACGGCCACCTAGCAAGAGAGTGCACCTTTTGAGAGAGAAGGGTAAGGACCAAAGTTATTTTCTTGCTATTTCTTTCCCTTCATATAAATTATGTGATACTATCTAGGAAGGTATTTGAAGCCAAAGATCCAAGTGGAAAGGAGTCCAAAATTGTCTCCTCTAGGCATTCTCACAGAAGAATAAAAACTTATAACCAAGGCCTGTCCTAGGTCCCGTTCTGCTTCCAGAGTAGATAGGTATCAGGTGCCAAATATGTGCCATCTGTCACTTCAGGTCCACACTCAAGTCTTCTCCAGGTTCTCTTCTGTTCCAGACACCTGACTACATGGACTGCATCAAAGCGAAAATTTTGTAGGCTATCAGAAAAAAAATTGGTGAAGTATTATTAGATGCAAACTCAAAGAGTGCTGGTGGGATACTGGTTAAAGCATTCAGCTGCTAACCAAAAGATCAGCAGCTCAAATCCACCAGCTGCTCCACAGGAGAAAGACGAGGCAGTCTGCTTCTGGAAAGATTTATAGTGTTGGAAACCCTACAGGCCAGTTCTACTTTGTCCTTTAGGGTCACTATGAGTCAGAATCACCTCAATGGTTTTAGGTTGGATAAACCCTATGTATAGCTTTGTTGTTGTTAGTTGTTGTTATGTGCCGTCGAGTCAGCTTTAGAGAGGGCAATATATGAAATAGGGAGTTCTTGGAGGAGAGAGGAGAGAGACAGAGATCAAATACTGGAGTCAAAGTATGTGTCTCCTAATTTCTTCCTTGATTACCTAAGACTGGCTATAAACCTCAACCTAAGGTCAAAACTCACCTCAAAGCAACTATTTCTACATGACTCATCCTATCCAGGTGCTAGTAATTGCTTCTCCCTCCTCCCTTGAAGCCTAGTGGTCATAACAACTCTACTGTACTAGTCCAGAGAATTGTATTATCCTTTATTGTTTCCTTATACTCTTGCCACACCTTTGCAAATTGTTGTTATTAGGTGCCATCGAGTCGTTTCTGACTCATAGCGACCCCATGCACAGCAGAACAAAACACTGCTTGATTCTGTGCCAGCTCCATCACCCTTGCTATACTTGAGCCCATTGTTGTAGCCACCGTGTCAATCCATCTCGTCGAAGGCCTTCCCTTCTTTCGTCAACCCTCCTCTTTACCAAGCATGACATCCTTCTCCAGGAAATGGTCCCCTCCGACAACATGACCAAAGCAGGTGAGACAAAGTCTAGCCATTCTCGCTTCCAAGGAGCATTCTGGCTGCACTTCCTCCAGGAAGTACCTTTATTAAACTCCCTTTGAATTATTCTCATTTGAGTGGGCCATCTTGGACTTATATTGATAACATGAATCTAGTAGAATGTCCTAAATAATAAATAGTGTGTATTTGCCTGTAGTTTGCCTCTAAGCACATATTCCTTACCAGTTGCCATGGAGTCAAATTCCAACTTACAGCAACCCCATGGGTGTCAGAGTAGAATTAGGCCCCACAGAGTTTTCAGTGCCTGATTTTTCAGAAGTAGGTCACTAACCTTTACTTATGAGGCGCCTCTGTGTGGACTCAAACCACTGGTTAGCAGCTGAGCACTTGGCTGTTTGTGTCACCCAGGGCCCTCGTATAGTCCTTTGGAAACAGGTAAAGTAAGACAAATATGTAGCTTGACAAAGAATAAGGGAGAGAGGGAAATTTCCAGTCTTTCTGAGCAATTGATAATAAGTCAATATTCACATTTACAATGTACTGGATCTTGTTCTCTTTATCCCCTATGTTATTCCATGGAAGTGATTTAAATGTTTATGGAAACAATTCTCTTTTAAATCACAGAAGCCACCACACAAAGGCCACACTTAGAAGAAATGGGCTAATGCAAGAATTAGACACAGAAGAAACACTACGACCAACCATCTTGAAAGAGGTGCTACGGATATAAATGTGTAGCTCTTTCCTGCTCAAAGACCCCTCCAGTTGTCTGAAGCCACTCTGATCATCAAAAAATGTAAGAACAGTCAAAATTCTATAGCAAGATCCAAGAACAGACTAAACAAGATATCATAATTGTGCCTATTTTGGAACCTGCACAACAATAGCCAGGTGAAATCAGGAACAAAAATGTCAGTCTGAACTAGACAAGATAAAGAATTTTGATAGGTCAGAGTTGGAGAGACCTTTAGTTCAGGTTCTCTAAACCAATCTGTATGCAAGATCCTTTCCACAGCTAAGAAGGGTCTGACAATCACTAGAACACCATTGTTGGCTGTAAGTTTAGTGACAGAATTTTATGCCTTTCCCAGTGATAACAGAAAATAGTCCATTTTCTGTCAACTAATGGCTAAAGAAAAATCATTTTACATATTGAACATCTGAAACTACAATAGAATTTGCATCTAGTTTCTCTTCTAGTTCTTCCACATGATAACCCTCAAACTTCTCTTTCACCTCTACATACCAATAAACACACAAAGGCACCCACCACATGTACATGTACATGTACACTATTTCTCTTCTCGGGATAAAATCTTCAGTTCCTTCTCCTCCTTTTCATCTGATATTTTTTCTAATTTTTTCCCCACTCTGTACCCTATCCTTTGGGCACTTTCTGGTTTATTACCACCACTACAAAAGCAAATATTCCTACCACTATTTTTTATTCAGAAAGTGTAGCTATTCTGAGAATGTGTTGAAATGAAAATGAGCTGGATTCTATTATTTTTCATATTATCAATCTGCCCAGGTTCAATCTATTAGTCATCACTCTCTGAATACAGTTGTTCAATTAGAGAGAATATAAAATCTAAGAATATGGAGACTATTTCTGTTATTCCATTTACACACCCAGAAATGTTTAAGCCACCAGAACTAAAAAGGAGAAGAGGAGATAATGCTACCAGGACGTGGAAATTATTCCAGACCAGGCACTGTGGAATGCCTAGCTGAAGAGGTAAAGGAGGTGTCTGATAGGAGAAAAGGATGCCAGTGAGGTGTCACCCACTCCCCACCACACATTTAATTCCCATTTCAACTATCACTCAGAAGCACCTATCTGACACTCCCCCACTTCCCATACCAGAGAGAGCTGGATTTCCTAAGATATCTACACATTGCTTTTATTTAAAAAAAAAAAAAAAGTCTTTTAAAACATTTCATATTTTCAACTGATTCCAAAGAGACCTGAGTTTTTACAGATGTAAGCATTATAGAAATGCCACATAGAAAAGTGTCAAAGACTGTGTCTTGTGGTTTGCATAATACAGGTTCAGAATGCTTTCACAAAAGCCAGAGAGTCTTTACAGGAGCAGCAGCAAAATTCCAGAGAGGCTGCAAGAAAGCCCTTGAAAGGTCTGCCACTATGTTGTGATAAAAGCTAACAGGAAGAGATGGAGCATGCTACTGGCTAGGATTTCAGTGAGCTACATGACAATGAAGGAAGCTAGATTTAATATATATTTTTTTTAATCTCAAGGAAAAATAAAAATTAAAAAAAACAGAAAGCAATATGGGAGAAAATAGGAACAACTTCTGTAAGGTGAAACATCCATCTATAATTTTCATTTCTTTTTTTTTTTTTTAATGAGCTATGTGTTCAAGTGACAAGAAGGCCAGCAAAGACTGTTAAAATATAGGAACTAATCTGTGTCTTCGCCTGTGGTTTGGAATATCACAGGAAGAACCTGACAGAGGGTTTATTATGCTGCATAAAACAATTACAATAAGTTTATTATAGATCCTTGACGAAATTCTTGGTCACTATCCTAGAAATATTTGTAATTATCAAATTATAAATTACCCTTTCTAAAAAGGATTTGAACTATTTTATAGAAATATGTTTTTTTCCCCTATACAATAAGATTTTGCTGTTTCTATTCAAAATATAGAAATCAAAGGAGAGGAAAAATGAAGGTTAAATCATTAGGCCAAGGAAAGCCAATTAGATGATTTAATAGGTAGAGAAAAAATTTGACTCTGGGTTTTTGGTGAGTAAAGTAGAGCAGAAAAGCAATTGGCCCATGAGTGGATTCCAGTCTACCTCAGCAGACACAGGAGTTCCACCAAGGATGAGAGGAGAGGGTACATCCAGCTGCTACCACTGTTCACCCAGAGAGTTTCCATTGTTCTGACATTTTATTTCTCTTCAAGTCCATATAAAATTACACTTGAAAACAAGGTTTGGGGAAAAAAACTGCATCAATCATACATGTAAAAACACACCAAGTACTCATCAGCAGTACAGCTTCCCTGCTACTGAAACTCATGTAGCTTCCAGAGTCATGAAGTAGACAATATCTTCAATAATATCCCTGTAATTTGGGCAATAGGGAATTTAAAAAAAAAAAAAAAAAAACCTTTCTATGGTGAATTCTGTGAAGATTTACAGAACAAATCAGTTTTGCATCCAACAATTCAAGCATATTTTGTTTCATGCCATTGATTTCAATCCCCATAATGCAACAACACCCATTCCATTCCCTGCCTGTGTGCTAAAAAGGCAGGGAGGCCACATCTTCTGACTTCCTCTAACCCCACAAGAGGAAGACAGAATCACCATCAATAACCCAAGGCCTATTCCTGCAAGGCCAGACATGCTGCCTCCCTCTAGCCCTTTCACCAACCATTCCTCCCAAAGCACCCACCACCTCTCTCCTGGGTCTGATAATTCACTGCAGTGGCCACACAAAACTCACAGATTATGGAGTTTATTAGGGAAGCACCAGGCTACAATTCAAGCTCAGGAAAAATGCTCAGTCTCTCTCTCAGCCTACAGTCTCTCTCCTAACAGTCTCTCACAGTCTCTCTCCCAACAGTGAGTGTCCCTCAGTGTCTCATTCAGCATGTATGTCTCTTGTGTCTCTTTCCCAGCAGCGTGTGTTTCTTTCAGGAGCGTGTGTCTCTTTCAGCAGCACGTCTTCCTCAACCAGCAGTCAGAGAGAGACTTTGCCTCTAGAAGGCCTCCTTTTGAGCCCTGCAGAGTGGCCAAACCAACCAATCCTAACATCAGAATTCTAAGCACCTGAGAGAGACCAGTAACCTCCCAGAACATTGTTTTGTGCCGCTCCCAACAGAAATACCCCAGGTTGACAACTTTAACAATCAGGAGCTCCTCAGTTGCTCATGGCAAATTCCACCTCAGAGTTTACAAGACTTATGGGTAGAAAAGCCACACTAAGTAATTTACAATACTGCACTGTGTGTCCTTTTTTCATTCCTCCTTCTTTCCCATCCCTTCCTGCCTTTTGAACTTTGTTCTTGGGCAAATGCTGCCCTTTTTATCTCATATGGTTGATTGTTCTAAGGAGTGTATACACCCCTGGTGTTATTGTTCACTTTATAGCCTTGTCTATTTTTTGACTAAAAGTTGAGTCATGGAGATGATATCAGTTCCAGGCTTGAAGGATGACTAAGAGCCATAGTTTCAGGAGTGTCACTAGTCTCAGTGACCAGTGGTCTTGGTTTTTTATAATGTTAAGTTTTGTTCCACATTTTTCTTCCACTCTATCCAGGACCTTCTAATGTGATATCTTTCAGAGTGGTCCATAGTGGTAGGTGGGCACCATCTAGTTCTTCTGGTGTCAAGGTCACAGAAGTTAAAGTTTGCATGATTTATTAGTCCTTTGGACTAATTGTTACTATGTGTCTCTGGCTTTCTTAACTCTGCTTTAGATAGGGGGAGACTAATAGTTGCACCTTAGATAGCTGCTTGCAAAGTTTTAAAACCCCAGTTGTTACTCACCAAAGGAGGATGTAAAACATTGTCTTTGTGGACTATATTGTGTCAATTGACCTTGATGTCCCCAAGACTATGGTCCTGAGTGACTAAGTCCAGCAACTCATCCCTTCAAAGTGTTTATTAGATTATGGCAAAGAAGTTTTCACAATTTGGGCTATAGGGATTTTCACTTGCCCATTTCTTACAGCTTTTCTTGGTACAAAATAAGGGTGTGATGCCAAAGAATTCTTCAGTACAAACAACTCTAAAAATAGTAAATATATGTGTGTGTGTATATATATATACATACATACATATGTAATAATCCAAGTTTATAGTTCTCAGATAATCAGACATGAGTCAAGGTGGAAATTTTAAGTGTCTAGCTTATAGGGTAATGTATAGCTTAACTGCGTATCTGCCAGCAACCCTCAACTAATATTGTTTCTCATCATTAAACTTGTATGTCAAAGTGTTGAAGGCATGGTACCTAGAAAGTGGATTTTCTATACTGTTTGTAACCATTTCATCCATGAGTGAAAGGTACGGTTCACATTTCCTATTCCAAAAGGTCCAAACTAGAACACATGACTTGAATGTCCCTCCCTCAACAAACACACACAGCAGGGGTGGACCCCAAGGCAGCCAGGCCTTGTTCAGGAAATAGTATTAATTTATCTACATTATTCTCTGCTTAGATTAAAATAGACATGGGAATAGAAGTTAAAAAATCTGTAATATAAATAGCATGGGCTCTTCATGAAGTGTTGCTCTAGATAATTCATTCTGTTAACTTTAGCCAAGTAGAATACTGAGTACATGTGATTGCTAATAGGATTAGAGGTCAGCAGGACTTCACAGCTCCTCCACAGAGCAAAGAGAAAAGGTAAACCTTAACCTTTTTCAGTAGATTACATCCTGAAAATTGGAGCACAGAAAAAACTTTTAAAATATATAAGAGTGCATAATTACCTAAATAATATAATGTTGTTGTTGTTGTTTGCCGTCAAGTCGGCCCC
>NW_006921954.1:2601914-2614265 GCF_000298275.1 Orycteropus afer afer | reverse complement strand
GGGTTTGAACCACCAGCCTTCTGGTGAGCAGTCAAGTGCCTTAGGCACTATGCTACCAGAGCTCCTAAATAATATAATAGGAACACTGATATCAAGTAACAGCATAAAATGTTATAATGTAAATGTAACATGTTTGTGGATATCAGCATATGGTACTTTTTGAAAAGAGGTGGGAAATGTAGAAACTAGTGCCTACCCAACATCCTTTCCTCTCTTTTTCCTTGTTGACAGAACTCCAATTCCATTCTTTGACTTAAAATAGGAGTCAGCAATCTTTTCTATAAAAGGCCAGGTAGTAAATATTTTTGGCTTTACAAGTGATATGGTCTTTGTTACAAATACTCAACTCTGTCATTTTAATGCAGGCATAGACAATACATAAATGAGTAAGTGTAGCTGTGTCCAAATAAAACTTTATTTATAAGAACAGTTAGAAGGCTAGATCTGACCTCTGATTTAGGAACTGTGATGTTATCCTCACTCTCAGACATAAATCTTCTTTGGTAGAAACCCATCAAGGTGGCCCTATTCCTTTTTCCTAGTAATTACTTGAGGTGGGCAAGTGAACCAGGTCTAGCCTATGAAATATGAGGAAGATGAGATCCCCGGAAAAGATTTTCTCCTTTATTAAGGAAAAAAAAATTAAAGGAATGAAAAAAAAAAAAAAAAATGAAGGAAGCCTAATATTTATGTGGAACACCATCAAGAGGAATAACTTATATCTATATATATATAGATATAGATATATATATGAAAAGATCATCCTTTTGTACTTTCATTGTTTTGTATAGATATGATGCTATGATGCCAAAACTGCTCACAAGGCAAGCCGACAGTAAGAGGTACTGCTAAGAGACCTTCAGAGGAGCCAGAGTGCTGCTGACCTACTATACTCTAAAAGCCTTGTCCTTGATTTCCTGTTGGTGAGATAATACATTTCCACATTTGTTAAGCCAGAAGGATTAGACACTAGAGCCTAAAGCAACCTAACTCTTACAGAAAAGAGAGATTAAAAACAAACATAGGAATGATTATTTTTCTTCCACTTAGATAATTTTAATATACTATTGATTAAAAGTTTATTTATTCATTATATAGACATTAAAATTAAATATACACAACTTAAATCTCACTTCAAAGCCTCTGAATTTTACTTAAAAGTTCGAAGGTATCTCCCCATCCCAAATACCAAAAAGTATTATTTTAAATGAGGGAAACAGAAAAATATAACGAAGCATTTCGAGATAAAATTGGTAGATATAAATCATGGCAATGTGTGATATTTCTATTACACTCCATGACACATTAATTACACATCTATGAAATTGGAAGTCAATTTTGATGACAGCCTCTCTCTTTATTTCAGGAGAATGTCATTTTTCTAAAGTACACAAGAAGTTTACTATAAAACAGTTTTTAGTTCTTGACTGTCATCTTTTTTTGGGGGGGATTGTGCACTGGTCTCATGTCTTCTTTTAACTTATTGTACTCTAGATACACTAAGCCAAGGTTCTTATTGTTGATAGATGGTGTAGAATCAATTCTGACACATTGTGACCCTCATATAATAGAATGAAACACTGCCCCGCCCTGTGCCATCTCCACAATCCTTGCTATGCTCTAGCCCATCATTACAGCCAGTGTCAATTCATCTTATTGAGGCTCTTCCCCTTTATCTCTAACCATTCACTTTACCAAACATGATATACTTCTCCAGGGAATGGTCCCTTCTAACAACATGACTGGTAGCATAGTGCCTAAGGCATTTGATGGCTAAACAGACCCACCAGTCATTCCTCAGAAGGAAGGTTCTACAATCTACCTCCATAGTGATACCGCCTCAGAAACCCAAGGAGGGGTCTCTATGAGTTGAGTCTGCCTCAATGACACATAACAACAACAACAACATGACCAAAGTAGGTGAGACCAAATCTAGCCATTCTTGCTTCTAAGGAGCAATCCAACTGCACTTCCTCCAGAATAGACTTGGTTTTTCTGGCAATCCATGATATTTTCAGTATTCTTCAGCAACACCACGATTAAAAGACATCAATTCTTCAGTCTTCCTTGTTCATTTTCCAGCTTTCACATGAATATGAGACAATTGAAAATACCATGGCTTGGGGTAGGCACCCCTCAGTCTTCAAAGAGACTTCTTTGCTCTTTAACACTTTAAAGAGGTCTTTTTCAGCAGATTTGCCTAGTGCATTATGCTATCTGATCTGGTAGCATAGTGCCTAAAGCACTTGACTGCTAACCAGAAGGCTGGCAGTTCAAATCCACCAGCCACTCCTCGGAAGGAAGGTTGGGCAATCTACTTCCGTAGTGACACTGCTTCGGAAACCCAAGGAGGGGTCGCTATGAGTCGGGGCTGACTCGACAACACATAACAACACAACACAACAACTTCCATCAGTGTTGGTTGTAGGTGGAAGTAAAATGAAATCTTTGATAACTTCAAACTTTTCTCCATTTATTGTGATGTTGCTTATTGATTCAGTTGTGAATATTTTTGTTTTCTTTATGTTCAGTTGTAATCCGGACTGAAGACTATAGTCTTTGATCTTCATCAGTAAGTGCTTTGAGTGCTCTTCACTTTCAGCAAGCAAGGTTGTGTCATCTACATATACAGGTTGTTAATTAGTCTTCTTCAATCCTGATGCTGCATTCTTCTTCATATAGTCCAGTTTCTCTGATTATTTGCTCAGCATACAGATCAAATAAATATTGTGAAAGGATACAACCCTGACACACACCCTTCCTGATTTTAAAATATGCAGTATCCCCTTGTTCTGTTTGAACAGTCTCTTGGTCTATGTACAGGTTCCTTAGGAGTACAATTAAGTGCTTTGGAATTTCCATTCTTCACAATGTTACCATAATTTGTTGTGATCCACATAGTCAAAAACGATTGCATAGTCAATAAAACACAAGTAAACATCTTTCTGATATTCTTTGTTTTCAGCCAAGATCCACCTGACATCAGCAATGATATCCCTTGCTCCAAGTCCTCTTCTGAATCTAGGTTGATTTTCTGGAAGTTCTGTGTCAATATAGTGCTACAGCCATTTTTTAATTATCTTCAGCAAGGTTTTACTTGGATGTGATATTAATGATATTGTTTGATAATTTCTACATTCTTTTGGATCACCTTTCTTTGGAAGGGGTAAAAATATGGATCTCTTCCAGTTGGTTGTCCAGGTAGCTGTCTTCCAAATTTCCTCACATAGATAAGTGCCTCCAGAGCAGCATTCATTTGTTGAAATATCTCAATGGATATTCCATCAATTCCTACACCCAATTCCTTCAGTGCAGCTTGGACTTCTTCCTTCAGTACCATTGGTTCTTGATCATATGTTACTTCCTCAAATGATTGAACATTGACCAATTCTTTTTTTGTACAGTGACTCTCTGTATTCCTTCCATCTTCTTTCAATGCTTCCTGAATCATTCAATATTTTGCCCATAGAATCTTTCCATATTGTACCTCGAGGCTTGAATTTTTTCTTTAGCTTTTCCAAATTCGGATATGCTGAACATGTTCTTCTCTTTTGGTTTTCAAATTCCAGATCTTTGCACATTTCGTTGTAATACTTTACTTTGTCTTCTTGATCTGCTCTTTGAAGTCTTCTGTTCAGCTCTTTAATTTCAACATTTCTTCATTTCACTTTAGGTAGTCTCTCTTCAAGAGAAATTTCAGAGTCACATCCATTCTGGTGTTTTCTTCCTTTTCTGTCTCTTTAATGACCTTTTTGCTTTGTTCATTTATGATATTCTTGATGTCATTCCTCAACTCATCTAGTCTTTGTTCACTGGTGTTCAATGCACCAAATCTGTTCTTCAGATGGTCGCTAAATTCAGGTTGGATATTCTCAAGGTCTCATTGTGACTATCACGGACTTGTTTTAATTGTCTTCAGCCTCAACTCGAACTTGCATATGAGCAATAATTGGTGGTCTGTTACATGATCAGCTCCTGGCCTTCTTTTGGCTGATGATATTGAGTTTTTCCATCACCTCTTTCCACAGATGTAGTCTATATGATTTCTGTGTATTCTGTCTATTGAAGTCCACATCTATAGTCACCATTTATGTTGTTGAAAAAAATGGTATTTACAATGAATAAGTTGCTGGTCTTGCAAAATTCTATTTTGTAATCTCTTGCATCATTTCTATTACCAAAGCCATATTTTCCAACTATTGATGCTTCTTCTTTTTTTCTAATTTTTGCATTCCAATAACTAGCAATAATCAATATATCTTGATTGCATATTTGGTCAATTTCAGACTGCAGAAGTTGATAAAAATCTTCAACTTCTCATCTTTAGCTTTGGTGATTGGTGTGTAAATTTGAATAATAGTCATATTAACTGGTCTTCCTTGTAGGCATATAGATATTATCTTATTACTGACAGCCCTTTACTTCAGGATAGTTCTTGAAATCTTTTGGAGGATGAATGTAAAGCCATTCCTCTTCCATTTTTGATTTCCAGCATTATAGGCTGTATGACTGTCTGATTCAAAATGGCCAATACCAGTCCATTACAAGTTACTAAGGCCAAGGATATTGATCTTTATGACTTCCATTTCCTTTTTGACAACTTCCAATTATCTTAGATTCATACTTCATGCATTCCATGTTGTTATTATTAATGAATGTTTATAGCTGTTTCTTCACATTTTGAGTTATACCCCATCTGCAAATGAAGATCTCAAAAGCTTTACTCCATCCATGTCATTATGGTCAATTCTAGTTTGAGGAGGCAGCTCTTCCCCAGTCATATTTTGAGCACCTTCCAACCTGAGGGGCTCATCTTCAAGCACTATATTAGACAATGCTTCATGGCTCTCCATAAAGTTTTCCAGTAATATATCAGACAATGTTTCACTGCTATTCATAACGTTTTCTGTGGCCAATTATTTCAGAAGTGGATGGCCCCATCCTGCTTCCCATTCTGACTTAGTCTGGAAGCTCCACTGAAACCTGCTCACCATTGGTGACTCTGCTGGTATTTAAAATATTGGTGGCATAGCCTCCAACTTCACAATAACACACAAGCCACCACAGTATGACAAACTGACAGTTAAGTTGTGGAAGCCAAAGTAACTCATAGTATTTTCCATAGATGACTAGACCAAGACATATCTATCCCATATGTCTTTACAATGTGACATTGATATTCCTCCATCAAGAAATGGAACTACATTCACTCACTTAGAAACTGAGTGCATCTTTCTAATTGCCTTAATCAAAAGAATTCAACAGAAATAATGCTATTTGACTTCTAAGCTAGGTCATAGAAGTCAGTATGTCTTTTGCCTTTATTTTTCTGTTAATCTTTATATATAATGGTGCTTGCCCTTGAAACTAAGCACATGTCGTGAGGAAGCCCAGGACACATAAGAAAGTCATAAGTAAATGGTCTAGCCACAGCTGCAGTTAACAATTAGCATCAACCTTCGACATGTGAGTAAATGAGCCTTCAAATGATTCTAGTCTCTAATCTTTAGTCTTCCAATTGAGACTCACATCATGGAGCAGAAATAAACCATCTCTGCCAAGCCTGTTTGAATTCCTGACCCACAGATGCTGTAAGAAATAATAAATAATAATTTGCAGTTTTAAGCTACAAAGTTTTAGGTAATTTGATACATAGTAATAGACAACTAATATAGTCATTATTGAAAAAATTCTTTGTTCATTGGATAAAATCATGCCAATAGAAACATTCATTCTTTGCTTTATTTCTGCCTCTCCAGAATGAGTTAGCATTTCTATCTATTTTCCTTATAAATATCAAGTATTATCTGTTTCCTTATACTAGACATTTCTCATAAATATAAGATTCAGTTAGTCTGAGTGTGCTGTGATTAATACACATGAAAGCAAAGTAGAACTGTGGGTAATAAAGTATGCTTTTGTAAAGACAGAGGTGATAGAAAGATAGCATGTTCTCTGTCTATCGTTGACTTACTTTCATGGTTGAAAGTGTGGCAGTAATGTGACTAAATTCAAGGATTTTTTCCCCCTATTTATAGTCAGCAGCCACAGAGAAGAAGAAGAAAAAAAAAAAACTAACCTTATCTAAGCATCTGACAAATATATGTGCAATGGATGTAGTTTTTACAACAGTCCAGTCTCATAAGCACAGGAGCTGAGGCTTCCTCTCCATCAAGCCACCTATAATTTTATTTTATAGCCTATTTGGGAAGTAAAGGCATACAATGTCTTAGACTATGCTGAGGAAGAGAATATCCACATGAGACAATTTAGTTGACACTCAGCAAAGCCATAGGCCTAGGAGGGCATGCTTCAGCTGGCTGAATCTTAAGGACCACTAAGCCCAACCACTAAAGGAAAGCCCACAAACAATAACACTTAACCTGACTCCTTCCCTTGGAGCTATACAGTATTCTCTTTCAAGGCAATCATTGCTGATATTCAGCATTGGTTCAGCTTCCTCATACCCTACCAGATGTTCACTGATGGCATTGGGAATTCCCCTAAACTGGCCTGCCCCTTTCCAAGAGGTGTCCCAAAATCTCTCATCTACTGCTGTAGAGTTCTTCTAAGATCTTACACCATCATCTCTTTTCCTTTCCCCCATCTAGTTGTCTTTCTTCTATGCCATAAAATGGGGTTAGATGTTGGGTAGAAGCTAGAATATGTCTTTCTATTTTTTCATATCTATTGTCATGATATAAATGCTTTCCTCTGTTATCCTTTTCTTTTCATTATCAAAAGCCTGTTTGGGAAGTTTTAAAAAAAAAAAAAAAAAAATACAGACTGCATCTTACTATTTCCATTACCATGTAATAATTCTTCCTACTTTTCCCCAGAGGAAAACTGGGTGTCTGCATTTGACTAGAGGAAAGGTATTGAGACAGAAAGGGGGAACAAAAAACACAGAAATTAATATTTCAATGTATCCCAATATATCCTCATGTGATACATTAAAATGGGCAGAAAGAGACTAGGACAAAAGAGTTTAGGTGACTCATCCCAAATCTTGCACTTAAAAGTAGAAGCTAAATAATAACAACAAAAGACAAAGCCCACTGGAAAATAAATCAAGGCCAACTGACTTTCAGTCATGACTTAGTAGAACTAGCATCATGCTTGAGAAACAGCAACCTGAAACACGCTTCTATTGGGGGTAGGGAGAAGGAGTTCTCAGATAAACCATAGCGTTCATAAAAACAGCTTAGTAGAATCATATCCAAATTAAATTATAGTACTATAATTTCACTTCCTTCTAATTTACTCCAAACCATATGTGTGACTGGCAAGCAAGTAGTTGTGTTTCCAAAAAGTAGAAGAAAATTTGGGTTCCCTGAAGACTTGGTGTGAATTTCTTCAAATGCATTACCAAATCCTTGGTGGCCACTCTACTGGCATCACACATGAAAGGAGATGGTGATGAAAAAGGAGCTGTACTTTATAGGAAAATGCTGTGTTGCTGATGGTGCATTGCCACCTCCACCATCATATTAACTCAGCAGTACCTCACAGCTACTAGAAAATTAGGGTTAGTAGCTGATCCAAAGCCAAGAAAGTGAAAACTCAGAATGAATTTAAAAATAAGCCAGAAGTTAAAGTAAAATTAAAAGTGTATTGGAAGGGAAAGGAAATTTATAGATTGTCTAATCTGTCTTCCCACTCAATTTGTTGTAAAATTTCCTGGATTTTGGCCACCCAGACTCTGTTTATACATCTCCAACTATGGAGAGCTCTTACTTCTATAATAGGGGGAAAGAGACCCCAGATTCAAACAGGTTCAATAGAGACACATTTATTAAGCCTTACACAGGACAAAAACAAAACAAAGACAATTATCCAGGATGAGGGAAACCATCACCATACACACAGTATAGAAAGCCAAATGCAGTCCACTGAGTCATGGTCATGGAATTAATTATATATGATTGACAACAAAGGGAATCATCACAAAATCATGAATGGTAGCAGACTTACTCATCACTTGCAGGTGGAACTACAGAAACCAGAAAAGGACCGTGTTTGGGATACATACATAATTAAAGATAGAAAAGGGTTATAAGGATTGATTCTGGGCCTTGACTACCTGGGTAGGCGGTGATCCAGATATGACTTACTACCTTTTAGCCTGAGTCTTAGCCACAAGGTGGCTTCCAAGAAATACCAAGACCCCAACCTTAATTTAAATCAGAAATGGACACACTCAGACAAATCCCTAGTTCTTTGTGTGAGAATAATCAACCACACTCTTCTTGAGTACAAACTGCCTCTCCATAGGTTTGTCCTGGAATTTGTTTATACATAGCCACAGTGTTGAAAGTCAGAAAGAACTCAACTGGCATCTGAACTTATGTCAAGATTCAAAATGGAGCAGGGCTCCCACTGTAGACGACAGCTTTCCACAAACCCAAGTGCTTTAAAATATAATTTCTAATACACTTCCAAGGCACCATATTCCATAATTTATTCATTCAGCCTGTAAGTAAAGTCTCTTTATTTACCTAAATTTTGTCTTCCTACAATTGTCACTCTTTTTGGTCCTACACAAATTAAGCATACTCCCTATTTCACTTAGGATCCCTTGGGTTTTTTGAAGACTATGGTCAACTGAGAGTAACAGAAGAGATGGAAGCTAGCAAAGAAGTCAGTCTCTGGATGGTCTATGCTCTGCAGCCATAGTCTAGATCAAGTTACACATAAAAGAGAAACCAGTAAATCACAAATCACCTTAAGGAAGTATCAAGAAGCTTGTTGTATTAGTGTTCCACATCACTACCTTCTTCAAGGTTGCTGGATATTATGGGACAAATATTTCCTTGTTTTCCTCAAATTTTTAAAGGTAAATGATGAGTCTTCTTCACCCAGCACTGTTTTCTGCAAATGTGCATAGGTCTCAGCCCTTCAGGTAGTCTATACATAAATAGTAACTGTTAATTATTCTCACTAGTAAATTTTAGAATACTGTGCCAAGCAAGACATGGACAATATTCTTTGTAACATTGCCTAAGTGAAAAAGATTTATTTTTATTTTTTACATTCAATTTTTCATTTGTTCTCTGCTTTTAACATGGCCTTTCTCCAATGTATGTACCTTGAATTACCTCTCATTTTATCTTCATAACAGTATTTTTAACTCAGTATGAACCTTTAAGAATCAAAAGCATTTTCCAAGGAAACCAATACTGAATTGTGGATTTGGGGATCGTTTTTTGTTGCAGTTGTTTGAACACTAGAATTAACACCACACACTCAATTGGCTTTACAAATTCAAACTCTGAATTACTCTCTTTGTTTAGCTTGTTTGTTTTTTGGATAAGCTAGTTTTTTTTCACTCTTTAGGCCCAAGAGGTTAGGAGCTTTATTTTATAGAAAATACAGGGATTAAAGCAAAAAGTGATGGAAGAACATGATTAATGAGACCTCATTTTTACTCTTTCTCAGAGTGAAAATGTTATGATAAAGAGATCTGAATGGGGAAAAGCTAGTACAAGTCAATTAAGCACTGAAGGTAAATGGAGAATTCTCAAAAATTTAACAAAAAAAAAGAAAGAAAGAAACTCAAAAGATCACATTAAATTTAAGTTTTTCTAAAAAAAAAAAAAAGAACAGGAATACAATAATTCACAAAAGTCATGTGTTTGATTTACTCAATCTCTCTGCAGTTACTACTTCTCACTAATTTACCAAAGTCAGCGTTGCTCCTTAGGGGGAAGAGGGAAATTTTGGCATCTCGAGGAATAAATAGAGCATTGCAGTATTATTCTCTGAATCATTTTTAGGGCAAACTTAGTGCTGTTTTCATGTCTTTGTATTCTTTCTAAGTCTATGTTTGTCAATGTCAATTCAACCCTCCCTGAAAACAACAGAGCTACAATTAGAGATGTAAAAAACAGTTTGAGTGTAATTTAAATGCTGCAAACTGGCAATCTTCTCATGAAAACCACAAACAATTACTTCCATTCTCATGCACCAGTGCATCTGGTTCACCACCATTTTTTTTTTTTTTTTTTAAATCTGGGACTGCATATGAATTGATAGTTAATTTCACTGCTAGGGGGAAAAATACCTACACTTTTGACAAGGGTGAGTTGTTTGCTTTTCAGTCACAGCACATTGTCATGCTTATGTGGTTAATGATTTAAATTATACAACCAACTAACCAAATAGCAATTCTCTTCTCTGCTTAGCTCCAGCAGTTTTCCAAAAGCCACCAATATCAGTAGATTCTAACCTCTTCTCAGTATTGGCCTAAGCCCTGCTGTGTAAAGGACAATCAGCTATTCTGAAGCATTATGAAGATAAAGAGTCTCGTGTATCAAAAACAGGAAATTGAGTTTCCATCTGATCTATACTTTGCCATCTCTGATGAAAAGTAAAGTAAAAGATATTAATGAAAGCAAACCGCTCTTAGAACAATCTCCAAATAGGCTCATAGCCTATTTAAGAATATCTTCATTAAAGAAAGATTTACAGGCTTCTTACAAAACATATATGGGCATCTATTTAGTTTATACGTGAAGAAATCACACGTGGGGGAATATCTGAATAAACAAAACCACAAAGATAATAAAAGTCTTTGGTACAACATTGATATGCAAGAATATCCTTCAGGTTCACTCAGGAGAAAGTGAGTTTTAATGTGAAGGTATTAGTAATGTACTTTCTATTTTCTTATTAGAATTAACCTTGATCTGGATGAAAAAAAAAAACTTTTTCTTCACTTTGAATACATATTTCTTTCCATCTAATACATTCTACTAAAACCTTTAAAGAGTGAAAACAAAAAACAGTGGCACTTATACTGGAATTTATTATTCCTGGAATGGGTACTGCCAGAAACAAAATAACTGAGAAACTATTTATTTTTGAAGGAAACAAGTTGTCTCCATGGATCATAATGGTGTTATAGGGAATGCTAGAATTTCCTTCCCAGGAGTTATTTTCAAACAGGAGAGATTCTACCCATTGAAGAAGACTTTGGGCAAAATCTGCCAGCAGCAGAAAAATAAAATAGATTATTCCTGAAAATTCATTCCAAGTCTATTCTTTTGTGCCTGTAGTTTCCAACAGCTAGTTCTTAAAATCAGAACAGAGAGTGGAAAATGTAAGTTATTAGCAAGCTATAACCACAGCCTGATGCAGCCTACATAGGTATATTTTAGGTTTAACTCAGTTATACCATTATGTTGTCATCATCTCTTACTGGCTTGGTAGGACATAGCATGTGAGGAAAACAGATTTACATGTATACCAATGTTTGTTCAATGTCATACAGGGATTCATTGGAAGCCATTATATCTGTTGGCAGTTTGAGCAATTAAAAAAGTGAATTAAAAATTGGAGCAAAGTGGGGCTATTCCTTAGACTAAACCAAAAACCAAACTCACTGCCATCACGTTGATCCCGGCTCACTGAAACCCCTCCTTGGGTTTGTGAGGTGATATCTCTACCTCCTGAGGAGTGGCTGCTGGGTTTGAATTGCCAGCCTTCTGGTGAGCAGTCAAATGCCTTAGGTACTACACCAACAGATCTCTTTCCTTAGACTGGATACATTAAAAAAAAAGTATCCATATTATTATCTTTCACATTTTCAATCAACTTAAGTGTTATTGAACTTTGCTGTTGTGAATGTCAGTAAAATATAAAAGCCAGTCCTAGCACTCATACAACTTACTTAAAACTTTAAACCAGGAGTATGAAAACCTCCCATCCTTTAGATATCTCATAAACCTAATCCCGGTGTCACCCAGTAGGACCTCAGGCATTCATGCAGAATAACTGGCAATCTAAATTACATGGGGAGAAGCTGCCAGAACAATTGGAAAAACAGAGATTTTCAGCAAAGATTATTTTAGAATCCACATGTGCTAGCATCTCTACGTGCAGGCAAGCTAATGTTGAAGTGCCTATACCTTCACCCAACCCTTGTCATTTCTTCAAGACCCACCCAGTTCTGGGTTATCATTATTTCTAAGGAATCAATAATTCTAATTTGACTCTATATCTGCACCTGTAATTCAATCCACTATTATAATCTTAAAAAGGAATTTATCAAGAATCCTTAAATAGAAATGAGTCTCTTATAATCCCTTAAACAGTTTTCAAGCACCTAAAATTGCCCTGGAAATAATTTGGGAAATAAGTGACCAGATACATTCTTTACTGGGACAAAACCGACTGTTTCCATGAGATGCTTTTTCCAGTGAACATGTAATAACTTCTTCAGTGATTTCAAAAACATGCAAAATATGTCACTTCCATGGAATATTAAATGTTATACTGAATGTAAGGAGCTCTGGTAGTGTAGTGACAAAGGCCCTTGACTGCTAACCAGAAGGCTGATGGTTCAAAGCC
>NW_006921954.1:2555210-2593469 GCF_000298275.1 Orycteropus afer afer | reverse complement strand
AGGGTTGCTGATCCGGGTGTCCGAGGGGAGGGTTCTGAAAAACAATAGCTTTAACTGCAAGGATGATAGATAAGTTAAAAGTGCCCTCTGGTGGCCATCCCTCATCGAAAGTTGGCCACTCTGAGACACAGAAAGTCTGCCAGGGTCTCTTCCTGACCTCTACAGACAAATTATGTACCCGCGTTTTTACTTCAGTCCAGTGGTCTAGGGTTAGACTAAGGGGAGTTGTTACCGTCTGTCCCATCATCAGTACAGTCCAAACAATAAAAACAAACAGAACACAAGACAAAGTTAACAACAAATCTAACACACAGCGGCCGCTCCTAGTTTTCCACAGAAACCGAAAGGAATTGGAAGGCCGATATCCTTGGCGGTTATAAAGCAACGCAACCTTATCTGGCTCAGCTTGTCTGTAAAAGACAGTGGAGACTACCAGGCGTCCCTGGCTCTCCTCTCCTCCTGGGGCATCCCCCAGGGCTGCAGCCTGCAGCTCTCTGGGTACGTCTACCAGCCGCAGTTTCGGGTCCCTCACGGGACACACGAAACAGCTGCCAAACTGACAATGTGCACTTCAAAACCGATTCGGTCGCGACCTACAAAACAAAGAACGGACATAAACTACATAAACTGGCGCCAGACTTACCTCCAAGAGCGGCTTTGAGAGTGAGGGGTGGTCGTTTCGATCCAGGACGAGCCCCCAAAATGTTGGGTTCCCCCCACGGCAGGGCTCCCCCAACCCAAGTCTGGGATAACGCCACCCGAAATCACTCACGAAAGATGTCTCTTGATGCAAAAGCAGGAGGAGTTTATTCGGAGTTCCAGCGCGCTGGGGCTCGACTCATATCCCACGCAGGGGCAGAGGAGTAGAGCCTCGAGCTTCCAACACACATACTATTTAAAGAAATATTCGGAAAGGGCGGAGGAACGAGAGGGTGGTGAGGGTATCAGGGATTGGTTAGGGGACAGGGGTGGACAAAGGGAATTCCAGTGATAGGCCAGTTTATATTTCGGCGCGAATACAAAATACAAGTGATTGGTTATTTTAACATAGTTTTACAGGTCATTGGTGGGTTCATACTTTGGTTTTCTGGCGGGAGTGTGGATGAATGATGTAATTTTCCAGGAACTGGGGCCCGCCTTTTTACTGGTCTTAATGGTGGCCTCTCTTTGTCATGTTGAAACATTAAATTTTAATTCCACAAGACCTTTATGATATATTATATTATGCTTTATTGTATTCTTATTTGTTTACCTTGTTAAGTTTTCCAGCCTTAGTGGCATGATTTGTGCCTTGCTTATTTTTATAAACCCTGGAGAATCTTGCACTGTGACTTACTCATAATAGTTATTCAATAAATATTTGTTGAATTGAATTATCTACTGGCACAGAGACCTTGAATATTGATAGGGCTAAAGAGGGAAATGATATGGCTTGCCAGACTGCCTTATAAGAAAACTCTCTTTCTATAAACCAAAAAAACCAAACCCAATGCCATCAAGTTGATTCCAACTCATAGAGACTCTACAGGACAGAGTAGAATTGTCCTACAGCATTTCCAAGGGTGTAAATCTTTATGGAAGCAGATTGCCTCATCTTTCTTCCATGGAGCACCTGGCTGGGTTCTAATCACCGACCTTTTGTTTAACAGCTGAATGGTTTAACCACTGTAGCACCAGAGCTTCTGCTCTTTCTACAGATGACACTATTAAGTGCTTTCTCAACAGGTCTGACATTAGCATTCAACCCATATTGGAAATGAAGTACATTTCCAACTTTGTCACTGGACACTATCTCATCTGTTTCTGTTCCTTCAAACAAAAGCTCTACATATATCTTCCTGTTCCTTTTTTAAGTCAGGAACAGTTCAGGGTATATCTTGCTGGGATACATTTTTCAGCTAGTTTATAGACAAAATTGATCTGTTTCAGGAGGAATTCAGTAGCTCTGTGGGAGTAGTGTGAAAGCCCACAGTAGTAGGTGCCCTGTTTTTGTTTTCTACTTTCTACATATTAACCTGCCGAAGTTTTTGGTCAAGTTCTATCATACACTCAGCCCTTCTTTGAAGAACGTGCTAGCCCTCTCTAAGAAAAGCAAGATGTAACATTTTATCATGGTTAATATTGACAGTTATGAAAAAAGAAAAGTTGCCAGAATTACTTACAAATATGTATTTGTTATTCCAACACAGTAAGCCCAGAAAGCAAATAAGTAACATAAACAAGTTCAAAAAAGCACTAGGCAGATTTCAATGGAGTTTGAATTAGTTATTTCCATGTAAACTGAATGACACTGTCAAAAGTAGAAGCTGTTAGTATTAAGTTGAAATTCTATGTTGGCTTTCTTTTCTGACATTATGTAATGACTCCTGTAGTTCCCACAAGTGACACAGAAAATTGGAAACTTCATAAGAAATAACTTGAACAAAATCTCTCCAACAGATAATCATCTCCATGGCACTTAAGTTTCAGGAATATCAGTCACCTGGCAAAATTCTAGCACACAAACTTTTTCACTCACTTTTTTAAAAATTACCTTATAGGCCGAGAAAGAAAATGTGAATTAAAAACAAAAAGAAAATTTATCCTGATCCTCTGATCTCATCTAAGAATGACTTTTTAATTTTCATCCACAAACATATTTCTCAGTTACACCCACTCATTGTCAGTTCCTCCTGGACTAGAAGATCTGTGAAGTTCATTCCAATTCTGAAGTTCCCAATTCTGAAAGCTATGAGCTGGTACCAGACTCTACTGTCTGCTACTGTTGTTTCACAGTGAAATCTACCCTTCAATTTAAAGGAACAAAAAAAAAAAAAAAAAGAAGGAATAAACTTCAAAACTTCTATTAATATCACATATCAAAGAGTTTTGTGAACTTTCAAAGAAGAGGGTACACTTGGTATTGGCCTGTAATGAGTAATTTCTTGGAGGTTTTGTTTGCTTCAATATAATTTATCTTCCTTAACTAGGAGTTAGATATGTTAGAGATGAAGTTGGTTTTATGGGATAAATGAGATAATTCTGAAAGAAGTATAAAATTGAGAACACCTGCTTAGACTGATACATGAGAGAGAAATAATCTTGATTTAAAGTTAGATTTTTCTTTATTGTTAGAGTAGCTAGTCTACCCTAATTAGTTGTATCTGAACTTTAGAAAGAGGATTTTGTTATGATATATGCCATGACCACAGCTAAGTGTGGGCATCTAATTTAAAGTCCCTCTGTACAAGATGTGGGGGTTGAGGAAAAGAAGATTGGGAGGGTCCACAAACAAAAGCATGTGTGGCAGTGTTATGGATGGTCAGATGCCTCAGAAGCAGCAGGGATGCCAAAGAGCTATAAGGACTGACCACCCTTGAATCTATGGAAAGAATTTAGATGATCAGCAGTGCACCAGCAAATAATCTCAATAGACTTATCCCCTTGTTAAGTCCCCATGTATGAAAGGGTTTTCTTAGTTAAGCAAATTTTCTGTTCCACCCTCCACGAAAGGTTTACCAAAACTTTTGGACTAATCTCTGTTTCTTCTTTTTGATCAATTTTAAATTGTTTAAAAGGAGTTGTTGTTATTGTTGTTGTTGTTAGGTGCCTTCGAGTCAGCTCTAACTCACAGCAACTCTATGTACACCAGAACAAAAACACTACCCAGTCATGCACCATCCTCACAATCCCTGCCATACTGGAATCTATTGTTGCAGCCACCAATTTAAAAGAAGGACCAAAAAAAAAAGCATACATTTAAAAAATAAAAAGGGTTTTATAGAACATTCTTGATGTATATCCATTAAGACACTGAAATAGAAGAATACATCAATGAGACAGAAGTGTAATGAGAGAGGAAATCTACATATAAGTACTGGAAGGATTAGTTATGGCTTAATGTCTTGTTGACATAATTGATGTTATCTAGGTATACCCTGAAAAATTTTATCCTTTCATTATCAATCAGACATTACTAGAATAAGGTGGGGGAAAAAGGTGCCTTGCTGAATTCTCCGAAAATTAGCAATGAACTTGCTAATTAAAAATGGTTAGAGAGTAACCTGTTTATGTCTCCCTTTCAAACACTGGCATGGATCCCCACTAATTTAAAAGCTGTCACTTATAAGCCCCAAAAAAATGTATTGAAAGGAGCATTACTGGAAGAATTTGTTGCTCAGAGGTGACAGGACAAAGAATTGAGGGGAGGAAAAAAATGAATGTATATGTCTTATGTTGCCTTTCATTACCTGAGAAGAAGCTTCTGACAGCAAGAACATCATCAGGAGGATGAAAACAGCTCTAAGGATGAAAAGTAGCTCTAAGCCACTGGGTGCCACTGATAGGTGGGTTATTCTATTCAAGTATATTAATTTTAAACAAGTGTATGAAAAGAGGTTCAAGGATGACACAGGTTAGTATATTTTATATTATTTTTTATGTGACTGCTTGAGAAGCCCTTTTAGTCCAGCTAAGGGAAGAGAGTAGATTATTCTTCAAACTGAAAAATTCAGTGACTGCATTAACTTATCTTCTCAGTGAGTCATCCAAATAACATTCAAAAAATATACACACATTGTTTCCCACTCTAAAATACCTCTTCTTGTGTTTTTTTCTATGCTGTTCACTACTTCTTAAGCCCAGAAAATCATATAAATGCTAAGAAATAATTTTCTATGCTTCCTTTTACTGTAATTCAAGTAACAGATAAACCCTTTATACACACACACACACACACACACACATAGCACATATAGTAATAGAAAAAAAAAATGTCCCTCCAAATCTAACCCAACTTACCTTCCTATTGATTTGCTCAGTGTCCACCTGTCATATTCAAAAGATCACCATGTAACATTTATACCTCGTTTCTGCCTTGGCTTTGACGTCAAACACGTTTAATCCATATGTTGGCTATGCCACTTCCTGTGTGATTTTGGGTAATAAAACTAAATTGTCTGGGCCTCAGTTTCCTCATCTTTCTGGGAATATTAAAAATATCTTCCTTTGAAGATTATTGTGAAATGTAATGGCCTATAAAGCACTTGAAAAAGTACCTTCTATGTGGTGAAAGCTCAATAAATATTAGTCTATATTATGGCATAGTGTCTAAGGCATTTGACTGCTAACTGGAAGGTTGGTGGTTCAAACTCACCAGCCACTCTGCAGAAGGAAGACTGGACAATCTACTTCTGTAAAGATTCACCACCTCAGAAACCCAAAGGGGATCGTTATGAGTCAGAATTGACTTGAAGGCAGTGAGTTTTTTTTTTTACTATGTCATATGGACAAGTCATATATGTTTGCTCTGCTTTTCTTCTTTCTACACAATGATGCACCTTAGAAATGCTGATTGTATTGGTAGAAGCCCTTTCTTTCTTGCAATGCATACCATTCATTTTTCTCAATTATTCTTTTCTGACATTATATTAACAAACTAGTATACTGAATACCTCAGTGATAAGATTCTCTAGCAAGACCCAATTAAAAAAAAAAAAAAAAAACTATTCTCTGTCCAATCAAACACTACATTTAATAGAGTAGGAGATGCTAAGAGAAGAAAAAGGGAAAGAAGTCAGTCAAATAAAATATGGAAAGAAGTTGAATTTCTTAGAAAGGTTTTTATCAAATTTTTATCCTGAAGTAGTCTGGGCAATGGCAGCTCCTGTAATGAAATGTGCACAGAAATTATGAGAGCAGAGTTTTCAGAGAAATGTAGACCTGAAAACAATCCTAGAGATAATCTGTTCCATCTCAAATATTTCACAAATAAAGAAATTAGACATGGAAATATTAAATGATTTTTCTTAGGTCATATGACTATTTAATAGCATATCTAAGATTTAAATCCTCCACCACTCATCTGTCAGTTTGTTGAAATGTAGTGGCTTGCATGTTGCTGGGAGGCTGGAAGCTTTCCCATTGGCATTTCAAATACCAGCAGGGTGGCCCATGGAGGACAGATTTCAGTGAAGCTTATAAACTAAAGACTGGAAAGACAGAAGGGGCCATCCATTTCTGAAAAAAACTGGCCAGTGAAAACCTTAAGGACAGCAGTGAAACACTGTCTGATATGCTACTGGAAAACTTTATGAATAGTCTTGAAACAATGAAAGATATAGTGCCAGAAAATGATTCCCTCAAGTAGGAAGGCCCTCAAAATACTAATGGAGAAGAGCTGCCTCCTCAAAGTAGAGTTGATCTTAATGATGTAGATGGAGTAAAGTTTCAGGATGGTTATTTGCTAATGTGGCAGGACACAAATGAGAAGGAACAGCTGCAAACTGTCATTAATAATTCATTAATAATTGAAAGGTGGAATATACAAAGTACAAATCTGGGAATATTAGAAGTTGTAAAAAATGAAATGGAACACATAAAGTTAAATATCTTAGGCATTAGTGAGCTGAAATGGACTGGTATTGGCCATTTTCAATCATATGGTCTACTATGCCAGGAATGACAAATTAAAGAAGAATGGCATCTCATTCATCATCAAAAAGAACATTTCAAGATCTATCCTGAAACACAATGCTGTCAGTGAAAGGATAATACCAACACAACAGTAAAGAAGACAAATTAATACAACTATTACTCAAATTTGCACACCAACAATCGAAGCAAAAGATGAAGAAATTGAAGATTTTTACCAACTTCTGCAGTATGAAATTGATCAAACATGCAATCAAGTTGTATTGATTATTGCTGGTGATTGGAATGTGAAAGTTGGAAGCAAAGATGAAACATCAAAATATGGCATTTTGGTCCTCTAGGGCTGCTCTAACAGAAAATATCACAGGTGGATAACTTGAACAAACAAGGATTTACTCTCTTACAGTTTAGGAAGTTAGAAGTCCAAGTTCAAAGTGCCAGCTCTAGGGGCTGGGTAATGGCCCCTTTACCTTGGGTTTCAGCTTTGCCTCTTGCTTTCCACCCACTGAAGCTGGAGGATCCCCTTAACTCAGGGAACTGCTGGCTACTAAACTGACAAACCCAAGGTTGACAAATAAAATGGCAACAGCCCCAAGATTATCAAACTACATGGCAGGCCATAGTTCAAGTCCAGAAACAATCCAAGATGAGCAGACAACATGGGAGGCCAATGAGATGAGGACTTGGCCAAATGCAGATCCAGGTGTGTCAAAAACCTCACAGATCTTCTGCAACACCTCTCTTTATATACTGGAAGCAGACCCCATCCCTAAGGCAGCTACTCAGCTGTTCATTGCAGATTCCACCACAGAACTGATTACCAATTCCACCACAGAATTGATTACCAGTCTCACCATGGGGAATAACTACATCCAGCTGCCCAGCCACTCAAAACCAAGCCCAGCCAAGTTGACACACAACCTTAACTACCACAGTTGGAAAATATGGCCTTGGTGAGAGAAATGATGTCAGAAACCATGTGATAGAATTTTGCATGATCAACAACTTATTCATTGCAAATACCTTTTTTCAACAATGTAAATGTTGACTATACATGTGGTCCTCACCACATAGCCACATGTAACATACAGGGATCAAACTGATTACATCTGTGGAAAGGGGAAATGGAGAAGTTCAATATTATCATTCAGAAAAAGGCCAGGTGCTAACTGTGGAAGAGATCATTAATTGCTCAGAAGAAGCAAGTTTAAGTAAAAGCTGAAGGTAATTAAAATAAGTCCACAAGAGCCAAAATATGACCTTGATTATATCCCACCTGAATTTAGAAAACACATGAAGAATTAATTTGATGCATTGAACACCAATGAATGAAGGCCAGATGAGTTGTGGGATGACATCAAAAACATAAATGAAGAAAGCAAAAGGTCATTAAAAAGACAGGAAAGGAATGAAAGACCAAAATGGATATCAGAAGAGACTCTGAAACTTGCTCTTGAATAAAGAGTAGCTAAAGCAAATGGAAGAAATGATTATATGAAACCCCTGAGCAGAAGATTTGAAAGGGCAGCTCCAGAAAATAAAGTATTGTAATGAAATGTGAAAAGAACTGGAGTTAGAAAACCAAAATGGAAGAATACACTTGGCATTTGTCAAGCTGAACAAATTGAGGAAAAACTTCAAGCTTCAAGTTGCATTACTGAAGGATTCTATGGCAAAATACTGAACAATGCAGGAAGCATCAAAAGAAGATGAAAGGAATACACAGAGTCACTGTACCAAAAAGAACTTCTCGACGTTCAACTACTACAGGAGGTAGCAAATGATCAAAACCGATGGTATTGAAAGAAGACATCTAACCTGCATTGAAGAAAAATTGGTTGGAAATAAGGCCCTGATGGAATACCCACTGAGATCTGCAGCACTGGAGGCACTCTCTCATTTATCCCAAGAAATCTGGAAGACACCTACCTGGCCCACGGACTGGAAGAAATACATGTTTTTACCCATTCCAAAGTAAGATGACCCAACAGAATAAGGAAATTGTCAAATAACAGTAATATCACACACAAGTAAAAGTGCTTAAGATAACTGAAAAATGATTATAGCAGTACATTGGTATGGAACTGTCAGAAATTCAATCTGGATTCAGAAGAGGGTGTGGAACAAAAGATAACATTGCTGACGTCAAATAGATCTTAGCTGAAAGCAAAAAATACCAGAAAGATGTATACTTGTCTTTTATTGATTATGCAAAAGCATTAACTCAGAAAACTCATGGCCATCAAATTGGATCCAACTCATAGTGACCCCTCCTTGGGTTTCCAAGGCAGTATTATTATGGAAGTAGATTGCCCAACCTTCCTTCCAAGGAGTGGCTGGTGGGTTTGAACCCCCAGCCTTCTGGTTAGCATTCAATTGCCTTAGGCACTACACCACCAGACCTCCAATGCAAAAGCTTTAGACTATATGAATCATAACAAATTATCAATAATATTGTGAAGAATGGGAATTTCAGAACACTTAATTGTGCTCATGTGGAGCATGTACATAGATCAAGAGGCTGTTTTTCAAACATAACAAGGGGACACTGCATGGTATAAAATCAGGAATGATGTATTTCAGGGTTGTAGCTTTTCACCATACTTATTCAACCTGCATGTTGAGCAAATAATCTGAGAAACTGAACTATATGAAGAAGGAGGCTGCATCAGGGTTAGAGAAAGACTCATTAACAACCTGCCATAGGCAGATGACACAATTTTACTTGCTGAAAATGAAGAGGACTTGAAGCATTTACTGATGAAAATCAAAGATTACAACTTTCAGTAGGGATTATGCCTAAACATGAAGAAAACAAAAATCCTCACAACTTGACTAATAAACTACATCATGATGGATGGAAAAAAAGATTGAAGTTGTCAGGAACATCATTTTACTTGGATCCACACTTAATGCTCATGGAAGCTACAGTCAAGGAATCAGATGACCTGTGGCACTGGGCAAACCTGCTGCAAAAGACCTCTCTAAAGTGTTAAAGAACAAAGATTTCACTGCCAACCCAGGGTATTTTCCATAGCTTCATATGCATGTGAAAGCTGGACAGTGAATAAGGAAGATCAAAGAAGAATTGACGTATTGGAGAAGAATACTGAAAATAGCATGGACTGCCAAAAGAATGAACAAATCTGTACTGGAAGAAGTACAGCTGGAATCTCCTTAGAAAAGAGAATGCCCAGACTTTATCTCACTTTTATCACATTGTCAGAAGGGAACAGTCCCTGGAGAAGCATATCATACCTGGTAAAGTAGAGATTCAGCGAAAAGGGGAAGACCCTCAGTGAGATGGACTGACACAATGCCTGCAATGATAGGCTAAAACATAACAAAGATTGTGAGGATAGTGCAGGACCGGGCATTGTTTTTTTTTTTTTTTTTCTTCTTTTGTACATAGGTCCACTGTTAAGTTGGAGCTGACTTAATGTGACCTAACAACAAAGCAACATGTAAACACTACTTGCCTTATTCCTATGACAGAATTTGTATCCCAAAAATCCTTGTATCCCCACGGTTATGGACATAAGAAGCCATTCATTTATCCATTCATAGGAAGAGACCTTTGATGTAAGGCATTTGCCTTGGGAGCTCTGGTGATGTAGTGCCTAAGGCACTTGACAACTAACCAGAAGGCTGGCCATTCAAAACCACAAGCCACTCCTCAGAAGGAAGGTTGGGCAATCCACTTCTCTACCGATACTGCCTCAGAAACCCAATGTCAGTATGAGCTGGATCTGACTCAATGGCAATAGGTGGGTATTCAATGTTAGACAGAATTTTCCTAGAGTAGGAATGTCTATTGATTTCTACAAGAATCAGATTTTCATGTCCCCATACATAACAGGTCTTCTGAAGTTCTTTAGATATATGTTATCCAAAGTCAAACCCACTTCACTCAGTGGAATAAGCAGCTAATTTATGGTCTGAGTTGAAAGAGAATAAACATTGCATATACTCAAAATTATCTTTTCAGAAATGTTCACCATATTTAATGACATTTGTAGAAATTACATTTTAACAGAGATTGTATTTAGTGTTTTAATTGATCTCTTTTCATGTAATCGCTAAAACAGAAAAATATATAATATATATTTTTGAATGTTGGAATAAAATTTAAGCATTAAAATCCACACTTTCTTCAAAATAGGACATAAAACCCCTAGGAGGTAGATAATAATCCTCAAATCACTAACCAACATACATCAGGTCTGAATTTCAAAACAGGTCTCTATGCAAGCAAACCTACCTTCCTGACAACATTTTGTTGTCATTGTTGGTAGTATCCATAAATTTGGCTCCAACTCATAGTAGCTTTATATATGTTGTTGTTGTTGTTGTTAGGTACCATCAAGTCATCTCCAATTCATAGCACAGCAGGACGATATGCCACCCCATCCCATGTCAGCTCCGCAATCCCTGCTATACTTGAGCCCATAGCCAGAACCACTGTGTAAATCCATCTCATTGAGGGCCTTCCCCTCTTTTGTCAACCATCCAACTTACTAAGCATGAAATCCTTCTCCAAGGAATGGTCCCTTCTGACAAGACCAAAGTAGATGAGACAAAGTCTGGCCATTCTCACTTCCAAGGAGCATTCCGGCTGCACTTCCTCCAGGACAGATTTGCTAGTTCTTTTAGCAGTCCATGGTACTTTCAGCATTCTTGGCCAGCACCATAACTCAAAAGCATCAATTCTTCTTTGGTCTCCTTTATTCATTGGCCAGCTCTCACATGCATATGAGGCGATTGAAAATATCATGGCTTGTGACATGCACACCTTAGTTCCCAAGAAGACATCGTTGCTCCTCAGCACTTGAAAGAGGTCCCTTGCAGTCAATTTGCCCAGTGTTATGTGTCATCTGATGTCCTGACTGCTGCTTCCATTGACATCAATTATAAAACCAAGCAATGTGAAGTCTATGACAACTTCAATCTTTTCTCCATTTATCATGATGCTGCTAATAGCTCCAGTTGTGAGGATTTATGTTTTCTTTATATTGAGATGTAATCCATACTGCAGACTGCATTCTTCAATCTTCATCAGTAAGTTCTTCAAGTCATCCTCACTTTCAACAAGCAAAGTGGTGTCATCAGCATATTGCAACTTGTTAATGATTCTTTCTCCAATCCCAATGCCACATTCTTCCTCATATAGTCCAGCTTTTTGGATAATTTGCCCAGCATATTGATTGAATAAGTATGGGGAAAAGATACAGCCCTGACACACTCCCCTCTTGATTTTAAACCATGAAGTGTCACCTTGTTCTGTTCCAATGACAGCCTCCTGGTCAATGTACAGGTCCCTCATGGGTACAATTAAGTGTTCTGGAATTCCCATTCTTCTCAATGTTATCCACAATTTGTCATTATTCACACAATCAAATGGTTTTGCATAGTCAATACAACACAAGTAAACATCTTTCTGATGTTCTTTGCTTTGAGCCAGGATCCATCTGACATCAGCAAAAACATCCCTTGTTCCATGTCCTCTTCTGAACCCAGCCTGCACCTCTGGAAGTTATTTGTCAATATACTGCTGCAACCATTTTTGAATTATCTTCAGTAAGATTTTACTTGTGTGTGATATTTATGATATTGGTCTATAATTTCCACATTCCATGGGATCACCTTTCTTTGGAATGGGTACAAATATGGATCTCTTCCAGTCAGTTTGCCAGATAGCTGTCTTCTAAATCTCTTGGCATAACTGAGTGAGTGCCTCCAGTGGGGCATTCATTTGTTGAAACATCTCAATGGGTATTCTGTCAATCCCTGGAGTCTTGTTCTTCACCAATTCCTTCAGTGTAGCTTTGACTTCTTCCTTCAGCATCATTGGTTCTTGATCATATGCCACCTCCTTAAATGGATGAACATCAACCAGTTCTTTTTGGTATAGTGACTGTGTATTCTTTCCATCTTCTTTTAATGTTTCCTGCATCATTCAATATTTTGCCCATCGAAACTTGGCATATTTAAACTCAAGCCTTAATTTTTTTCCTCAGTTCTTTCAGCTTGAGAAATGCTGAGTGTGTTCTTCCCTTTGGTTTTCTAACTGCAGGTCTTTGCACATTTCATTATAGCAATTGGCTTTGTCTGCTCGAGCTGCTCTTTAGAATCTCCTGTTCAACTCTTTTATCTTGTCATTTCTTCCATTTGCTTTAGCTACTCTCCATTCAGGGCAAGTTACAGAGTCTCTTCTGACATCCATTTTGGTCCTTTCTTCTTTTCCTGTCTATTTAATGACCTCTTGCTTTCTTCATAGATGATGTTCTTGATGTCATCCCACAATTCTTCTGGTTTTTGGTCATCGGTGTTCAATGCATCAAATCTATTCTTCTGATAGTCTCTAAATGCAGGAGGAATATATTCAAGGCTATATTTTGGCTCTCATGGACTTGTTTTAATTCTCTTCATCTTCAACTTCAACTTACATATGGGCAGTTGATGGTCTGTTCCACAACCAGCTCCTGGCCTGGTTTTGGCTGAAGATATTGAGCTTTTCCATCTCCTCTTGCCACAGATGTAGTCAATCTGATTCCTGTGTATTCCAGGAATATTCACCAGATGGTGAAGTCCACTTGTATAACTGCTGTTTGTATTGTTGAAAGAAGATATTTGCAATGAATAAGTTGTTGCTCTTGCAATATTCTATCATGTGATCTCCAGTATTATTTCTGTCACCAACGCCAAATTTTCCAACTACTGGTGATTCTTCTGTTTCCAACTTTTGCATTCCAGTCACCAATGATAACTAACACATCTTGATTGCACATGCAATCAGTTTGAGACCACAGAAGTTGATAAAAATCTTCAAGGTCCGCATCTTTGGTTTTGGTGGTTGGTGCACAAATATGAATAAGAGTTGTATTAACTGATCTTCCTTGTATGCATATTGGTATTATTCTATCACTGACAGCATTGTACTTCAAGACAGATCTTGAAACATCCTTTGTGATGATGAATGCCACGTCATTCCTCTTCAAATTTTCATTCCCGGCATAGTACATCATATGGTTATCTGATGCAAAATGGCCAAAACTGGTCCATTTCAACTCACTAATGCCTAGGATATCAATCTTGATGAATTCCATTTCATTTTTGACAACTTCCAATTTTTCTAGATTCATACTTCATACATTCCATGTTCTTATTATTAGTGGATGTTTGCAGGTGTTTCTCCTCAATTTGAGTCATGCCTCATCAGCAGATGGAGGTCTTGAAAGCTTTACTTTATCCATATTAGTAAAGGTGGTTCTACTTTGATGATGCAGCTCTTTCCTAGTCCTATTTTGAAAGCCTTCTGACCTAAGGGGCTTGTCTTCCTGCACTGTATCAGTTAATGTTCCCAGGCTATTCATAAAGTTGTGCATTAATGTATCAGACAATGTTTCTCTGCTATTCACAAGGCTTCCCCTGGCCAATTCTTTGAGAAATGGATGACTTCTTCCTTCTTCCTAGTCTATCTCAGTCTGTAAGCTGCACTGAAACCTGTGCACCATGGGCAACTGTGCTGGCACTTGAAACACTGGTGGCACAACCTCAAGCCTCACAGCAGCATGCAAGCCACAATAGTATGGCAAACTGACAGATAAGTTTTTCTCATTTAGCTGTTTGAAATCTCTCCACCCTCCCCTTACCATGATCCCTGGCACTGATCTGCTCTGTAGTTCCCCTGGTTTCTCTTTCCCCTGCATTCCTGGCTGGTGGGGGTAGTGCTTGTGTCCCTCCCCTTACCTGGATCCCTGGCTGCTGCTCTGGTCTGTCATCCTCTCTGGTTTCTGTTTTCCCTGCTTTTCTGGCTGATGTGGGTGGGGTCTGGGTCACTCCCCTTACCTGGATCCCTGGCTGCTGCTCTGCTGTTGTCCCCTCTGGCTTGTCTTTTCCCTGCTTTCCTGGCTGGTGGGAGTGAGGCCTTGGTCCCTCCCTTTATCTGGATCCCTGGCTGCTGCCTTATATATAGCAAAATGAAATATTGCCTGGTCCTGTGCCATCCTGATAATTGTTGGTATGTTTGAACCCATTGTTTCAGTTGTTTTATCAGCCCATCTCAATGAGTGTTTCCCTTGAGTCAGAATTGTCTCAACTAACAACTACTACTTTATCAAGATTGATATCTTTTTCTAACAATTGGTCTTTCCACATGATGCGAGCCAAACTTTATCATCCTTACTTCTAAGAAGCCACTGTTTTTAAGGCATCATTTTGAGAAGGTGTGCATGATTTAATGGACTCTCAGGGTAGAAATGTATCAATCGTTGTGCATAGTGAATATGTTAGTGAATATTAGTTGATCAAAGTAACCAGTAGAAAGAAAGAATTTGAAGGAGAGGGCTCAAAACAGGTGAGTTTTTATTGAAGTGAGGCAGCCAGAACAGAGATAAAGTCTGAGGTTGGTGGTATTTAGAGGGTGGACAGGGGCAGTGAGGCAGGGAGAGGCCCTGAAAACCAAGGTTGTGCACTGAGGATGGATGGTGAGGCAATTACTTCACAATTCTCTATAGACCTGCTCTGATATCCAACCATCATTTTAAATGTGATGTGCTATTTGGATCTGATTTTGAGGCTTTTGATTTTAAGGTTTCACTACAATTTTCACTCTGTTTGACTGCCAGCAAGCCAATGAGCCAAGTAAGTAAGAACACAGGCACAGTAGTATTGTCCAACTGTTCTTGGTGTGCTGGCATAAGCTCCCCGCCAGCCAGTCCCAATTTATTAATCAAACCAATTCTTGAATTCAGAGCCATCATCATTGTCTTAGGTTTAATACCCCTAAAGCAGATCTTGAGATAAGGATTCTTATGAAAGTTATATATTAGGAAGTGTTTCCAGAAAAACCAGTGGGGAAGTATGGAAATGGAAACATAAGGAAATAGGTCTATGGAGAGCAGAATAATGTCTCCCCAAAAGATGTCAACGTTCTACTGCCAGGAACCTATAAACACATGACACCACTCATCTGTCATTTTGTTATACTTTGTTGATTTGCCTGTTGGTATGGTGCTGAAAGCTATACCAACAATACTTCAAATACCAGCAGGGTCTCCCACAGTACAGAGCTTTTAGCAGAACTTCCTGACTAAGACTGATTAAGAAGAAAAGCCTGGTGACCTATATCCTAAAATTATCCAGTGAAAACACTATGGATCAGAATAGAATATTATTCGACATAGCTCTGGAAGATGAGCCTCCTATGTTGGAAGACACAAGAGCTGCAAATAACAGTCTCAAGTATACCAAAGATCATGAAGATGGCTCAAGACTGAGCAACATTTTGTTCTGTTATACATAAGATTTCCACTAGGTGAAGTTGACTGGAAAGGTAACTACCAACAATAAATGAATACTTGTATCTTTCATGGCAAAAGGGAATTAAAGTTGTACATAGAATTAATGTTGCTAATTACTGACCTCAAAATAGAGAAATTATCCTGGATTACCTGTTGTTGTTAGGTACAGTCCAGACATTTCTGACTCATAGTGACCCTATGCACAGCATAACAAAACACTACCCAGTCCTTCACCAGCTCCATGATCATTGCTATATGTCAGCCCATCACCACAGCCACTGTGTCAATCCATCTTGTTGAGGGCCTTCCCCTCTTTCGTTAACCATCCATCTTACCAAGCATGACATCCTTCTCCAGGGAATGCTTCCTTCTGACAACCTGACCAAAGTATGTGAGACAAAGTCTGGCCATTCTCACCTCCAAGGAACATTCCAGCTGCATTTCCTCCAGGACAGATCTGTTAGATCTTTAGCAGTCCATGGTACTCTCAGCATTCTTCGCCAGCACTATAGCTCAAAAGCATCAACTCTTCTTTGATCTTCCTTATTCATTGTCTACCTTTCACATGAATATGAGTCAATTGAAAATATCATGGCTTGTGTAAGGTGCACCTTAGTCCTCAAGGAGACATCTTTACTCTTCAGCACTTGAAAGAGGTCCTTTGCAGCCAATTTTCCCAGTGCTGTATGTCCTCTGATGTCCTGACTGCTGCTTCCTTTGGCATCAATTGTAAAACCAAGCAATGTGAAGCCTTTGACAATTTCAATTTTTTCTCCATTCATCATGATGCTGCTCATAGGTCTAGTTGTGAGGATTTTTGTTTTCTTTATATTGAGATGTAATCCATACTGCAGACTATATTCTTCAATCTTCATCAGTAAGTGCTTCAAGTCATCCTCACTTTCAGCAAGCAAAGTTGTGTCATCAGCATATCACAGGTTGTTAACAATTCTTCCTCCAATCTTGATGCCATGTTCTTCTTCATACAGTCCAGCTTCTCATATTATTTGCTAAGCATACAGATTGAATAAGTATGGTGAAAGGATACAACCCTGAAGCACTCCCTTCTTGATTTTAAACCATGAAGTGTCCCCTTGTTCTGTTTGAATGACAGCCTCCTCCTGGTCTTTGTACAGGTTCCTCATGAGTACAATTAAATGTTCTGGAATTCCCATTCCCAATGTTATCCACAGTTATGGTCCACACAATCAAATGTTTTTGCATAGTCAATAAAACATAAGTAAAAATTTTTCTGGTATTCTTTGCTTTGAGCCAAGATCCATTTGACATCAGCAATGATATCCCTCACTCCATGTCCTCTTCTGAATCCAGCTTGCATTTCTGGAAGTTCTCTGTCAATATATTGCTGTAACCATTTTTGAATTATCTTCAGTAAGATTTTACTTGCATGCGATGTTAATGATATCGTTTGATAATTTCCATATTCTGTGGGATCACCTTTCTTTGGAATGGGTACAAATATGGATCTCTTCCAGTTAGTTGGCCAGATAGCTATCTTACAAATCTCTTGGAATACCCAAGTGAGTGCCACTAGCAGGGCATCCATTTGTCAAAACATCTCAGTGGGTATTCTGTCATTTCCTAGTGTCTTGTTCTTCACCAATTTCTTCAGTGCAGCTTCGACATCTTCTTTCAGTATCATTGGTTCTTGATCATATGCCACTTCCTGAAATGGATAAAGATTGACTTTTTGGTACAATGACTCTGTGTATTCCTTCCATCTTCTTTTAATACTTCCTGCATCATTCAATATTTTGCCCATAGAATCTTTCAATATTGCAACACAAGGCTTAAATTTTTTCCTCAGTTCTTTCAGCTTGAGAAATGCCAACCATGTTCTTCCTTTTTGGTTTTCTAACTCCAGGTCTTTGTACATTTCATTATAGTAATTGGCTTTCTGCTAGAGCTGCTCCTGGATTACCTGGGAATACCCAACTTAATCACAAACCCTTAACTGTAAAGGAGGAAACAGAAGAGTACATCAGAAAGATGGCAGGGTGAGAATCTGATGTCCTGTACCAGACACTTTGATATTGGAGGCCATGAGCAAGGAGCTAAGGATGGTGACAGCTGACAACCAACAAGAAAACTGAAACCTCAGTTTTATAACCTTATACAATACCGGAATGACCAAGAAGATTTTCTCTAGAGTTTACGAAAATGAACGCAGCACTGCTGACACTTTTTACCCCAGTGAGACCCATACCTGAAGTCTTACCTGCAGAACTATAAGTAATAATTCTGGTTGTTTTAAGTCACTAAAATTGTGGTCATTTCTTCCAGTGACAATAAAAAAACTAATACAGAGGTCATGCAAAGATGTGATATCAAGCCAACTTCCATAGAAGTTAACTACCTAATTCCTCACAGGAAAGCTGGTAATCCCAGAGCTTTTCTAAGCAGAGACCTGTGAGCTGGTGTATTGCATTACAACATCCATGAAGCATTGCTTAAGGGCTAGGATTATGGAGTTGGGGAGTACAATCTCGTCCCTCACCTCATCCACAGGAAGTTGGATACTTGTAGCCTGGGGGTAGCCTTTCAACAGATGTGAAAGTGCTGGCTGAGGAAAAATGAAGAAATGTGAATCAGTGTGTAGGAAAATGGTGAAGGGATCCAAATGGGTGAAAGTAGACTGCTGAGATTGTCCACCACAATTATCCATCAAAATGAATAGGCACTCTAAAAAATCTGTCATGCAAATGAAACCATCAAGTTGCTCAGGAGGTACAATACAAGCCTTGAAAGTTACAGTGTAGTCAAATCCTAACTCTTTATTTTTGACCTTTGGCAAATTTGTTGTTGTTGTTAGTTGCCATACAGTCAGACCCCATATCATAGGGAATTCTTGCACAATGGAACAAAACTCTCTCAGGTCCTGTGCAATCCCCATGATTGGTTGTGAATTGGACCATTTTGATCCAATCTTCCTTTTAGTCTTATTCTTTAGGTGGTATCTAAGTTACCTCCTAATACAAATGCAAGTGGGTGTCTTTAAAGAATAGGAATTTATTTTCTCTAAGTACACCAGGAGGAGTCAGCTGCAGGGACCCAGGTGAGGAGAGGGAATCCAGGCCACGCCCCACAAGCAGTGAGGCAGGAAAACAGGGAGATGACAGAAAAGGCAAAGGGGACCAGAACAGATCGAGTCAGCTGCAAGGATCCAGGTAAGTGTGGTTGAAGAGCTTTCCAACAGCTAAGGGAGACAAACTTGTCTGTCGGTTTGTCCTACTGTGGTGACATGAAGCTGTTGAGTCTTGAGGCTGTGCCAGTGGTGTTTCAAACCCAGTGGGGTGTACATGGTACAAAGGTATCAGTCCGGCTTGCAGACTGAGACAGACTAGGAAGAAGGAGGAGGCCATCCACTTCTCAAAGAATTGACCAGGGAAAACCTTATGAATAGCAGAGAAGCACTGTCTGATACATTACTGTGCAAATTTATGAATAGTCCAGACACATTGTCCAATATAGAGGAGGAAGATGAGTCACTTAGCGTAGAAAGCTTATCGAACAATATTATTAATATTTCACTCAAGTAAGATCTTACGGAAGATAATTCAGTCACACAGAGGACTTCCAGAGGTGCAAGCTGGATTCAGAAGAGGACGTGGAAGAAGGGATATCATAGCTACTGTCAGATGGATCTTGGCTCAAGGCAAAGAATACCAGAAAGATGTTTACTTGTGTTTTAATGACTATGCAAAGGCATTTGATTGTGTGGATCATGACAAATTATGGATAACATTGAGAAGAATGGGAATTCCTGAACACTTGATTGTACTCATGAGGAACCTGTACCTTAACCAGAGGGCTGTCATTTGAAAGGAACAAGGGGACATTGCATGGTTTAAAATCAAGAAGGGAGTGCATCAGGGTTGTATCTTTCCCCATACTTACTCAAACTTTACGCTGAGCAAATAATCCAAGAACCTGGACTATATGAAGAAAAACGTGTCATCAGGATTGGAGGAAGAATCATTAACAACCTGAGATATGCTGATGATACAATTCTGCTTGCTGAAAATGAGGATGACTTGGGCACTTACTGATGAAGATTGAGGAACACAGTTTGTAGTATGGATTGCATCTCAATATAAAGAAATCAAAAATCATCACAACTGGACCAATAAGCAGCATCACAATAAATGGAGAAAAGATTGAGATTGTCAAAGAATTCACGTTGCTTGGTTCTACAATCCAGGCCAATGGAAGCAGCAGTGAGGACATTAGATGATGTGTAGCACTGGGCAGGTCAGCTGCGAAGAATTTCTTTCAAGTGCTGAGGAGCAAGGATATCTCCTTGAGGACTTAGGTGTGCCTGACACAAGCCATGATATTTCAAATTGCTTCATATGCATGTGAGAGCTGGACAATGAATAAGGAAGACCAAAGAAGAGTTGATGCTTTTGAGTTGCAGTGCTGGTGAAGAATGCTGAAAGTACCATGGACTGCTAAAAGAACTAACAGATCTGTCCTGGAGGAAGTGCAGCCGAGATGCTCCTTGGAAGCAAGGATGGCCGGACTTCATCTCACCTACTTTGGTCATGTTGTCAGAGGGGACCATTCCTTGGAGAAGGATGTCATGCTTGGTAAGGTGGAGGGTCTATGATAGAGGGGAGGCCTTCAACGAGATGGATTGACACGGTGGCTGCAACAATGGGCTCAAGTATACAAGGATCATGGAGCTGGTGCGGAGATCGGGCAGTGTTTCGTTCTGCTGTGCATGAGGTTGCTATGAGTCGGAAACTACTCAAGGACACCGAACAACAACAACAACAAGTACACCATCAGACGTCCCAAGTACAGGAGGCTAGAAAGCACAGTTCAGATCATGGCTCTAGGCTCCACTGTTGTTGTTTTTATTGTTGTTAGGTGTGATAGACCTGGTTCCCACTCATAGGAACCTTATGCACAACAGTACTAAACAATTCCAGGAACTGTGCCACCCTCACAATCATTGATTGTGCTTGTGAATGCTTGAGCCCATTCTTGCAGCCTTCGTGTCAATCCATCTCATTGAAGGTCTTCCTCTTTTAAGCTAACCCTGTTCTTTACTAAGCATGATATACTTCTCCACGGATTGGTCCCTCCTGACAATATGAGCAAAGTACTAGAGACAAAGTCTCACCATCCTTGCTTCTATGGAGCATTTTGGTTGTACTTCCTCCAAGACAGATTTGTTTGTTCTTCTCACAGTCCATGGTGTATTCAATTTCTTCTCAACACTACTATAATTCAAATGCATAAAATCTTATCCTGTCTTCTTTATTCATTGTCCACCTTTCACATGTGTATGAGGTGATTAAAAATACCATAGCTCACGTCAGGCACACTTTAGTCTTCAAAGTGACATCTTTGCTCCTTCACACTTTACAGTGATCTTTTGCAGCAGATTTATCCAATACAATACATTGTTTGATTTACTGACTACTGCTTCCATGGGTGATGATTGAGGATCCAAGTAAAATTAAATCCTTGACAACATCAATCTTTTCTACATTTACCATGTTGTTGCTTATTGGTCCAGTTGTGAGGACTTCTGTTTTATTTATGTAGAGGCATAATCTATGCAGAAGGCTGTAGCCTTTTGTCTTCATCAGTAAGTGCTTCAAGTCCTCTTCACTTCCAGCAAGCAAGGCTGTGTTATCTGCCTGTAGCTTTCAACATCATTTTTGACTATCTCAGTTTTTAGTAGATCCCAACAGTCCTTAGATGCATGTGTCTTCATCACCTGTTTTCTTCTCCTTGTGCATATCTCTGTGTCCATTCTACTCTTTTTATAACTTAGAATTTATTAAATTTATAACCCATCCTACCCAGTCAAGGTTATAATGATTGACATAACAATGAAATTCTATTTCCAAACAAGATTGCATTTACACATATAAGGGCCAAGATTTCAATGCATATTTTGAGGTGACACAATTGAATTCATAACAGGAATGACTAATGAGCAACTTTCTTGCCAGGTCTCCATGAAGCTTCAATAAGAAATTAAATGGAGAATGTTTTGCACAGTTCTTGTCAATCAACTAAAGTTAGTTTACTCCATGACCCTGAGCCTCAGGTCTAAGCACACTTCATCTAACATAGAAATGAGAGATTTACATTGATTTTTAAGTTTGTTCTTACTGTCTTCCATATTTTGCTCTTTTCTTTCAGTTTATGAACATGTCCAGCTTCCTCCCATTTTTACAAAAGCCCTCTCTCCTCTCAAAAATCTCCCTAGACACTGAAACTCATTTTCTTTTTATAGTCAAACAGATTAAAACAGTATTCTATACTCCTTGTCTCTCTCATCTCACCCTTTGCTCACTTTATATCCACTAGGATCTCCTTTCTGTTTCCACCTTCCAATGTTTGTTCTTGAAAATATCACACTATTTGCCAAACCTACTGTTTCTTGAGCTTACAGTTGTATTTGACATTATTTCTGAAATGTTTCTCTCTCCTCTGTTCTACACCGTCATTTTCTCTCATAATTTTCCCTCTAGTGGCTTAGTGCCTAAGGCGTTTGACTGCTAACCAGAAGGCTGGTGGTTCAAACCCACCAGTCACTCCTTGGAAGGAAGGTTGGGCAATCTAATTCCGTAGTGAAACTGCCTCAGAAACCAAAGGAGGTGTGGCTATGAGTCGGATCGGACTCGAGGGCAGTGTGTTGTGTTGCGTTTGCATTAGCCTAACATTCCTTTTATGCTGTTTATCTCTGAAATGTAAAATAACCATCACTTCAATCTTCTTTTCAGCATCTGCCTAAGACTCTGAATGTCATGATACCAATAACAGTAGCAAAAGGGAAAGGCCCTTAATGAGATGTATTGACACAATGACTGCAATGATGGACTTAAACAAAGCAAGGATTTTGTGGATAGTGTACAATGTTGTACATAGTGTCGCTGTGAGTCAGAGCCAACTAGACAGCTGCTAACAACAACAACTAATACCATTATCTATTGTTATTTGCCATGTGTAAGAACTTAGTTTAAGGATTTTACATGATTCATCTATTGACCATCTAAGAAATAATTACTATGTTTATCCCCATTTTACTGATAAGGAAATTAAGGCTTGGAGAGATCAGGAAACACATCCAGTGTTATACAGCTAATTAAGTTGTAGATCTGAGATTCCATTTCTACTACAACCATTCATCCCAATAAATACACATTCTCAAAAATATGTTGTGTGATTATTTCATTTCATCTCTCTTCCTGGTTATCACATCCATGTGCAAACTTTTAACTACCAGTCATTTTCTAATTACCACCAAGTCTCTGCTCTAATATATCTCTGAGGTCCAGACTTATTGTGCTCATTTGACTCCTAGACAGATTCACTTATGTGTACACAATATTTTATTCCATGTTCCCCAGTCGACTCTCTATCACATCAGATAAGCTGTGCCTTCTTTTCCTGTCTTAGTATATAAGATCAACTCAGGGACTGGATGTTCTTTAATTCTGCTCACTCTCTCTCCTCCTCCATGGTCAGCCGGTTACCAAGTCCTCTGAATTCTAACACAACAGTGCTGGGACTCTCCATCTGTCTCCCATTATGGCCTTGGATTAAGCCACCAACATTTACGCCAATTCTTATGTTATCTCTTTGCCTCTAGTCTCACGACCTCCCCTCAATCCACAATATTGCCCAAGTAAATCTTTCAATCAATGAATCAGTTACATTATTTTTCAATAATTTTCTATTAACTTCAAAATAAAGTGCAAAGTCTAAGTTTGGCCACAAAAGCCCTCCATGATCTGGGCATCTGCCTGCTTTTCAAGCCTCATATCTCACCTAGTCCCTCTTTCCTACTCCAAAATGTTGCAATTTCCCAAAGAAGATATTTTCTCTTATTCTTCTGTGCCTTTGCACATGCTCTCTTCTTTGCTTGGATTTCTCGGCTCCCACAAATCAAATGATATGCAATCTCATTGTGCTCCCTCTATGAGCATTTTAATATTCTTTTTCAGAATAGTTATTTCACCAGATTCTATATAATTCACATTTCTGTACACCTCTCCTACTAGATTGCAATCTCCTGGACACAAGGGACCCTGCCTTATTCAGTGCAGTATTCTGAGCACCCAGCAAATAGTAGGAACTCATGAAGCATGTTGAATGAAAAAGGCAAAAAAAAAAGGGGGGGGGGACAAATAAAGAGCATATCACACTATGGCTACATTCACAAACCTCCGGGTTTCCCTCAAATCCCTAACAAGTGCTTTTTGTGTATTTATTATCTGGAATATGTTAATACAGATGTTGTTCTTGATAGCATATGGAAGCCACAAGCCCCAAAACCAATCAGGATATATATATATTTGAAAATATTTTAGCTGAGACTCACAAAGGATGGGGCAGCCATTTGTGGGGAAAGATTTCCGTGACTCCAGTTGCAGTGGCATGTAGCTACTTGAGATATTAGCCAAGGTAGTCAAACAAAGATTTGCACTTCAAGATTAAGTCGAAGAAGATACTGATAGGAAGAGAAGAAAAAAGAAGATTTCCAACCAAGACAGAGGAATCTACTATCTTCTCAGGAAATTGAAACAAGGATATACCTTTCTCTTATTTTTTCAAATACAAAAATTACACAAGGCAAAAATGGGCGGTTCAAACATTCCATGTGTTTTTATATTCTATTCAAGTCTTCCTTGGAGAAAAGTCACAAAGCAGAAAGGAAAAGAAAAGGAGGAGATGGGAATTTTCATTGTTCTTTTTGGCATGTGGTGGCAAAAATATTGCTGTTAGACACAATGTTATTATATAGAACATAAAGAATAAAGCAACCTGAGAAGTGTCTATTAATATAGCAAATACTTGGATACCGTGGTGTAGTCTCCTGCCAATGGCAATGAAACATGTATGCCCTGTTGGAACCAGACAGGAGTCCTGGTGGCACAGTGGTTAAAGCACTCATCTGCTAACCAAAAGGTAAGCACTTTGAGCCCACCAGCCACTCTGTGGGAGAAAGATGGGCAGTCTGCTTCCATAAAGATTTACAACCTTGGAAGCCCTATGAAACAGTTCTATTCTGTCCTAGAAGGTCACTAGGAGTCCAAATTAACTCAAAAGCAATGGATTTAGCTTTGTTTATTGGAACTAGAAAGAGACCTCAGTTCTAGACCTCAATCTGCCCTCCTGACCTTCACCAGCTAGTGTTCCACAAGATTCCATTTTCCAGTCTGCAAAAGAGAGGTGAAACAGATGGTCCCTAAAGTCCCCTAAAGCACTAAAGTTCCAAGAATTTCTAATATATATTTCAGCCACAGAGATCACTTGCCACAATTAAGGTTGAAATCTAACCAGAAGAAAGCAAAGAAATATCTGTATGACCTAAGTTGTAGCAGCAAAAATTCAAGAATGAGATTAGGCATGACTTCCATGACACAAGAAATTTCAAGAATGGGGGAAATGGAATAATGATGATCCTGCAGTCCCATTGTCTATGCCTACTTCCTCCCATCCAAAATTCTTGAACTCCCTAGTCTACAATACAAACCAAGGAGAAATGTAGCTTATGAGCTGGTTGGTGGTGGCTAGCCAGCTCATCTTTCACACACCCAGTAAGTAACACGTTCAACTAAAACTTTGCCCTCTCCTCCTCAAAAAAGGGTAGACTTCTATGTGACTAAGCAATGAGAGGGTATCATGCACAGAGAAAAGACAGATGTTAAAAAGAATTCAATTGTAATAGAGTTCTGATAAAAGGAATACTAGGTAAAGGTCATCGGTACTAGTGGCCTTCTTTGGTACCATATTTGAAAATATCAGTTAGTAGCAACCATAGTAGTGAAAATAAGACAGGCTTTTAAGAAAACAAGTAACAAGTTATTTATATGCTTTTTAACCAGATATAAACCAATCTGAAATAAGAGCATTATAGGGAACTCAGAGAAGCTCCACAACCTGACAGTTTTAGACTGAAAAACCAAGCAAGCTGTCCTGTTAAACTAAGTTCACACTTTCTCAACCCTCTAAGCAATGCCCATTTAAAACTACACAGCTCGGAGACCTACAGAAAAGGCTGAATATTTGTACCCACTACCAATGCCAACTCTGCCATCAGTGACATGGTCTTCTTATTGTGGCTTCTTCCATACTTCTTTGTTTACAGTCCTATTTATGCATATATATATGTAATGTATTTAGTTTTATCTTTTCTTCTCCAAAAACTGTCATTGTTATTTTTAACAGATTTTTTTATCACTGTTTAAACAATAAGTAAAAGGGAAATATTCAAAAATTACTAAGCCAAATGGCATATTGTCACTCCTCAGTGACATTGTTGGTCCTGAGGTGATAAAATGCTCTTTTGTATACTCAGCAAACAAAGACAAATATGTCATAATTTGCTCTTATATCTGACCTTTGTATCTCCAGTCAAGATAACATATTTCGCATTTCTGTACTACATTCTTACTTGGAGATAGAGGAGTGGCTTTCCCTGGGAATCCAATCATTGGCATTTATTGTTGTTGTTTATGTTACTGTTGTGAAGATGGGAATGCCAGAACATTTAATTGTGCTCATGAGGAAACTAAAAATGGATTAAGAGGTAGTTGTTTGATCAGAACAAGGAAATACTCCATAGTTTAAAATCAGGAAGTTGTGTGTCAGGGTTGTATCATTTCACCATACTTATTCAATTTGTCTGCTGGGCAAATAATCCAAGAAGCTGGACTATATGAAGAACACAGCATCAAAATTGGAAGAAGACTCATTAACAAACTGTAATATTCAAATGACACAACCTTGTTTGCTGAAAGTGAAGAGGACTTGAAGCACTCACAGATGAAGATCAAAGACTATAGCTTTCAATATGGATTACACCTCAACATAAAGAAAACAAAAATCCTCACAACTGGACTAGTAAGCAATATCAGAATAAATAATGAAAAAATTGAAGTTGTCAAGGATTCCATTTTACATGGATCCACAATCAATGGCCCTCTGCCATCCTCACAATTGAGGAAATCAAATGACATATTGCATTGGGCAAAAATGCTACAAAAGACCCCTTTAAAATGTTAAAGAGCAAAGATGTCACTTTGAAAACTAAGGTGCACCTGACCCAAGCCACAGTATTTTCAATAGTTTCATATCCATGTGAGAGCTAGTTGGACAATCAGTAAGGAAGATCACAGAAATTGATAGATTTGAATTTTGGTGTTGGTGAATGATATTGAAAATACCATGGACTGTCAGAAGAAAAAACAAACCTATCTTGGAAGTATAGCTGGAATGCTCCTTAGAAGTGAGAATGGCCAGACTTCTTCCCTCATACTTTGGCCATGTTATCAGAAGGAACCATTTCCTAGATAAGGAGCTCATGCTTCCTAAAGCAGAGTCAGCCAAAAAGGGGAAGATCCCAATGAGATGAAATGACACAATAGCTGCAACAATAGTCTCAAACATGGCAACAATTGTGAGGATGACAGAGGACTGGGCAGTGTTTAATTCTGTTGTAAATAAGGTCTCTGTGAGTTGGAACCAACTAGACAACACCAAACAACAGCAACAACAATTGGTCTTGATATTGTTTGTTTCATTTCCATTTTATATTGTTGTCATTGTTAAACTGTTTGTAATGTGTATATAAGGTATACTATCCTAAAAGCCTGAGCTACCAAACTGACACATCTTATGTAAGTCATTGTGTTTTGGGATCTCTTTGTTGTAGCTGCATAACTTTTACCTTGTCATTGTTGTTGTTGTTGTTGTTATGTGCCGTCGAGTCGGCCCTGACTCATAGCGACCCCTCCTTGGGTTTCCGAGGCAGTATCACTACGGAAGTAGGATTGCCCAACCTTCCTTCCGAGGAGTGGCTGGTGGGTTTGAACCGCCAGCCTTCTGGTTAGCAGTCAAGTGCTTTAGCCACTATGCTACCAGAGCTCCTTACCTTGTCATAGCCTAACTAATACAGAAATTGGTACCTAAAAGTAGGATAATATTGGAACAAAAGTCTAAAATACATATCACTGGTTTAGAAATTATGTGGTGGGCAGGGAAGAAATAGTTATTTCCTGCTGGATTTCTATACATAGCTATCTCTTGTTTATACAGGTGAAACTGTTACCTATGTTAACTCAGAAAGTAGATTTCATGACCAAGGAGCCTAAAGCTTCAGAGGAGATGGTGGGAAACAACCAGAAATGTAGGCATGGCTTGTTCCTTGACACTTTAAAAAAATAAAATGCACAGAAAAGAGATCAACTCAGGCAAGAAATTGCCAGTTTGAAAACAGACATGGAAGGAGCTGTATAGATCTGCTAAGTGAGACAATCCCTGCCTGCAGTCTGAAATCTAAATTGACTGAGAATCTAGGAATTTCAAGTCTCAAGAGACTGTAACACAAACTGGTTCTACACTCGGAAAGTGCAGAACATAAGTTTATTACATGGATCCTCTTTCAAAGATCTCCTATAAAGACTTTTTGGAATGAGATGCATCCAGTACAAAAATCAGATAAAGAGTGTTACATTCCAACTCAAATCTAATCGAGGAAGTAGGAGATGGACTGGGCAGAGAAGCCTGTAAATAGAATGGAATCAGCAGGCATAAGAACTTTGTCTAGGAAAAAAAAAATCTTTTTATAAGATTATCCATCAATAGAATGACTCCAAGCAACTAGATTGAAGGCCTACTTTTTTTAGAAATTGTGTTAGCAAAGAAATCATAAAGCTAGCAACTCTCTAGCCCCAAGGACTGCTTCAGCCAGAATCAGCCTTCAAAAACTGTACTCTTCAATATCCATACCATATGGAGAAAAACTGACATGGAGGACTCTTCCAAAGGATAAAACTGAAGTCCACAAAAGAAAATGGACAAAAAAGTTATCCCAGAAAGCAAAAACAAAAGTGGCCAGAAGGACTAACTACAGACTATATACTGCTGCTAGGGCAGGACATCTTGTAATAATTAAGAACTGTTATGTTTCCATTTCTTCCTTTGTCTGAATGGGAGTTTTTAATTATAGTTATATTTTATTCTACAATTGTATATGGGGTGTAGGGTAGGCAGATAATTTGCTCATTGGCTTAGAGTCACTAGATGACAAGGAACTTCATCAGGACCTGTTGAAGAGAACCACCCATCATCACTCAGCATTACTAAATGTTGGTCTGGATACAGCAATTCATGGGATTTTGGATTGCCTCCCTTGGGACACAAAAAAAGAAGAGGGGGGAAAAAATGAGTATGTAGATATTAAGGGAACAGAGTGGCAGATTGCTAGTTGCCCCCAAAATCTACCCTCATATTACTTGATGACCATCCAGCTGGAAACATTTCCCACCTGTCAGTGGAATGTGAGCAGAAGTAATGATTGCATTTTGCAACTTCACTGTCACTTTGTTGAAAAGAAATATCTAGCTCTGGACTTTTCCCCTTGCCATGAACTGGAGCACAGCCATGGTAACATCCCAGATCTCAACTTCGGTCCTGTCAATTAGAACAATACTCTTTAGGATGGGGGGGATGGAGGAACAAGAGCAGAAGCCTGGGTGACTCAAGGGCTCTGTCCTCCATAAATTATCTCTGCCCCTCTGCTCAACTGGACAGGATCAATTGTTCTATAAGAGTAAACTGTATCTTTTTTAAGACATTTATTTCTCATTTTCTTTGTTATAAGAGTTTAGTCTTTGCCATAACTAACATATTATCCACATTTCTGTCCCTTTCTAGGACTGTGGTGCTTTCTTGACTAAGGTAGGACAAATCCAAGGAGCTGTTCCAAAAAAAACGAAAATGGCAAAGTCATAGAAGATAAACTAGAAATACAAACCAAACCAAACTCACTGCCATCGAGTTGGATCCAACTCATAGTGACCCCTTCTTGACTTTCCGAGGCAGGATCTCTATGGAAGTAGATTGCCCAAACTTCCTTCCAAGGACTGGCTGGTGGGTTTGAACTGCCACCCTCCTGGTTAGCAGTCAAATGTCTTAGATGAAAAATAAAACAGATATCTATATTACACATCAATGGATACTAGAGATAGCTATCATTCTCCTCATTACCTATTATCATCATAGCAACCCTGTAAGACAGAGTAGAACTGACCTATGGGGTTTCCAACACTGCGAATCTTTACAGAAGTAGACTGTCACATCCTTCTTCCACAGGACAAGTGGTGGATTTGAACCTATGATATTTTGGTTAGTAGCTTAGTAATTTAACCACTGTGTGAAGGAGTACAATTATCTCATTTTAAAAATTTCTCATGAGAGAGAGAGAACAATGTGGAACAAAACTCAAAATCATTTTGGGGAAAAAAAGCAGGGACCAGGTTTGCTGGTCTGATAGAGCCTGAGGGAACCACTGAGACTATGGCCCCTAGCTGCTGTTCAGGTTTGGAAGTGAACACACACCTGTGACTTCCAGACAAACAAAAGACAGGCATATTAGTTGAACATATACCTGAGGTACATACATTCCTTGGAGAGAAAAATCATGGGAGAAAGAAGGACTGTTTATGCACAAGGAGACAGCTCAGGGGGCAGGAGTGTATGGAGGGATGAACACAGAGAAGAGGTAACTATGGGGAGGAAGTGGGAGGGGAGCTGTTGCATTGGGATAAATTGCAGTAGATGTCATGAGACAAAGTGTATGTGAACTGCTGGATGGAAAGTGAACTTGCTCTGTAAACTTTCACCCAAATCACAATTGAAAAAAAAAAAAAAAAAAATCTCATGAGTCTTGTTTCATGGTCCCTTCTGTTTTCCTTTATTTCCTTTATTCAGCAAAACAATGTGTATTCATTGTGCACCTTCTACATTCCAAGCACACCATCTTTCCGTAGATTATAAAACATAATGAAAGGCAGAGATTGTCCTACTATATTCAGTTGCACAGTGGGCAAGGGAAGAGAGAGTCCAGGTAGAAAAATGAGAGTGGACAGGCCAAACCCTGATGAATGAGTGAGAAAAGCAAAGAAGGTTTTGAGGTCTGCAATCTCTAAAGGTTGCAAAGAAGCAAAAAGTCAACACCATGCACAATCATTAAGTACTTTTCCATTTTGCTTTTCTCAATCTTTTTATTCTGCTTGCACTTCATAAGCTTTCAGAAAGTCAATCAGGCTGAAATCCTGGGGAAATAAATTATAAATTAGCAGGAGGCTGGAGTGGATTGGAGTAAATGGTATTATATATTTGAAATCTTTATACAGACATTTCAATCAGAATATGAAAATATTTCTAAAGTTCCATTCAAATTTTTCAAAACAAACACTCCAACTTACAGGTGCATAGGGAACAGTGAATATAGAATTGTTTGATCCAGTAGGTTAAGTAGTAGGTAGAAGATAATAGAGAATAAATTGCCAGCAGATGTTGTTGTTGGTTCAGAGCCTGAGACTGCCAAATCAAGATAGGCTGTTGGGATACCATGGAATATAAATGACTTTCCCACTTGGGGTGATTTAATTCCACTGAGTTGAAACTTGTGACTATTCATAATGGTGTGGCTAATGTAGCTGAAAATGTTTAAAGTTTTAAAAGTATTCCTTTACATGAAAAGAAGACAGTGTGGTAGATTTCATGGTGTACCATCAAGCTCCCTCCCCCAAATATTGAACCCATGGTTTACTAAGCCTGGCTTTTACTGGCTCCTGAGAGACAGTCATGAGCATCCCTTCCTAACTCTGAATTCAGTGGTATCATGACTCTAACTGGAAATCAGCCATATGCCATAGAATTGGCAAAATCTACAAATCAGGTTAGTTGTTGCTTTTTGCCAGAGCTGATTTACCAGCACATCACTCATCACTGTTGTGAGTACTGACATTCCACTTTCCAAGAGCATCTTGCATCCAAGAACGGTCTATTCAGGGAAGGAATGGGTTATTGGGTAAGGAGAGAGTAAGAAACACCCAGCCCCACATGCTTGTCCCAATTCAGGACAACTCTGAAGGGTCATTCAAGCTTTGTTTCAACTGTATTAAAGCTCAGATCTCACTCTGCTCAATTCCACTTCATTCTTTTACCTGCATATTTTGATCCAGGCAGCACTCCCCAACACCCAAATTTCCAAAACACTATTTCCTTGTTTTGTTTTTTGTTTTTTTTTAAAAAAAAGTTGATTAAAATAGAGAATCCAGAAAAACGTTGAGTTTTGTGAAGGGGATAGAGGTTTGCTGTTGTTGTTGTTTGGTTGCTCTCTTTTTACCAAAAAGCTCTTTACCCAGGAAATATTTTTGAAGTGACATTAGAACATCAGAGCTTTTAGTTGTGAAAAAAGTCAGTATTTGTCTTTCGTGGCTTAATATTAGTAATTTTTAAGATGAATTACTTCAGTGGTTTTACTCTAAATTAAAAATAAAATTTCAAAACAAAACAAAACAAAACAAAGGTCATTAAGGAACCAAATAGTAACTAATTTAATTCATTTTGGGGGCAGTTGTCAGGAAGTTGATTCCAATTCATAGAGATCACATGTAGGTCAAAATAGAACTGTGCTTCACAGGTTTTTCAATGGCTGAATTTCAGAAATATATCACCAAGACTTTCTTCCAAGGTGCCTCTTGGTATACTCAAACCTCCAACCTTTCCATTAGTAGCTGAGCTAATTAACTGTTTACATTACTCAGGAACTTTCCCCCCAATCACTGCTTTCAATCTTGTTTTGTCCAGCATCTTATCAATTCTACTGCCTTTTAGTTAATTCTCAATTATTAAAATACTCTCCAGTTTAAAACTGCTTTCCCCTCCCAATTAAATCTCATCTCTGCCCAGCCCTCTTCCATGTCTCTACCTCCAGAAGCTTGGTCAGGTCTTACTTAGCATCTTTGGGTAGAAGGTAAGTGGGAAAACTAATTCTTCCCTGTCCTGTTTCAAGGCCTGTTAGGATTGGTTTATGGGAGAAGAGGGGGTAATGCTATCTTTATTATCATGGCTATAGCTTCCTGCTCAGTTGTTAGTGCTTTTCTGACTAGCCTTGACTGGCTATTGATACACTTAATGTCAGGAGTCCACATGCTGACTCTTTCGGAGTTGTTTTTCAGGAAGCCCCAGTTGGGGGAGTCAGGAGAGGTCTCTCTACTGCTAAGTTACTTCTAGCTCCATTCCTTCCAAACCACTGAGCTCTTGATTTTATACTCCAAGATGGGTGGGGTAGAAGGTGGTAAGTACCATGAGAAGAGGCTGGAAAAGTTGCAGGACTGAGACATGAGTCCATTGAGGCTTCTCTTTCCATCCCTGCCTCCTCATTCCTCCTTTATAGTCTGGAGTGGCTGGTGGGAAGATGCTGAAGTTAACAATTCACGATGAAATATTCTGGCCCGAATTGTTGTTGGTCATTGAAAGCTTTCTTTTCATTTTGTCGTCGTTGTTGTTGTTGTTATGTGCCGTGGAGTCAGACCCAACTCATAGCGACCCCTTCTTGGGTTTCCAAGGTGGAATCACTGCGGAAGTAGATTGCCCCATCTTCCTTCTGAGGAGTGGCTGGTGGGTTTGAACCGTCAGCCTTCTGGTTAGCAGTCAAATGCCTTAGGCACTATACTTCTTCTTCCTAGGCTTAGAGCACTAATCACATACTCCAAGTCAGTAAGAAAAGCTCGATCAATATCTTCATAATTTGAAAATTGTACTTAAAATCAGTTCCAAAACAGCAAAAAAATGAAATAAAATAAAAAAGAAGAGAAAAAAAAAATATCAATTAACAACTTAGTCGAAATTAGATAGTAAGACAACGTAGACCTCACATTTGGTACTTGAATTTCCAAAGTGGTTGTCTACATTGATTAAATAAATGTTTAAGAAAGTTTCTTCAATTCTTCCCTTCACATTTATAGACAGAAAAGTCTGAATGAAAATTTGATGATGACTAGAATACCCACATAACTAATGCCTTACGGATTTGGTAGGGCCTTCTAGTGTATGAGGAGCTCCAGTAGCATAGTGCCAAAGGCCTTTGACTGCTAACCAGAAGGTTGGTGGTTCAAACCCACCAGCCACTCCTTGGAAGGAAGGTTGGGCAATCTACTTCTGTAGTGATACCACCTTGGAAACCCAAGGAGGGGTTGCTATGAGTCTATGAGTCAGATCCGACTCGATGGTAGTGAGTTTAGTTTGGTTTGGTTTCTAGTATATGAGGAGCTTGGGTGGCACAGTGGTTAAAGAATTCAGCTGCTAACCAAAACGTTGGTGGTTCCAACAGACACTCTGCAGGAGAAATATGAAGCAGTCTGCTTACGTAAAGATTTATAGCCTTGGAAACCCTATGGGGCAGTTTTGCTCTGTCCTGTGGGGTCACTATGAGTCAGAATCAACTTGGTTTTGGTTTCCTACTACGTGCTTTTGATTACAGCATAAGTTCCTTGAAATTTCCTGTAATTATTTTATTTCAATACAAAATGTTATAACCTGCTTTACATGAGATCCAGCACAATTTCAGGTTTTATCTCATAATAGATACCATTGTTAATTTGCTTTTATGTTGTTTGAAAATAGGCCTCTATCTCATATAGTTTGCTTCTTACAATTTTCCTAAACAACAACAAATTGAATCCTTAAGGGCATGTCTGTCAGGAGTCTATGATCTTAAAAAAGAGAGAGAAAAAAAAAATACAGCATCGGCCCTGTTTGTTAGCAACCATAACCTTTGTCCTCAAAACATCAACTTAAGAAAGAAAAAAAAAAAAAGTACTCTTCTCTTGCCAATACAGTTCAGGCTCCCTTAATTTCATGCACTGTGACTTCAACAATTTCTCCATTTCTCATCTTATTTCTATAAAAGTAGCTTCATTTAAAAGCAGGGAAACCACATTTCATGCTCTTCAGTTTCATTAAAGTTATACAAAAGGAGCCTACCAAAAGGAGCCTCTCCTAATTAAACAGTTGTAGCAGATGAAAATATTGAAATGATGAGTCTGAAAGGGAGCTGACACTATATATTCTTCAGAATTTTTTATCATGACATGAAAAAAGGAACTGAAAAATTAAGATCTGAATCCCAGGATGAACTGTCACATATGTCATTATAAAAAGAAGAAATGAGGTGTAGCCCACTGACTTCTTAAGGGAGTACATGTGACGTGAGAGACCCAGAGAACAAAGGAATTTCCTCAAATTATTCATTAGGGAATGCTCTGCATGGTTCCCTGGTAGAAGCCTTGGCAACACTTGACCTATGTTGGGGTGTGATCAGAGACTCACACTTGTAAACTAATGGCAGTGGACTGTTGATACTGATGCCTTGGAGTCTTGTGAGAATACTTCATCATAATTCAGCTGGAGTAACAGAATGTGCTGGTTAATGGGCACTTGAGATAAAGTGTTACCAAGAATAAGAGAGAGTAAAACTTAATGTGTTATTCCTCCCCTCCAGGACCTGCAAAATAAGCCTGCTTGATTGACAGTCTCCTCTCTCAAAGTACAAAGAGTAATGATATGCTTCTTAGAGGCTTAAGAAGGAGACTGAATTCTAGATGGCTTCTACCTCAACTCTGAAGGCACGCAGGGCTAGGTTCATAACACAGACTGTTTGTTCTGATCTTGATGTTATTTGTTTCAGTGAATTTCATTTCTTACAGATCAGATTACCCACCATTTACTGAGGTTTAACAAGCAGCTCAGAAATCCAGAAAGTTTCATATGAACTGTTATACTAATGAACTTGTTACCTTAATTAATCATTGGTTTTTGTTGTTGTTAGGTGCTGTGAGTCAGTTCTGACTCATACTGACCCTATGTACAACAGAATAAAATATTGCCCAGTCCTGCTTCTTCCTTAAAATTGTTGTGATGTTTGAGCCCGTTTTTGCAACACTTTGTCAGGTTTTCTTCTTGAGGGTCTTCTTTTTTGCTGACTCTCTCCAGAGACTGCTCCCTATGGATAACATGTCCAAAGTATGTGAGACAAAGTCTTGCCATCCTCACTTCTAAGGAGCAATCTAGCTGTACTTCTTCTAAGACAGATGTGTTCATTCTTCTGACAGTCCATGGTGCATTCAGCATTCATCACCAACACCATAGTTCAAAGGCTTTGGCCTTCCTTATTCATTGCCCACTTTCACATGCATATGAAGCAATTGAAAATACCATGGCTTGAGTCAAGTGATTAAATTTATAATGCACCTTTCTGTGGGTTCCAAATAGGATTACATCCACAAAAAAAAGGGGTGAGAATTGTAATACATAATTTGGGGAGAGAACAATTCAACCCATAACACCAAGGAAGAAAAATATCTAAAGCTAATTGAAAGCTTACTATGTACAAGATTCTGCTTTGTTTTTTAGAAACAGATGTTATTATTTTCCACATTTTTAGGTTTAAAAAAACTGAGTCTTAAAAAAGTTAAGTCAGTCACCCAAGGTAAAGTGATTTTGTACTTTATCATCTGAAGCAGAACACTTTTAATAGTGAAAGGATCCACTCACTGAATAGGATGCGAAGACAATAGATATAAAAAAGATCTGTCCTCAGGAAACCAAAATATGGGTCATCCTACACAAGTATGTGACACGGCTAAGGTTCAAATAGAAGAAAACTGGCTGTGGTGTCTGGAAATTTAACCACTAAACTATACTTCCTTTCTCAGATAACAAAAAATAATAGTGTACTTAGAACTGTGGTGAATGTGTATAAAAGTAGTCAAATATGGATAAAACAAGAAGGTTGTACTGACACTTCCAAATACCCAATTAACTGGAACTAATGTCTTGAGAAGGAAAGTTGGGCAATCCTACTTCCGTAGTGATACTGCCTCGGAAACCCAAGGAGGGGTCGCTATGAGTCGGGGCCGACTCAACGGCACATAACAACAACAACAACAATGTCTTGAGAAGAGGGGATTCTAAAGCCAGCAAGTGAAAATTGAGTAGAGTCAGACTTTTCTATAAAACTCCCACAGAGACCAATACCATAAGAAGGACCAGAAAACTGATCCCAACTGCAGGAACAACAGGTTTATTCTACTCTCCATCTATTTCTCTCTCTCTTTATCTTCCTTTCTCTTTTTCTTTCCCTTTCTCTCTCTCTCCCCTACCCCCTTCTCTCTCCTGAAGGTCTGCACTTGAATTCAAGTGCATTACATGAGTACAGATTACAATATCACTGAATAGTTCTAAGTAGAACAAAATTGATGCTCTGGAAATATCAAGGAAAATTCACAGAAGAAAACCAAGAGGGAAATTGAATAGATGACACTTAGAGGAATTACATTTGAAGTTAGTACATAAAGGATAAGAAAAATCATGATAATAATAATAGACAGAGAATATGGGTTAGGACATACCAATCTGAGAAAACAATGTGAGAGAAGACACCAGATCTTGCAAATATCTATACCTGGAACATCAGAGCCACAGGAAGATCGAGTTTAGAATAGGGTTATGGTAGACACTGAATGTCATGAGCTCAATGAGTTTTACTGTGAATTCTATAATCAGTGTTTGTCAAACTTTTCTGTGAGTCAGATTTATCTGTGAAGCTTTTTCTTATGAAAGTCCTTATCCAGCAACATGGAGCCAGCCACAAAAGAAACAAAGCTATGTGAGTTAGAGGTTGCTATCGCCATCTGAGAATGGATTTGATGCTGGGATATGGACATGTTATATCCTTTGGTGCTGGTAGTGTATGTGTGTGTGTGTGTGTGTGTGTGTAAGATGGGAATATTGTCATATACATAAAATCATTTATAATTGAAAAATGTTCAGTATATATATATATATACACACACACATATACCATTATATACATATGCCGTTGAGTCAGTTCCAACTCATAGGGACTCTATGCACAACAGAACAAAATACTGCCCAGTCTTGCACCAGCCTCAGAATAGTTGCTATATCTGAGACCGTCATTGCAGTAACTGTGTCATTCCATCTCGTTGAGGGTCTTGGGAGGTTCCCCTTTTTCACTGACCCTCCATTTCTCCAGGCATGATATGCTTCTCCAGAGAATGGTCCTTTTTGACAAAATGACCAAAGTAGGAGAGAAGTCTGGCCATTCTCGCTTCCAAGGAGCATTCTGGCTGCACTTCCTACAGGACAGATCTATTAGTTCTTCTGGCAGTCCATGGTACTTTCAGTATTCTTCACCAATACCACAATTCAAAAGCATATATTCTTCTTAGGTCTTCTTTATTCATTGTCCAGCTTTCACATACATACGAGGCAATTGAAAATACCATGGCTTGGGTTAAGCACACCTTAGTCTTCAAAGAGACATCTTTGCTCTTTAGCACTTTAAGGAGTTCTTTTGCAGAAGATTTACCCAGTACACTATGTGGTCTGATTTCTTGGCAGCTGCTCCCATTGGTGTTGATGATGGAACCAAATAATAGGAAATCTTTGACAACTTCAATCTTCTCTCCATTTATTGTAATGCTACTCATTGGTCCAGTTGTGAGGATTTTCATTTTCTTTTTGTTGATTTGTAATCCATGCTGAAGCCTCATCCCTAAGTGCTTCAAGTCCTCTTCACTTTCAGCAAACAAGATTGTGTTGTCTGCATATCACAGGTTGTTAGTGAGTCTTCCTCCAACCTTGATGCTGCGTTCTTCTTCATATAGTCCAGCTTCTC
>NW_006921954.1:2544907-2554510 GCF_000298275.1 Orycteropus afer afer | reverse complement strand
AGGCCACACCCCTGGGGAAACTCCCCTTGGGCAGACCAGCCGCTCAGAACTCAGTCATTTGATCCCATCATGGGAACCACCACTCACAACTGGAGTCCAGCCAAGTTGACACATCTTCAACTATCACACCTGGGAAATTCCCAATCTGCTCAAAAATGGACAATTTGATCTGGACATAAGGAATTTACAAAAAAACCAATGATTTACACTTCATAATTAAACATTCAGTCCCAGATGTGTCAGTGGGAACCATTCTCCACAGTTAGTATCTCAACCTCATATTAGTTTTTTTCTTTCCATTAATGTGTTTCCCTGCTTTCAGCCAACCTCCCCCACACACATACACAGATAGCATGGTTCCAAGCCAGTACTCTTTTATTCTCACTGCTTTCACACCTTCTTGCTTAACCAATGAAAAGTCAGGGTAATGGATAATCTATGTGTTACTCACCCATCAGCAGGTGCTATTTATCTTTCTTTCAAAATATCCCAGCACCCAGAGCTAACCTGCCTGCCACATGCTGATATCCACTAAGATTTTCTGTTCATTTCTGTTACCTCACCAACTTTACAAGGTTGTTGTAAAGATCAAAGATAAAATGTGTTTAAAATATCAGGCACACAGTATCAAAAAACAAAAACCCACCCCACTGCCCTCAAGTCAATTCCAACTCATAGAAACACTATTGAACAGACTAGAACTGCCCTGTAAGATTTCCGAGCAGACTGCCTCCTCTTCCTTCCATGCAGCAGCTTGTTGTTGTTGTTGTTGTTATGTGCCGTCGAGTCGGACCCAACTCATAGCCACCCCTCCTTGGGTTTCTGAGGCAGTATCACTACAGAAGTGATTGCCCCATCTTCCTTCCGAGGAATGAATGGTGGGTTTGAACCACCAGCCTTCTGGTTAGCAGTCAAGTAGTGGGTTCAAATCGCTGACTGTTGTTTAGCAGCCGAATGCCTTAGCCACTGCACCAGCAGAGCTCCTTTGGTATACAGTAGAAGCTCAGCAAATGGCATATATTAGCTTAAGGTTCGAATTCTTGCTCTACCACTCACAAACTATATGACATGTTTCTTTAGTAACTTATCTCCAGCTTCTTCATTTGTAAACCACACAAAATAATAGCTACCTTAAAAACTTGTTATGAAGATTAAGTAATAAAATTAACTTAGATGAGCATGCTACCTACTTAGAAGGCCCTCATGCCAGTCAGAAATCATTATAAAATAACATGTTAAGAAGACAAATGTGTTGTTTATGTGTAGGATGTTGCAAGGCTCAATAGACATTAATTTTCTTCTTTCTAGTTCCACTTCTTCAAAAAGCATAATATGATGTGATGTGGTTTTGAATTCTGGAAGGAATGAAAATGAAGAGATTAAATGATAGGAGCCATACTGTCTGGGTTCAAAACACAGTTCTTCCAGCTCTGTAACTCTGAATAAGTTATGTAACCTCTTTCTGCTTCAATTTCCTTATATGCAAGAGTGTAATGATAATACCTACCTCACAGGGTAGGAAGGGTTAAAACAGATGTTACTCATGAAGGGCTTAGAAGAGGACCTTGTACTTAATAAGAGCTCAATACATGTTAGTCACTATCATTGTTTTGTTTGACAACTCTTCTTTAATGTTGCATGATCCCTAGAGAAATAGCTGTTGTGTTCTTCTCAATTGTTGGAGATGAAAACATTACATAATTTCACAGCTGAACTATTACCACTCTCTTAATACATATTAACACCCAAATCTCATAATCCTTAACAAGAATTCTTTCAGAAGCATCCCCACTATGCTCCTGCATACTGAATGGAAACGAAAACTACATAATCCATCTATCATGAAAAAGACACTTAATGGCACTGCTTTGAAAATTTGCTAAACACACCCAACCTGCTTTGTGTTGTTAACAGAGAAAAAATAATAATTTTAAAAATAGTAACTTTAAAGAAATAGCAAATATTACTGTTAAATGATGATACACAACCCCAAGACAAGGATAGAGTTTCCAAATTTTAACATGAAGAACATAGCCTAAGATGTGAGCATATGTGTGTGTGTGTGTGTGCACATATGTGTATTCGCTCATGTATATATGTGGTGTAGGCACATTTGCACATATATGCATGGACATTATTTGTCTCTGTATCCCTGAAAAAGATGAAAATGGTCTGAAATCAAGTAAAACAGATGGCTGAGTGGGCCTTGTGAATCTCATATTTCTCAAGGAAGTTGAGAAGTCATTGCAGCATTTTTTAAAGAAGAAAAATCTGTGACTTTTTTTTTTTTTAAAGTTTATATAGTTTGTCCTATCTACCTCTATGCAGTTTAGAATATTTTCTTATGAGATCATTGAAGGTTAAGACTCTGGAAAACTTAAAATCTAAACGAAATAGTGGAAGAAGCTTTTCTTCAGGATATTGTTCCTTATAAACCAGAAAGATAATGGCTCACCAACATAATTGGATGTGCCTTGCATTATACCCTAGTAATGTTTTAGAAAGAATTTTATAGAAGTTGAAGAAAAATTATTTCATGTTTCACTGTTCATTTAAAAATATATATTATTTTCAAGTCTTTTATGAAGCAAGGAATTCTTCATGAACATTCCTATCTTGTAAAGGCAAATAATTGGTAATTCTTTACATGAAGAATTGCACTTGAAGAATTGTACCATATGGAAAATGCATTAACATGACCAGCCTTATCTTCCTTGAAAATATCCAACATACAAACAACAGATTTATTTTCCTATCATGCTATTTTGTAATGATTTCTGACTGACATTGAAGATTTTTCATAAACCTATTCCCAGCCTAAATCACCTTTGGAGTCCCTGTGTGGTACAAACTGAAGGTTGGTGATTTGAGTTTTTGAGCAGGGCCTTGGAAGAAAAGCTGGTGATCTGCTTCCAAAAAATTAGCTACTGTAAACATGGAGCACAGTTCCACTCTGATACACATGGGGTCACCATGAGTCAAATTCAACTCCAGGGCCACATTTTTTTTTTTCCCAAATGAGCTTTGAACACACTTTGTCATCCAGCTTGATCTCTACTGGTCTTTCAGTCCTTTCCCCATGGAATTTATACACTTTTTTTCATGACATTTGTTGCAATGCCCACAGTGTAACAGTACTCTTCCCACTTTCTCTCTACATTCCCTCATTTCTGTTTGTCCTTCTTTCCCAGCCCTTCCTTCCTTCTGAGCTTTGTTTTTTGGAAAATGCAGTCCTTTTGGTCTCATACAGTGTTATTGTTCACTTTTTAGGCCTGTCTATTTTTTTGGCTGAAAGTTGATCATTGGGGGTGGGTTCATTTCCAGGTTTGAAAGATGTCTAAGGGCCACAGTCTGGAGGGCTCCACCAGTCTCTACTAGACCAGTAAATTTGGTCTTTTTTATGATTTTCAATTTTGTTTTACATTTTTCTACCATTCTGTCCAGGTCGGCATGAAATTTTGCCACACCTACCCATTCCTATCCTCTTACCAAACATCCATTGGAACTCAGCTCATACTTTCTCCTTGAAGTCTTCTTTGATACTCATTGCCCAGCCTCACTTCCCATCCCAACAAACACAATAATCTTTCCATTCTTTGAATGCCTATGGTGTTGATTGCTCTAATTTAACTTCTCTTAAATTCTGGTCATGTTGTTGTTGTTGTTATGTGCCGTCGAGTCAAACCCGACTCATAGTGACCCCTCCTTGGGTTTCCGAGGCAGTATCACTACAGAAGTAGGATTGCCCAACCTTCCTTCCGAGGAGTGGCTGGTGGGTTTGAACCGCCAGCCCTCTGGTTAGCAGGCAAATGTCTTAGCCACTATGCTACCAGAGCTCCCAATTCTGGTCATAGGTCTTAATTATCCAACCTGGAAGTCCCTGCATGCTGTAAACAGTTAATGTATTTATTTGGCCTAAAACTTAGAGGTTCGAGTCCAGTAAGAGGTGCCATAAAAAAAGGTCTGGCAATCTACTTCTGAAAAAATCAGTCACTAAAAATCCTGTGAATAAGTAAGACTGAAGAAGAGTTAATGCTTTTGAGTTGTGGTGTTGTTGAAGAATACTGAAAGTACCATGGACTGCCAGAAGAACTAACAGATCTACCCTGGAAAAAGTGCAGCCGGAATGCTCCTTGGAAGCGAGAATGGCCAGACTTCAACTCACCTACTTTGGTCATGTTATCAGAAGGGACCATTCCCTGGAGAAGGATGTCATGCTTGGTAAAGTGGAGGGTGAATGAAAAAGGGAAAGGCTTTCAATGAGATGGACTGACAAAGTGGCTGCAATGATGGGCTCAGGTATAGCAAAGATTGTGAGGCTGACACAGGACCAGGCTGTGTTCTGTTCTGTTGTACATAGGGTCACTATGAGTTGGAGCCAACTCAATGGCACCTAATAACAACACAAAAATCCTATGCAGGACAAATTGACTCCAAAACACATGGCATCACCAAGAGTTGGAAGTGACTTGACGGCAACTATTTGTTTTGTTTTTGTTTTTGTCAAACTACCCAACATTTTTGATAATTTTTTAAGAGTAGCAATTCTTCCTTTTGCCCAGCCAGTGCCTTGAATAAGTCTGTACTCACTGCTACCTGACAATTTGAGGATGCATAGCGTAATACTGTATGTCACAGGAAATAACAAATAAAACCCAATCTATACCTCAAGTAGAACATACTCTGTTAGGGACAAAAGAAGACTCAACCAATAAGAAGAGGCAGACTATGACAAGGGCAATAAGGAGAATAGATACAATTGTGGGGAGAGGAACAGAGGCAGACTAGATGGGTTACTTTTAGGGATCAGAAAAGCCTTCTTGAAGAAAGCAACCTCTTGAAATGGATCTTTGAAAGGGAGTCAAAATTTCAAAAGGCAGTAAAGAGAGGCATTTGAGAAGCAGGGATCAGACAGAGCATGAACTCTGGTTGAATATCCACATTTTGGTGGAAACAGAGCTAGGAGAAGGAGTAAAAAGATAATGGTAAACCTCAAGGAGGTCAATATAGGGTCATGTTTTGAGGATCTGATTGTCAGAATAAACATGCACAATAAAGTAAATAATAACTGCATTTTCCACTTTGAAGTTTTAAGCCACATGTTGCAAACTATCACCATTTAGGAAGACATTTTTGTTTTGACTCTTAACATTGGGCTGTTGATACTAGAATTACACTGTGCCTGAAATCCTAAATTAATTGAAAAGCAAAGCAGATATTAACCAAACTCAGGAGCTTGCTCTGTTATTCCTCAAAGTCATAAATCAGCCCAAATCAGCACAGAGGAGACTAGGCTCCCTACCAAACACTAGCGAATTTCACCTGAATGTTTCTTGAAAATAAAATAGGATAAGCTTTCAGTTACCTACATTTGCCAGGAGGACAGATTAGCTGTAACTGTGTAAATCTGTCTACTCAGTGCTACTTATATCCCTGCATGTTGATAGATAACTAATTGAAACTTTTCTCATCATTTATAATGATGGCTCAGTTCTAAAAGGAAGCCAAAACATATCACATTGAATGAAATTTCTTCGCCACAAAAACAAATGCCTAGTTTTCATTCCACAATTTGCTTTACAAATAGCAGCTTACTCTTTCCATCATGGTTCAAGCACACTTAGAGGAGGAGGAAGAGAAATAGGATTAAAAATACTTCTGATGTTTTTCTTGTTGTTGTTGTTATATTCCATCAAGTCGGATCCAACTCATAGCGACCCCTCCTTGGGTTTCTGAGGTGGTATCACTATGGAAGTAGATTGCCCAACCTTCCGAGGAGTGGCTGATGGGTTTGAACCATCAGCCTTGGACACTACGCTACCAGAGTTCCCTCTGATGTTTAGTGTATAGCTTATAATCATATAAAGAAGAAAAGAGCAACAGTGAGTAAGCATTTTGGACACAGTAAGTACCCAAATTTTTCTCAAACTAGTTCTATTCATCTCAGACCAGGTATATTTTTAGATTTCTAAAATTATTTTTCTAAATACTTTCTAAAATTATTTCAAAATATACATATTAAAAATGAAAAATATTATTTTGGTACTAGTAGGCACATTTCTGCTGGTGAAGATTACTTCTTCGTATATTTTCCTCTGCTTGGTTCAGTCTGGTTACAAATGGGTCCTCTCCTACCCAGAAAATTTTTATTTCCTTCTAATATCCTTTGCTGTTCTGAAATTTTTTTCTGATATTCAGCCTAAATCTTTCTTTTCTCTTACCCTATTTCAGACTATATGTTCTAAGGATACCAAGTCACATGGGCCTACATTCTAATTGCTGATATTTTTACTTTTTCTTCTTCTTCTTCTTCTTCTTCTTTTTTTTTAAATCCATTAGCCACATGCTCTTTCAGCCACACAGGAAACAGATGTTGAGCTTCTAATAAGGAAAAAAAAACATCCCATAAAATAGAGTGTATCCTGGTTCTAAAAGGCAATATTGAAACAGAGCAAAGTCTTTGATATTTGACTAAATTTTGCTTAGGAAATGAAAGTCTTACAGTCTACACTGGGTACATTCGTACATGTTTTAGTCTAGAATGAGCTAGCAAGGCCCTCTTAATGTTGAATATATGTCCTCCCAGCTGCAATGATGAAATGTGTTTCATACCAAACCTTCGAATTTCTCCTCTGTGATTAGTTTACTGTGCTTGTAAGCCTGAACTTACAACTATATATAGAGTAGGGTGGAATATAGAAGTACATAATCATTCTCAAATCATAAGAAGTAGACACAGTTCATGCCATACTATAGAAAAATAAAGTTTAAAGTGCAATCAGGTGCTTTGATAGGAAACCTCCGTTCTTTGATTACTTCTGAAGAGATATATGCATTAATGTCAAATCATCACTTGATGTAAAGGCCCAGATTTTTCAATACAAAATAGCTTTTATAGAACACTAAAATCAGATAGATGTGCTGCAAAATGCTTTTGTGCATTGTAACTCTGCTCCCCTGGTGTGTCTTCTGATGAATATGGGAATAAAGAAGTACCACATTTTGAAATTGACTAGAAATACTTTAGAATTATGGATATTAGATCATTTCATCATAGTTGAGTACTGGCTTAAGCTAGGGGCCAGAAGACCATGTTTAAAGCACTTAATAGCTAGATCTCTATGTTCATCCTCTTATGCCAGCACCTAACGTAGTATCTTTCAAAGAGCTGTTCTCAATAAATATGTGATGAAATATTTAATAAATTGTAAGCCTGTTATTACCAGAGACAAGCCATGTGACCAACTCTACACCTTTGTACAAATCAATTCCCCATCCCTCAAAGCATTGTTGCTTAAATTATAATTATAAATCCTCAATTGCCACAGAGTCAATTTCAACTCATGACAACCCCATATGTCTCAGAGTAGAACTGTATTCCATAGGATTTTCAATAGTTTATTTTTTAATAAGTAGGTCACCAGACCTTTCTTCCAAGCTGCCTCTGCATGGACGCCAACCTACAACCTTTTGGATAACAGCTGAGTTCATGTACTATTTATACCACCAAGGGATTCTAAATAATAACCATTGCTAAAATTTATTCCATGCCAGACATGGTCCTAAGTGTATTATGCTTATTGACTCATTTAATTCTCACAAGAATCCTATGATTATTGTACAGTTATTACCCACATTTCACAGATAAAGAAGCTGAGGGATAGAGAGGCTGACTTCCCCAAGGTTATCAGAACATTAGTAGAAAATCCAGGGTTCAAATGCAGGCATTCTATTTCCAATGCCCATTTTCTTAAAGCACTATTAGCCTGTCCCCTCCACTCATCTACCCTTACCTAAAGTTGTTCTCAAACTTAAGTATGCATCAGAATAACCTGGAGAGTGTATTAAAACAAAGAAGAAGGGGTCTCGTCCCAAAAATTTTAGATTCAGGAGGTCTGGCCTGGGGCTTGTAATTTCATGTTTCTAACAAATTCATGGCAGCCGCTGCTGCTGCTGCTGCTGTTACTGCCCTGGGAACCTCACTTTGAAAACTACTGCTTTACGAATCATTGTCTGTAGACTATTGCTACTAATTTGAAGCCTAGTGAATAATATCCATCAGGAAGAAAAAAAAATGCATTTGTATCCAAAAATTCAACAATTCAGTGACCTAAAAAATAAAGTTCATTTCTTTCTTGTATTATCACCCAGGGCAGCTCACATCAAGATTGTCATTCAGGATAAAAATTCTTCCATTCTGTCACCCTACTGCTCACAAGAACTTTATTTTCTATATGTTCAAAGCTGGGACTCTTCCACATGCAGGTTCTATCCAGGGGATAGGGAAGTATCCCCAACATATTAAGGTATAGACTCACAAGTGACACATGTCATTTCTGTCCACATTCCAATTGTGAGAACTAAGCCATCTGACCACAATAACTGCAAGAGATATCTTATAGGAATATTATCCTCTGAAAAATGAAACATGAAGAAAATAGATTTAGTGGTCAATATGCAATCCTTGTGCAGTGTAGTAAATTACTTAATATGGCTTTTCTACCCATAAGTCTTTGTAAACTCCGTGGTGGAATTTGTCATGAGCAACTGAAGAGCTCCTGATTGCTAAAGATGTCCACCTGGGGTATTTCTGTTGGGAGTGGCACAAAACAATATTCTGGGAGGTTCCCGCTCTCTCTCAGGTGCTTAGAATTCTGATATTATGATTAGTTGGTGTGGCCACTCTGCAGGGCTCAAAAGGAGGCCTCCTAGAGGCAGAGGTCTCTCTCTGACTGCTGGCTGAGAAGGACGTGCTGCTGAGAAGAAACACACTCCTGACAGACATATGCTGTTGGGAAAGAGATGCAAGAGACACGCATTGCTGAGACAGACACCAAGGGATATGCACTGCTGGGAGAGAGACTGTGAGAGACTGTTGGGTGGGAGACAGCGGGCTGAGAGAGACTGAGGGTTTTTCCTGAATTTGAATTGTAGCCTGGTGCTTCCCTAATAAACCTCATAATCTGTGAGTTCTGTGTGGCCACTGCAGTGAATTATCGAACCCAGCAGAGAGGTGGTGGGTACTGAGGGAGGAATGGTTGGTATCAGGGTGGTGAAAAGGCTAGAGGGAGGCATTATGGCCAGCCTCACAGTATTGGGCCTTGGGCTACTGATAGTGCTTCTGTCTTCCTCTTGTGGAGTTAGAGGAGGTCAGAAGATGTGGCCTCCTTGCCTTTTTAGCACCTTGCTACAAATATATTGCCCTAGATTTCTACTTTGTCCCTTCTATACACATGACATGCCCTCTTAACTGTACTGGATATTACATACATATTTTATGTTCTTACGCAGTTTAGAGCAATGGGGCTTTACACATAGTACAGACTTAATAAATATGATTAATCAAATTACCCATAATAAATAAATTTTAATTTTATTTATAAAAGTATATTAATATATGTCTTATCAATCATAAAGTTATATTACAAAAATACAATTACAGAATGATGGTAAGTTATTAATAATAACAACACAATATATTATAAACACTGGATCCAGGTAAGTGGAGGGAGAGGCCCCACCCAAAGGCAGGAAGTGGGAAGCCAGGACCAAAGACAGCTGGATCCAGGAAGGGGAGGGAGTACCCCCATCCAAAAGTAGGAA
>NW_006921954.1:2542006-2543957 GCF_000298275.1 Orycteropus afer afer | reverse complement strand
GAAATGTGCTGATTATCACTGGTAATTGGAATGCAAAAGTTGGAAACAAAAACGAACCACCAGTAGTGGGAAAATTTGGCCTTGGTGATAGAAATAACACTGGAGATCACCTGATAGAATTTTGCAAGACTAATAACTTATTGATTGCAAATACCTTTTTTCAACAACACAAATGATGGCTATACACATGGACTTTGCCAGACAGAGTACATGGGAATCAGATTGACTACATCTGTGGCAAGAAGTGATGGAAAACTCAATGTTTTCAGCCAAAACAAGGCCAGGAGCTGATTGTGGAATAGGCCATCAACTGTTCATATGAAATTTCAAGTTGAAGCTGAAGAAAATTAACACAAACTCCACAGGAGCCAATATATAACCTTGAATATATCCCTTCTGAACTTAGAGTCCATCAAAAAAACAGATTTGATGCATTGAATACCAATGACCGAAAACCAGAGGAATTGTGGGATGATATCAAGAACATCATCCATGAAGAAAGAAAAAGGTCATTAAGAAGACAAGAAAGGAAGAAAATACCAACATGGATGTCAGAAGACTCTGAAATTTGCTCTAGTAGCTAAAGAGTAGCTAAAGCATATGGAAAAAATGACAAGATAAAAGAGCTGAACAGAAGATTTCAAAGAGCAGCTCAAGAAGAAAAAGTCAATTATTATAATGAAAAGTGCAATGACCTGGAGTTAGAAAACCTAAAAGGAATAACACACTCAGCATTTCTCAAGCTGAAAGAAGTGAGGAAAAAATTTAAGCCTCGAGTTGCAATATTGAAAGATTCTATGGGCAAAATATTGAATGATGCAGAAAACATCCAAAGAAGATGGAAAGAATACACTGAGTCACTGCACCAAAAAGAATTGACCGATGTTCATATGATCAAGAACAATGATATTGAAGGAAGAAGTCAAAGCTGCACTGAAGGAGGTGGCAAAAAACAAGCCTCCAAGAATTGATAGAATACCCATTGAGATGTTTCAACAAATGGATGATGCACTAGAGGCACTCACTTGGCTATGCCAAGAGATTTGGAAGACAGCTACCTGGCCAACTAACCAGAAGAGATCCATATTTTCACCCATTCCAAAAAAAGGTGATCCCACAGAATGTGGAAATTATCAAACAATATCATTAATATAGCATGTAAGCAAAATCTTACTGGAGTTAATTCAAAAAAGGTTGCAGCAGTATGTTGACAGAGAACTTCCACAAATGCAAGCTGGATTCAGAAGGGGACATGGAATGAGGGATATCAGAGCTGAAGTCAGATGGATCTTAGCTGAAAGCAAAGAATACCAGAAAGATGTTTACTTGTGTTTCATTGACTATACAAAAGCATTTGATTTTGTGGATCATAACAAATTATGGATAACATTGAGAAGAATGGGGATTCCTGAACACTTGATTGTACTCATGAGGAACGTGTATAGATCAGGAAGCTGTCATTTGAACAGAACAAGGGGACACTGCATGGTTCAAAATCAAGAAAGGTGTGCTTCAAAGTTGTATCCTTTCACCATACTTATTAAACTTGTATGCTGAGCAAATATTCTGAAAAGCTGTATTATATGAAGAACATCAGGATTGGAGAAAGACTCATTAACAACCTACAATATGCTGATGACACAACTTTGCTTGCTGAAAGTGAAGATGACTTGAAGCATTTACTGATGAAGATTAAAGACTACAGTCTGCAGTGTGGATTACACTTCAATATAAAGAAAACAAAAATCCTCACAACTGGTCCAATAAACAGCTTCATGATAAACGGAGAAAAGTTTTCAAGGATTTCATATTACTTGATTCTACAATCAGCACCAATGGAAGCAGCAGTCAAGACATCAGACCACCTATTGCATTGGGCAAATCTACAAAAATTTTTTTCGAATGTTGAAGAGCAAAGATGTTTCCTTGAAGACTAATGTGCATCTAACCC
>NW_006921954.1:2540754-2541259 GCF_000298275.1 Orycteropus afer afer | reverse complement strand
TAAAAATATAACCATGTGTACCTCTGTACCTCAGAGAAAACTTGATAGCTCCTAAAAACAACAATAAAGTCACTTTAAAAATATAACCATGTGTACCTCTGTATAAGGAGTCGTGCTGGTGCACTGAAGATCTCTGGTAGCACAGTGCCTAAGGCATTTGACTGATAACCAGAAGGTTGGCAGTTCAAACCTACCAGCCACTCCAGGGAAGGAAGACTGGGCAATCTACTTTTATAAAGATTACGGTCTCGGAAACTCAGTGGGGGTAACTATGAGTCAGAATCAACTTGATGGCAGTGGGTTTGGTTTTGCTTTTGGTGGTGCAATAGTTAAGTGCAGGGCTATGAATGAAGAAGTAGATGGTTTGAAAACATCAGCCACTCAATGGCTGAAAAGACCCAGTAATCTACTCCTGCAAAGATTGCAGCCTAGGCAGCCAACTACCCAGAGGGACCGAGCAGTTGAACCTGTGGGCTCAGGACCATGGTCACAGGAGGACATCAAG
>NW_006921954.1:2513962-2539784 GCF_000298275.1 Orycteropus afer afer | reverse complement strand
AAACAGAATGCTGGCAGTTCAAACCCACCAGCCACTCCTTGGAAGGAAGGTTGGGCAATCTACTTCCGTAATGATACTGCCTCGGAAACCCAAGGAAAGGTCGCTATGAGTCATGTCCGACTCAATGGCACGTAACAACAACAACATGAGATAATGGATTATGTCAGACACTGCACTAAACACTTTGCTTAATCACCACAAACACTCTAAAGATAGGTATTACTTGATTCCTAGTTTTCAGGTAAGGAAATGAAACTATACAAAGATTAAACAACTGGTTCCAATCACACAGCCCTTAATTGACAGAACCAAGTTTTGGATATAGGCAGATCTTATTCCAAACCCTTTCCTTTGTAACTATTTCTGAATATTAAAAAAATATATATAAACATAAAATGATAATCTATTGCATGGACTGAGTTACTGTCAAACATTAGGAATTTATTCATGGTGTTAATATTTAGTTTGATTATGTAGTGCACCAACTGTTAAGAACTACTACGAGTCTGATTTAAAGGCCTCTAATCCACTGGTTGGTGCTCTGGTAGTGTAATGCCTAAGGCACTTGACTGCTAACCAGAAGGCTGGTGGTTCAAACCCACCAGCCACTCCTTGGAAGGAAGGCTGGGTAATCTGTTTCCCGTAGTGATACTGCCTCAGAAACCCAAGGAGGGGTCACTATGAGTCGGGTCTGACTTGATGGCAAACAACAACAACAACAACAATGGACTGGTCCTCAAGCTGAGCTGACAAACAATTATCTGAGGAACTACTGAAAAATACCACTGGCTGACTGTACCCCAGACCAATAAATCAGCATCCCTGGAGGTGAATCACCAGGATCAATAACTTGGTTTTTAGTTGCCATTGAGTTAGCTCTGACTCATGGTGACTCCATGTAGAAGGAAACAAAATACTGCCTGATCCTGTGTCATCCTCATGGTCATCTACATGCTTGAATTATTGTTACCTTCCAATCTATGTGGCTTATCTTACAGCACTATATCACACAATATTCTACAGTGACATAGGGTTTTTTTGGGGGGTAATTTTTGGAAGTAGATCACCAGATGTTTCTAGTCTGTCATAGTCTGGAAGCTCCACTGAAATAAGTCTACCATGGGTACCCTCCTCTTGGTTGGTGTTTGAAATATCAGTGGCATAGTTTCTAGCATACCAGCAACACATAAGCTACCACAGTACCACAACCTGACAGATAAGTAATGGATCAATATATTATATATGTTTTAATCATGTCTTCAACTAATGAAGAGATGACAGTGCTGACCCAGGAAACAGTTAACTGGTAAAGACCTAAATATCAAATCTACATCACCAGGTAAACTTTAAACCTCCATCATCTTTAAGCCAAAATATATTGTTTATATAGACATCTACATAAACCTGAGATAGTTTTCAGCACATATCCCTGTTAAGTTTTCTTTTAGTGAATGGTACTCCATAACCTTGTCTCCATGCTTTGACACTCCCTATATGAAATTCTTTTAGGACATCATTTAATAAAAATGCTTTTGGATGGGAACAAAGATGGACTTTATTCAGAATCCCTCAAGGTGATCAAGTTTCAATATTGTTTATGTAATTTAAGCCTCTACAATTATCCACAGGGATGTTTTAAAACTGCCAACAATTGCAATTCAGATCATGTTCACATTATCATGTCTCTTAAGTTATCTGTTCCTCTCAAGAGTAGAAAATAAAGTATTCTTCAGCAAGGAAAAAAGTAGAGTTAGTGATGAACTATAAATTCTGCATTTATCTACATTCTAATATTTGGCCTGTAGCAGAGATTCTTAGGTGTTCTTCAATATCCATTCTCCCCTTCTTTCTCAGTGAGCCAAAAAGCTAGATGCCATCTATTTGATTCTGACTCATTATGATCTCATGTGTGTCAGAGCAGAAAGCACTATGATCCACAGTGTTTTCAGTGGCTGATATTTTGAAAGTAGATCACCAGCTCTTTCTTCCAAGATACCTGTGCATGAACTCAAACCACCAAACTTTCTGTTAGTAGCTGAGCATGTTAACTATTTGCATCATCCATGACTTCTCATTAGTGATAGAACAACTGAATATTATTGGCTGAGCACATAAATCCACAAATACTGCATTGTTTAGCCTTCACTGGAGGTAAGTAGAGCTTTATGACTGAGATCTAGCCAATGAATGTAAGTGGAAGTGATTTGTGAAATGCCTGGTAAGTAATCTTAAAGTGAGAAAACATGCATTTTTACTTTTCTTTCCTTCTTCCTGCTTCCAGGAATGAGGATGCAATGCCTGGAGATGAAAGAACCATCTCAGATAATAAAATAGATGCTACATGTTGATGATGGCAAGACAAGCCTGGATCCCCAAAGATCCCGGATCTGCCACATGAGCTCAGGGTAGCCTGCATTTCCATTCCTATCTAGTTAAACTCACTATATTTTACCATTTCCATCTTTTGCAACTGAACCTAGCCCAACTAATGCCTCCAAAAAACCTCACTACCACTGAGTCGACTCTGACTTGTAGCGACCCTCACAGAACTTCCAAGGTTGTAAATCTTTACAGAAGTAGACTGCCCCATCTTTCTTCCAAGGAGCTGCTGGTAGGTTCAAATAACCCACTTTTTGGTTAGCAGCCAAATGCCTGTACCGATATACCACCAGAGCTCCTTAAATAACACCTATTCCTTTAAATAAAAGGTCATTAGTAGATTAGCAAACTGTGACAGAACACATTTATGTTTAAAAGCAATAGTTTAAAACTGATATTCCATGATTAAATTGATGATACTTCTTTCTCGATTCTCTTTCCTTGAACTGTAAAAGGGAGAGAAAAGATGAAATATAGAGATCTTATAAAGGGAAATGTGAGAGTTCTGAAATCATTTAATGTATAAAAAAATTGTTGCTAGGTGACTGTTGTCTGAAAGCTTGCTGAGGTGTGTTGGCACCTCAAGAAAAATACAAGTAGGAGTAATGTTTCATAAGTTTACCCCTTAAGAGAGATGCTGTATTATTTTTAAATAGCGAACACTGGATAAATAAGCAAGAAACTTTTTTTTTCCTTCACATAAGATAAAACAGCCATTCTTTGCCAGCAGCCAACATTCTCCAGAGGAGGAGCAGGAGCTGCCAGAGGCCGTGATGGGTAGCCTCTTCACAGACGCCCTCATTCCAAGCATGTGGCTTTGTCTCTGAGGTTCCAGGAGTAGCTGCCACAAAACTTCACTTTAGCTTGTAACACCTGCCAGAGATGGAGTCAGTGGGGGGGGGGGGCATCAGATGCTGATGGTCCTTTGACAAGGGGCTGCCCAGGCTGATTTTGGTGACAATCTTGTGTCACATGTACTGAATGTACTGATGTCAGAGCTGACGGGGGAGACAGACACAGAATTCTTCACAACAGCAAAGAAAGAAAGAGAGATCAGATCCAGGATAGGTCAAGAGCACAGTAAGCCACTGCCCTCAGATCAACCACTGCTTCCCTGACGGAGAGTTTCTGATGATCCTAAAAATCACTCATCCTCACTCTCCTCCCCTTTCCCCAAGCTTCTTAACTGTTCTTCCCAGCTCTGACTTCAAAACTTCTTTCCCAAAATGCAGCTAAAATCTTCAACAGATTACAAAGGGAGATATTCGTCATTATTGAAGGTTTCAAGAGCTGGGAATAAACTTGGTCCTATTACACATGAAAAGAAGTGGTGGAAGAAGTTAAAGGCCAAGGCTTAGTGAAACAAAAGATTCTAATGGGTATATTAGGTCTGGAAAGTGCAACTCTGATCTGAGAATACAGGCTTGAACTCATTCTGTCCTTTGCTCCTTCAATTAATTTCATATATTTAACTGCTGGTTGAATGCCCCTGTGGGGATTTGGATGACACCCCCAACCCAACAGAAATAGTACTAATGATGAAACACCATAGCTGGAATCAACCCTTCTGCAAGCTCATAATTTACGTGAAGCCTCAAACTTTACTTTGACCCATATAGTTGAGAGTGAACACATTACCATGTCCATTCCTTTATAGTTGAAAATGTTCACAGCATCAAAGCAAGTAGACATTGTCCATTGGGTGAACAAAGGTCTTTTCCTAGGTTTGTAATGTTTCAGGCTGCAACGTGGGAGGAGAACAAAGTGCAGGCGCCCAGCAGCTTTTCCAGCAAAGCTACTGTTGTCTCCAACCCAGCAGCAGTATTTGTAGGATTATAATTATTATTATTTCCTTTTTTAGAAGGCCAGTTCAAAAATCCCGAATAATAATTTACCTCACAAGAATTTGCTCATTATGTAGTTATTCCATCCCTTTTGCTCTTTCAAAACCTTATTTTTATGGCTAGGCATGAAATAATCTCCCAGAGTTTCTGGAGCAGGTCTTTTTCTATTCATACAATTGCAAACAGAAACTTCTTATTCAAGAAAGAAAAGGTTATTAAGCCGAGTGAAGGTCTTTCTGTATTAGAATAAAAAGATAGAAAAGGACTGTGACTATAATCTTCACAGTGAAGCACAACACAAGAAGTATGAGCAACTCATAGCTCCTACTTGGCCTGTCCAAACGAGCACAGAGCCAGCAGTGAATTTAAAAGTCAATTTGTTAATAATCTCATTTGCAATGTGTTTAGTTATTTTTTTAATATCTGCTTATTGTTTCTTTCTGTCCAGGCTTGTTTTCTAAATGAAATTCAAGTAAGTTATTAAAATCTTGAGGTGTTATATTCTGAGGCACTCCTCTGATAAACTATCTTAATACCAGAGCTCCCTAATAGCAAACCAGTGGTTTGAAATTGCATCTGAGGTCAGAATATGGAGTAGCTCCTCATGAATGCATTCTTCTTTTACTAACTCTTTTGAGTTTCAGTTCACTTAGCATTGTTTTGGTGGTACACATTGATGCTGATTATATTTTTAAAGAAAATCCTATAAATTTTTCCCTTCTCTCTATCACCTCTCCCAGGAAGTTACTAACCCCTCTCTATTTCATGCCACGATCTGGACAATTTTATTTTATAAACATATTCAACCACATTACAAACCAGAAATTTTAGTGATTTTCTCCATCAGCTTCCTTCTGATGCATAAATTGTCCCAAAAGCATACCAATTGTGACTTCGTGACTGCAAGGCACAGAAAGAAATTTCTAGCAGCTCCCTGAGCACACCAGAGGTATCACTAGGAAAGAAAACAGAAAAGACATATTAAGCCATCTTATTGGGAGTTATCAAGAAACAAAATGAACTAATTATTATTTCCTTTCTTTTCCCCATGATTTGCAATTCCTGAATGAAACCTGAATAATACTGAAAGATTTCAAAGCAACCCTTTAGAAAGTGACCTTTTGCTTTTCCCATCTCATTTGCCCTAAGTGTTAATTGACTTTGAAAAAGCAATATTTTATCTTTTTTAGAAAAAAAGAAAAGGATAGACTTGATTTGTGAACACCAACATCCTACAGCATCAAAGTGTTGCTTAAATCATCTCACAGCAGAGCCAAGAGTGAAAGAAAGGATTTGAAAAAAAGGGGGTGGGGGGTGAGTGAACACTATTCAAATGAAAGAGTGCCACTGCCATCTAGAGACAGAAGTGATAGAACTCAGCTATCAACTCAGTAGACAATGATTTTAGTTATCATCCTGCATTGCCAGTGATTTTCTTATTCACTTGATGTTCAGAGGTCACCTTTACTCATTCTTTATTATGACTAATGCATGGACTTAGTGGGGACAAATTGATGTGGAAGTTCATGAAAAGTGGTTCTGTCCTTGCAAAACACTTCACTGAGTTACTGACAGGTACACAAGAATTTGTGTGGTATCTGTATAATCATGTGGAATGACTTTACTTTGACCCTCAAAAGGAGCACACACAGGTTTCCCTTAGATCTGTGGGTCCAGAACCAGTGTGTCTACTTCCATCCATATCTCTATAATATTTCTCTTTTACATCATAATTTGTCTTTCAGCATGAAAAATATTTCCTTTTTCTATTTTCCTCTTTGTCCTTCACCAAAGTGAAGCCGTGAATATGTTTAATATATATTAAATTAAAACCGTCTAGAAAATTCTGAAAGCAAGAAGAACTATAGCTATAAAAAGAAAGGATACAAATGTGGGCACAGGATTAAGATTAAAGAGTTTATGGGGGTAGGAAGTCCAGGAAAATCAAGGGGTTGATGTACCCCATTAATATCCAGGCCCGGTACAGCAGGAAGACAGAAATTACCAAGATATATTGTTAACTACTTGGAACATAAAACTGTTTAACTTCAAAAGCAGGTATAGTCCTCATGGAATGAAGCTGTATTTCTAATTGTTTTCCTTTATGGAAGAGAAATTAGCTTTTTCTGAGGAAAGGTATTTCTTTGAATTGTAATAGCAATTTCTACATTTTAATACTAATATTTAGTGGTTATTAAAATGAAATTTGTGATTTAAGTTAAAAAATTAATATTTCTTCCCACTTTCTTGAAATTCATTTTCTTAAAAGGCTCCAGTTTTACTTAAGTCTTGTTAGTGTTATAATTTAAACTACAGCATCAAAGTGTTGCTTAAACACTGCATCAGACTAAAGAAGGGAATAGCACCAACCAACAATAAGTCATTTAGAATGAGTACTTATTTCACATTCAATAAAATGGGGTCCAAAATTATTAAGTGGTTCTGTAATACAGAAAGGTAATGCTTCATTTCTATTATTGCTGTTGTTGTTAGGTGCTATTGAATTGATTCTGACTCACAGTGACCCTATGCACAACAGAATGAAATACTGCCCAGTCCTGCACCAGCCTTAAAATCCTTGCTATAACTGAGTCCATCATTGCAGGCACTGTGTCAATCCATCTCATTGAGGGCCTTCCCCTTTTTCACTGACCCTCCACTTTACCAAGCATGTTATCCTTCTCCAGGGAATGGTCCCTTCTGATAACATGACCAATGTAGGTGGGACAAAGTCCAGCCATTCTGAATGGCCTCCAAGGAGCATTCCAGCTGCACTTCCTCCAGGACAGCTTTATTAGTTCTTTAGTCAGTGCATGGTATTTCAGTATTCTTCTCCAACATCACAGCTCAAAAGAATCACCTTTCTTTGGTGTTCCTTATTCATTCTCCAGCTTTCACATGCATATGAGGTGATTGAAAATACCATGGCTTGGGTTAAGCACACCTCAGTCTTCAAAGAGACAATCTTTGCTCTTCAGCACTTTATTATTATTATTGTGCTTTAGGTGCGAGCTCACAGAGCAGAGTTTATTTTATATTCAACATTTCATGTACAGTTAGTTTCTCTCCCCATTTATCATCCCCAACCCTAAAGAGATCTTTTGCACCATATTTGCCAAGTGCAACACGACGTCTGATTTCTTGACTGTTGCTTCCATTGGTGTTGATTGTGGAGTCAAGCAGTATGAAATCTTTAACAACTTCAACCTTTTCTCCATTTATCATGATGTTGCTTATTAGACCAGTTGTGAGGGTTTTTGTTTTCTTTATGTTGAGGTGTAACTCATACTGCAGACTGCAGTCTTTAATCTTCATCAGTAAATGCTTCAAGACCTTTTCACTTTCAGCAAGCAAGGTTGTGTCATCTGCATAGCACAGGTTGTTAATGAGTCTTCCTCCAATCCTGATGCCACGTTCTTCTTCATATAGTCCAGATTCTCTGGTTACTTGCTCAGCACACATATTGAATAAGTATGCATTCCCTACCTGATTTTAAACCACCCATCATTTCTACAGGCATCAAACTTCTCATTTTGAAAAAAGTAAGACCTTGACTTAAATAACCTTTGAGATTTATTTTCACTCTAAAAGTTCATGATCCTCGTTATATTACCATACTACCATATGGTTAAAAAAAATAGTTACAATCTAAAACAAAATGATCAATAAATACGGGTGAAAAAAATGAATGTAGTAGCCCAATTTTTTGCACAAAATGTTCTTCTGATTAAGAAATTAGTTATAATTAGTTACTATGGTACTGTGGGAACACTGATGGCCCAATGGTTAAGCATTTGTCTGCTAACCACAAGGCAGATGGTTCAAATCTATCCTATGACTTCGTGGTCAGTAATTTTATGGGATAAAATACCTGGTGATTCACTTCCATACAGATTAGAGGCTAGACCAACCTAAGGGTCAGTTCTACTCTGTCACAAGTTCACTGAGTCAGAATCGGCTTCACTATACTCAACAACCCAATATAGTAATATGGGAAGATCTCTGTAAAAATTGATGGTGTTTATAAGATTTACCTTAACAAGCTTTTCTGTATTAATTCTAGAAATTCTCATTATTTTGATCCTTCCATTTTATGTTGCTGAGTCTAGATATCAATTTTCTCTTATTCATTTTTCTCAGATGGATTCAATAGGCTTCCGTAATTTGAGTATTAGGATCTTTTATCAATTCTGAAAATTTCACAGTCATTATTTCTCAAAATAGTTTATCTCCCTCATCCTCTGTGTTCTTTGCTTCTGGAACGCTGACTAGATATGTGCTTCCACAGCCTCATTCTTTATTCTGTGTTCTTAACTTCTCTTTGGGGTTTCAAATCTCAGTCTATTAGCATTTTGTTTTGGGTAATTTATTCAGCTATATCTTCCAATTCATTAGTTTTCTCTTACATTATGTCCAATCTTCTGTAAAACCTGTCCATTAAGTTTTTAATTAAAAATATGTATTTTCCATTTCTAGAAATTCTACATTTTTTCAGATCTGCTTGATCATTTTAAATTCTTAGTTTTTATTCAAAAATTCTGTATTTTTTTATTTCTATGGAGTTCCTGGTTGGCATGAACAGTTAAGTGCCCTATAACTAGGTGAAAGGTTTGTCGTTCCAACCCACCCAGAGGGACCTCAGAAGAAAGGCCTAGAAATCTACTTCTGAAAGGCCACAACTTTGAGACCCCATAGAGCACAGTTCTATTCCACACACATGGTTATAATGAGTCAGAATTAACTTGAAAGCACCAACAATGATTTTTATAAACCTTTTAAACATGTGTGTTTTGTGTTCTCTAAAAATATCCATACCTAAAGTCTTTTTGCCTTGATACAATGCAACACACTGCACTGCCATTGAGTCGGATCCAACTCATAGCAACAGCTCCTTAGGTTTCCCAAGTGGAATCACTACAGAAGTAGATTGCCCAACCTTCCTTCCAAGGAGTGGCTGGTGGGTTTGAACTATCAGTCTTCTGGTTAGCAGTCAAATGCCTTAGGCACTACACCACCACAGCTCCTGATAATGATAATGCTGCAACCATTTCTGAATTATCTTCAGTAAAATTTTACTTGCCTGTGATATTAGTTGTTGTTGTTGTTGTTATGTGCCGTCGAGTCGGCCCCGACTCATAGCGACCCCTCCTTGGGTTTCCGAGGCAGTATCACTACGGAAGTAGGATTGCCCAACCTTCCTTCCGAGGAGTGGCTGGTGGGTTTGAACCGCCAGCCGTCTGGTTAGCAGGCAAGTGTCTTAGCCACTATGCTACCAGACCTCCCGTGACATTAGTAGTATTCAATAATTTCCACATTCTATTGGATCACCTTTCTTTGGAACGGGCACAAATATGGATCTCTTCTAGTCAGTTGGCCAGGTAGCTGTCTTCCAAATTTCTTGCCATACCAGTAAACAACTCCAGCACTGTTTTTGTTTGTTGAAACATCTCAATGTGTTTTCCATCAATTCCTGGAAATTTGTTTTTCACCAAATCTTTCAATGCAGCTTGGACTGCCTTCAATGCCATTGGTCCTTGATCATATAATACCTTCTGAAATGACTGAATGTCAACCAGGCTTTTTGGTACAGTGACTCTGTATTGCATCTTCTTTTGATATTTCCTGCATCATTCAATATTTTGCCCATACAATTCTTTAATATTACAAGTCAAGGCTTGAATTTTTTTCTTCAGTTCTTTCAGTTTGAGAAATGCTGACCATGTGCTTCTCTTTTGGTTTTTCAACTCCAAATCTTTGGACAATTCATTATAATACTTTATCTTCTCAAGCCACCCTTTTAAATCTTCTGTTCAGCTTGTTTATTTCATCATTTCTTCCATTCACTTTAGCTACTCTATATTCAAGTGCAAGTTTCAGAGGCTTTTCAGACATCCATTTTGCTTTCCTTCTTTTCCTGCCTTTTTAATGACCTTTTGCTTTCCTCATGTATCATGTTCTCTGATGTCATCCCACAACTCGTTTGGTCTTAAGTTATTGGTGTTCAGTGCATCAAACCTATTCTTCAGATGGTCTCTAACTTCAGGTAGGATATAATCAAGGTTGCATTTTGGATTTTGTGGACTTGTTTTAATTTTTTTCAGCTTTGACTTGAACTTGCATATGAACAATTGATGGTCTGTTCCATAGTCAGTCCTGGCCTTGTTTTGACTGATGATATTGAGCTTCTACATTGCATCTTTTTACCAATGAACTCAATTTGATTCCTGAGTATTCCATCTGGTAAGGTCCATGAGTATAATTTCATTTATGTTGTTAAAAAAAAGGCATGTGCAATGAAGCAATCACTGGTTTTGCAAAATTCTATCATGTGATCTCTGGCATCATTTCTATCACCAAAGCAACATTTTCCAACTACTGATGATTCTTCTTTGTTTGCAACTTTTGAATAGCAATCACTGTAATAATCAATGCATCTTGATTATATGTTTGGTCAATTTCAGACTGAGGAAGTTGGCAAAAATCTTTAATTTCTTCATCTTTGGCTTTAGTGGTTGGTGTGTAAATTTGAAAACTAGTAGTCTATTATTATTAATAGTGGTCTTCTTTATATAGTCATGGATATTATCCTTTCACTGACAGCATTGCTCTTCAGGATAGATCTTGAAGTGTTATTGTTGATGAGGAATGTGATGACATTCCTCTGGTCATTTTCAGCATAGTAGACCATATGAATTTCTAATTCAAAGAGGCCAATACAAACCCATTTCAGTTCATTAATGCCTAAGGTTTCGATCTTTATGCGTTCCATTTCATTTTTTGACAACTTCCAATTTTTGTAAATTCATACATCATAAATTTCACACTCCAATTATTCATGAATATTTACAGCTGTTTCTTCCCATTTTGAGTGGTGCCCCATCAGTAAATGAAGATTAAGAAAGTTTTACTCCAGTCATGGCTTTAAAGTTGACACTGCTTTGAGGAAGCAGCTCTTTTCAGTCATATTCTGAGTGTCTTCCAACATGAGGGTCTTATCTTCCACCGCTATATCAAACAATGTTTCACTGCTATTCCTAATTTTTTCCAGTGATATATCAGACAGTATTTCACTGATATTCATAAGGTTTCCAGTGGCCAATTTTTTCAAAGTGGATGGCACCATCTTCCTTCCCCATCTGTCTTAGTCCCAGTTTGTCTTGGCTGAATGCAAAAAAATGCCAGAAATAAGTTTACCTGTGTTTTATTGACTGCAATGCAAAGACATTCAATGGTGTGGATTCTAATAAATTATGGATAACATTGTGATGAATGGGAATTTCAGAACATTTAATTGTGATCATGAGGAATCTGTACATAGATCAAGAGGTGGTCATTTGAACAGAACAAGGGAATACTGCATGTTTTAATATCAGGAAGTTGTGTGTCAGGGTTGTATCCTTCCACCACACTTATTCAATCTGTTTGCTGGGCAAGTAATTTGAGAAGCTGGACTCTATGAAGAAAAGCATGGCATCGGAATTGGAGGAAGACTCAGTAACAACCAGTTGTATGACACAGCCTTGCTTGCTAAAAGTGAAGATGACTTGAAACACTTACTGATGAAGATCAAAGGCTGCAGTCTTCAGTATGGACTATACCTCAACACAAAGCAAAGCAAAATTCTAATAACTGTGGACCAATGAGCAACATCACAATAAATGGGGGGTGGGGAATGAAGTTGTCAGGGATTTCATTTTATTTGGATCTAAATCAATATGCATAGAAGCAGCTGTCAAGAAATTAGATGTCATATTGCACTGGGCATATCTATTGCAAAAGACCTCTATAAAATGTTAAGGAGCAAAGATATCACTTAGAAGACTAAGGTGACCTAAGCCAAGCCGTGGTATTTTCAATCGCCTCATATGCATGTGAAAGCAGGACAATGAATGAGACTGAAGAAGAGTTGATGTCTTTGAATAGTGGTGTTGGTGAAGAATCCTGAAGATATTACTCACTGCCAGAAGAACAAACAAATCTGTCATGAAAGAAGTGCAGCTAGAATGCTTCTTGGAAGTGAGAATGGCCAGACTTCGTCTCGCCTACTTTTGTCATGTTCTTAGAAGAGACCAATCCCTGGAGAAGGATATGATTCTTGGCAAAGTAAAGGGTCAGCAAAAAAGTGAAAGACCCTCAATGATGGACTGACACAGCAGTTACAAGGATGGGCTCAAGCACAGCAAGGATTGTGAGGATGGTGCAGGACCGGACAGTGTTTTATCTCATTGTACATAGGGTCACCATGAGTCAGAGCTGACTTGACAGCACCTAACAATAACAACCACCACCCAGGGACTCATAATAGTATAGGATATGCATCCATATATATATAGATACATATATATGTTTCTAAAATAATTTTTCATGGCTTTCTTCCATGAGGCCATTGAATGTTTCTAACCACCAACGTTTAGGTTAGTAGTCAAGCACAAATTGTTTGCATCACCCACAGACTTTTCAGTAATTTCAGTTGTTTTAAGCCAGTAAGTTACCAAAGTATCTAGAGTGCCTTACTGCTAAAAACAGGTCTTTTTTTATGTTGAATTTAAATGTATCTATACTTGTATTTTGTTCCCTACAGCTTGAGATATTAAAAACTCATAATGTCATTTTTCCCTTTCAGCCCTTCAACATCATCTCCTTACTTCAGGTAAAATTCAGTCTCCCTAATATGTCTTACAGTACCCTTGGAGGTGTAGATCATATTTACCTCATTATCCTTCACTGTCAGTACCATAAATACCATTACCATCATTACAGTCATTCTGCCCTACTGAGTCACACTCAGTATTTCTATGCCATGCACTCCCTTCAACCTTTTTACTGGTTCTTTGCTATATAGAACACTCTTTGTCTCATAATCATCCTTAAAGTTTCAGCTTATCTGCCACCTCTTCCAGGAAGCCTTCTCTGAAATATACATAAAGATTGAGTTGTGCCCTTCATTGGTCCTCCCACAGTCCTTTGTCTCTTATTAATCCATCACAGGTATTACCACATTGTTATATATCAATGAAATATATTTCTGTATACCAAAACCAAACTCACTGCTATCGATTTGATTCTGACTCATAGTGACCCCCATCGGGTTTCCAAGAATATAAATCTTTATAGAAGCATACTATCTTGTCTTTCTTCCATGGAGCAGCTGGCAGGTTCAAACCACTGACCTGTGATTAGCAGTCAAATGCCTTAACCACCATATCACCAGTATAGAATGTATAAAATCAGTTATCATCTTTGTCCTTTTTCAATTATACACTTGGCACTTGACACAATCTCTGACACAGAGTAGGCACTCAATAATTTTTTTGCATATAAAAAAGAAGTACTTTTCAATATTTTCTTAATTGTAAACAAGGGTAACCTTGTGCCTGATGTTTTTATAGGAGTATGCTGTTAATTGGTCAAGGCATTTGGTTGCTAACCAAAAGGTTGGTCTTTCAAACCCACCAGCCACTCCACAGAAGAAAGATGAGGTAGTCTTCTTCTGTAAAGATTTATAGCCTTGTAAACCCAGCGGGGGTCATTGTAAGTCAGAATCAACTCAATGACAATAAGTTTGTTACTTTTTTGGAGACATCTTTAATTATTGAAGAATACAAAGGTACAGGGATATGTTTTCACTTTAAGAACATGCTTATTTCAAAACCTTTTCCTGTCCTGAGAAAGCAACCTTCCAAAATATTAGACATAAAGATGAAACTCAGTTTATACTGCTGCCAAGAGGACATCAAGTCATAAAAGCTTTTGGGACCCTATTCCTACTGTGTATGAAGAATGATTCAATATCTTCATTATAATTCCTACTGCATTGAAAGGAAACAAGGTAAAAGACTCATCAGAAGGTCTTCCTAACTGAAATCTTAAGAGGATGTGGTAATTTGACATTCATTAAAACAATTGCAAAAATGATTAGAGACAGATCCTAATCTGGCCTGTATCTAACCAAAGGGAGGAAGTGCAGCGTGATTTGTCTACAAGTTGCAAAAATATCACCTCTCTTCCTGCTTCTCTCTCCCCTTGTTCCTCAATCACTTGTTTTGTTTTCAGTGTTTCTAATTCATTGCTTTCAAGATTCATGGGAGGCCATATTTTCATCAAATAAACCTAAGAATTTGACCTATTCAATAGTATATAGACATGCTACAAAATTATCTATTAGCTTAATTCTTTCAGGCAGAAATCACAGCAGCCATTATGATTTTCCTAAAGGCAGAAGTAGATCATCCAACCATTTGATTTTTATTAAATCAGAGCAAAATGGTGATTTAAAGACATGATATATTCAGCATAGTTGACATTATATGTAGCAACAGAATAAGTGTGTCAGATTGTGTATATCATATATGTCTTAATTATCTAGTACTGCTATAATAGAAATACCATGAATAAATGGCTTTAACAAACAGAAATTTATTTTCTCACAGTTTAAAAAGCTAGAAGTTTTAGGGCATTGGCTCTTGTGGTAGTTGAGTTTGTGTTAACTTGGCTGGGCCTTGTTGAGTGACTGGGCAGCTGAATGTAATTATTCCCCATGGTGAGATTGGTAATTAAGTCCATGATGGAATCTATTAGAGCAGCTGAGTAGCTGCTTTAGGGATGTGGTCTGGTTCCAATACATAAGAAGCAACTTTGAGACAGGTCTCCAGCTGATGGCATGCTTGAACCCTGCATGTAGCCGAGTCACTTTTCAGCAGCCTGCTAATCTTGGGACTTTTAAAGGACTTGAGTTAATGGCCTGCCGTGTGGTTTGGTAACATTGGGACTGTGCCTTTTCACTTGTCCACCTTGGGTTTGTCAGCCTCAGCAACTAGCTGAGTGAAGAGATGCCTGTAGCTTCAGTGGGCCAGGAGCAAGGGGCAGAGCTGAAACCAAAACAACTCTGGGTAAGGTCCTTGTTTTCTCTCAATATCTGTGGGCCAGTGTTCCTTTAAGGTCTCCATGTATCTTAGCACATCTCCAATCTTCCCCTGGGTATAGGAAGTTCTCAGCACAGAGATCTCAGGTCCAAAGGACATGCTGTGCCCAGCTCTTCTGAGCAGAGTGAGATCCCTCTTCTCTCTGTTCCCATCGCTCTCTTATTTCTTGTAAGATAAAAGATGTGACTCAAGTAAGGGTGTGACTTACATAAGAGTGTGACTTGAATAAGGACATGACTTGAATCACACCCTCTTGTAAAACTGTGACTCAAAATACACCCCACATTGCTCCTGCCTCATTAATATATAAAGGTTAGAATTTATAACACATCACAAAATGGAGGATGATTAATAAAATGGAGGACAATCACACAATATTGATAATCATGGCCTATTCTATTTGACACATATTTTGGGGGGACAATTCAATCCATGATAACATATCACCCTCAAAACTCTTATAAGAAACTAGACTGAACATAAAAATCAGGAAGTCTTTGACACAAAGTATAGGTGTAATGTTGAAAAAAAAACTCACTGCCATGGAGTCAAGTTGGAGTTCTTAGGTTTCCGAGGCAGTATCACTACAGAAGTAGATTTCCCAATCTTCCTTCTGAGGAGTGACTGATGGATTTGTACCATCAGACTTCTGGTTAGTAGTCACATGCCTTAGGCACTATTCAGTGACCTGTGGTATCCCTGTAAACTCTTGAGTCTTTCACTATTGAATTCCTTTGAAGTATTTACAGAAGTAGAAAGCGGTAATATAAAAAAATTTCCTTAACGTTTCTGTGAGAGAATTGATTAAAGACTTTCTTCAGCTTCAGGGCTGTTGTTCTAATATTTCTGAGACTAAATTTCTGGATCAAATGAATAAACAGTTTATGTGTCTTTCCAAGGATCACCAGAGACAAAGGTGAATAGGGAATAATCTAGTATCTAAGTATTCTGCATCACATCCTTGAATTTTGCCAAGTAGTTATTCACTTCTCCATTGAAACATAATCAAGGTGGTTTTTTTTTTCTTTTTTTCTGTTCAAAAGTAGTATGTTATTATATGACCACTATTTTCTCAAAAGTACTTACATCTGTGTTTAAAGAGGTTTTCTGATTCTAGACACAGGAGTCTCTTTAATAAGAAGCCTGCTTTCCTTTGAGAGAAGTGCACCGTGAGAAGACATACTGAAAACCATAAAAAACAATTTGCTGAAGTGGATAATGTTCTGGATAGGATATTGCAGCCAAAGGTGCTTGTGAGTGGCATCAGCACCAAGTGGAAGGAAGGGACTTATGGCATGTCATAAGGATCAGCATTAGTATTGATTTTGGTTACTTTGCTGACCTAAAAGAAGGAAAATACAGTAAGGTGATGAAATGTGCTAATGATACACAGTGGAGAAGTTCAGTCGATACAAGATAGGAAAGCAATAAAACTAACAATGTCTTGGGTAGGCTAGGCTAGAATTACAGACTGATAAGTGTCTTGTGCCATTTAATTTTGGAAAAGTCTAAATAAAATTAATCTAAAAGCAAATACATAATAAACTGGAATTTCAATGGTCTATAGTTACCAGAAATTTCTCCCCAGAAGTTTAATGTGGAATTATCTTTTATTTTCCAAATATTTAGGAACTAAATACTTGTAATATTGAGTATAATTGCATGCAAAGGGCCAAATAAGAGAAGCTATTCATAGTATTAAAGGATAGTATGCCTCCATTCTTAAGAGAAATAAATGATACTGTAAAAAACTGTGGTGTTGAGTCAGGAAAATGAAAAGATTAGTTCCTCAGGATGATAAAACTGTTACCACAGATCCATTTGATATGAAATGCCAGGGAAAGTACTCCCAGTGACAGAAAGCATACTGAAAAAGAAGGTATCTCAACCTTTATGAAATTTATATTTATTAAAAAAGGCTGAAAACAGTGAGAAAATATCTCATTGAGAAAAGATTGCAGTCTTGAATTGTCTTATTTCTACAGAGTAGAATTTGGATAACTGAAGATTATCAAAGATTTTGAAAATACTATGAATTAAACAAGGGGCAGAAGGGAAAGGATGGATGAATTTGTGTCATGTGATCTCTGATGTTGATGTCTAAATATTGGTAGTGATTGGGAGGTAGAAGGCTGTTGATTCTATCTCAGAGGAATTCTTATTTGAAGGGTTGTTTCTTCAGAACTGTTTAATCATCAGAGCTGTCTTGCAATAGTTATTTAGGGACTTGGGGATCTAAATCCACATCTATTCTTTAGCTGTTAAAAAGTTGAACTCTCTGCTCAAAAACAAAATCTTATTTAAATTCTGTTCAAAACGTTTTGTTCTGTTTAATAGATAATGGCCCTTAAAAAAAAAAAAAAAAAAAAGTATGATTGAAGCAGCTTTAATAGAAACTATTATCTAAAGCTTCTTTTAAAGTGTGTGTTGGGGTCTAGCTAAGGGGAATCAAGCATGAAATGTTTAATGAGGGAAAAATCCATTGCATAAAAACTAACCAACACCAGAGAAAGAAAAAGGAAGGGTGCTTTTCACTCCTCCACCAGAATGTCATGAGAAGCACTTTAATTAGAAGAAAAGTAGATAGAGGGTCTTCATTCCTCCAGTAGTCCTACATCATCACTTAAATATTTCCTATCTTCCTGCCTTGCTTTTGTGCCTTGAATAATGGAATAATAATAACAACTAATAGTTTATGAACTTCCACTATGTATAAGAGAAGACATTGAATAGAGCTAAAAACAGGGATCTGGAGAGTGGACATTTTGTGACTCACTTCCCTTTTACTATTTTTTCTTTGGTAGTTGAAAGGGGAAAACTTGAGAAAATAGTAAATAGCTGAAGCAGACCAGAGGCCATCTGAAACCATATACTTGGTAAGTTGGAAAGAAAAATATAATGGACCACTGTATGTACACTAAGTGTTAAACACACAGACAAGGGGGACTTCCAGTAAGATGGCAGAATAGGCAAACAAACTACACAGACCCTGTTCAACAAAGAAAAGAGACACCAATTGACACAGATACAGAGCATAATCCTGGAGTCCTGAGTTTTGAAAGGAATGATACAGAAGTGGATTAAACACCAAATTGATAGAAGAACCTGAATGAAAACAGTGAATAAGAAGACAAATGTCCTGACAGCACTGACAATTTGAATATTTCCAAGTGGTGACCTTGGACTTAACCTAAATATTGGACCTGCTCACCATACACTGCATGGACAATTGCACTGGTGGCTGATGACTAAATAGGGAAATGGCAAAGGAGGAGAGAAACTGAGCTGTGGACTTTCAGGTCTCCAGAGGGCACAGCCATTTTGAATGCTTACAAGCAGCAACCATTTTGGATATATAAAGTGACAGCATTCTCGTTCAGATTCCAGGAACCTAAGAATAGACTCTGGTTGCCAAAGACAGCAGAGATATACCAGAGGCTGGTGACTGGAAAGTGTGATATTCTCCCTGTTACTTTTATACCCCACACCCTCTTGGTGAATGGAGGTGTGGCCATCATTTGCCTCCACTCATCTTCTGGGCCACAAGAAATTTCATCCCAGTCTGTGTGCTCTGACAGAGACTGGGTGCCCTGCCCCAGACCCCAGATTCATTTTTTGCTGTTTTATTTATTTTAAAATCATTCTCTTTTCTTCTTCTATCTTTTTATTTTTATTTATTTATTTATTTTTCCTTCCTATGTTCTAGTTTTGGGCTTTTTTTTCTTCCCTTTTCCTGGCTCCAATTTTTTTCACTTCTTGTGGTTCTTCCCATGCTTGTTTTAATTTTTCCATTTTTTCCCATTTTTTTTCCTAATTATTCTCTTTCTTTAGCTCTTTTCTTTTATTCCACCCTCTGCAAATAGTGTGGGTTTTTCTATCTTTCTTTCTTTCTTTTTCTCTCTTTATCTATTTATATTTCTTTTGTCTTTTTAAAGTATTTCTCTAATATTTTGTCTCATATATTGCCTTTCCTCTTTTTAATTTTTCTTTCTCTTTTTGGTGATTGTTCCTGTGTTTTTATGCATTGTGTTTTTGTCCTCATTTTTACTTTTTTTTTTAATGTTTTTGTCAAACTGAGTGGGAGACAGCAACCATGCCCATATGACCCAACCATACCCACACCTCCTGCAGCCCCACATACTGAGTGAGGGTAACCACTCACTTCTGTACCAACTGTCCAATGATATACAACAATCATATGAACCTGACTCACCCTTAACTGTTCTTCACAAACAGGTAACAGAGATCTATGCACCCACTCTCATTCTCTATCACACCCACTAGAAGACAGTTGGTAAGTGCATAAGACTAGAGAATAGAGGAGCACAGTACCCTGCTTACTCAGAAACATCCAAACAAAACAAACAAAATTAAAACATTGGACTAATCACTCCAACATACAATCACTAATTAAAAATAAATACAACAATATCACAATGTCTCAGAGACAACAGACCATCACAGTACATAAAAAGAAGCAAGATAAAGCAGGAGAAACAAAGGATCAGGATACAGACCTTGGACACATCCCTGAGAAAGAGGCAGCATTGGAACTCCCTGATGAGGAATTAAAAAGAATTATATTTAGGTACCTTCAAAGAATTGAGAGACAGGTCAAGGAAAACACTGACAAAATTAAGGAAAACACAGACAAAACCATAGAACAATTTTGGAAGAAAATACAAGAACAAAATGACAAAATAAATGAAAAATTAGAAAGGATGCAAAACCTACAGACAGAAATCTAGAAAATTAATAATAAATTTTCAGAAATAGATAACACATTGAATGAGCAAAGGAGTAGAATAGAATCAATGGAGGACAAAATTAATGAGAGTGAAGCCAAATACCTCAATACTTCTTTGGAAAGAAATCAATCAGAAATAAGATCAAAACAAAATGTAGAAAGCCTAAGATTCATGTGGGATACTATCAAGAGCAATAACTTACATGTAATTGGAATTCCAGAACAGGAAGAAACAAAACCACAGAGAAAATTGTTGAAGATTTGTTAGAAGAGAATTTCCCTGAGATTATGAAAGACAAGAATATATCCATTCAAGAAGTCCAACCAACCCCAAACAGGATAGGCACCAAAAGAAAATCACCAAGACATTATCATCATTAAACTCACCAAAACCAAAAACAAAGAAAGAATATTGAAAGCAGCACAGGAAAAACTAAAAGTTACCTACAAAGGGCAACGAATAAGATTAAGTTCTTATTTCTCAACAGAAACCATGCAGGCAAGAAGGTAATGGGATGGTATACATAAAACCCTGAAAGAAATAAATTTCCAATCAAGAATAATATACCCAACAAAATTGTCCCTCAAAAATGATGGTGAAATTAGAATATTTCCAGTTGAGCAGAAATTAATGGAATTTGTTAAAATCAGACCAACCTTACAAGAGATGCTAAAGGGGGTCCATTGGACAGAGAACCAACAACAGCAAACAACATGCAACCATTAACACATATGATGATATAATCCAGAAGCCATTCCACTTATGGAAGTATCTGAAGTAAAATAAGCTCACAAGATTGTAAACAGAGAACCAGAGACATCAATTGGCAAATGAGGACAAATACAAACCAAAAAGAGGAAAATAACAGTGTTGTTATAGAACTTCTGAATGGTGAGGAAGTCAAGACAATTGCAAGATATAATGGATTCTTCTAAACTTGGGAAGAAAATTTAAATCACAGGGTAACCTCAAAGAAAAATAATAAACTTTCACATCAGAATAAAAAAGAGGACAAGCACAAATATTTAACAAATAGCACCTAAGGCATTTGACTGCTAACCAGAAGGCTGGTGATTCAAACTCACCAGTCACTTCTCAGAAGGAAGGTTGGACACTCTACTTCTGTAGTGCTACCACCTCAGAAACCCAAGGAGCGGTCATTATGAGTTGGATCCGACTCGATGGCAGTGAATTTGGTTTTTGGTTTTTGGAAAACCATAGGAACAAAGGAAGTAATAACATGATTCATAAATAAAATTAATTCAGCACAGAAGATTACATGGAACAAAGAAATCAGCAACATCACAAAAACACACAACAAAATGACAGCAACAAATCCATACTTGTGGATAATCACATTGAATGTCAATGAATTTAATGCACCACTCAAGAAATGGAAAGTGGCAGACTGGATAAGAAAACATAACCTATCAATATGCTGTCTACAAGAGACATACCTTAGAGGCAAAGACAAACATAGACTAAAAATCAAAGGTTGGAAAAAGATATATCAAGCAAGTGGTAAACAAAAAAGAGCAGGAGTGGCAATATTAATTGCTGATAAAATGGATTTTAAGACAAAAACCACCATAAGAAACAAGGAAGAACATTATATAATGATTAAAGGATCAATTGAACTAGAGGACATAACCGTAATAAATATCTATGCACCCAATTACATAAACCACACTGTAACAGAACTGAAAAGACAAATAGATGACTCCATAGTCATAGTAGGAGACTTTAATATACCACTTCAATGAAAAATAGGACAACTGGAAAGAAACTCCACAAAGATGCAGAAAAACTAAACAATACAATCCACCAATTTGATCTTACAGATATCTACAGAACATTTCACCCAACAAAAGCACAATATATATTCTTTCCCAGTGCAAATAAAACATTCTCCAAGATAGATCATATGTTAGGCCACAAAGCAAGTCTTAATAAATTTAAAAACATTGAAATACTGCAAAGCATCTTTTCAGATCACAATGCTATAAAATCAGAAATCAACAATAGGAAGATTGATGGAAAAAGAGCAAACACATGGAAACTAAATAACACCCTCCTTAAAACTGACTAGCTAATAGAATAAATTAAAAATTAACTTAAAAAAATTCCTTGAATCAAACAATAATGAAAATACAACATTCCAAAATATTTGGGACACAGCAAAAACAGTGATCAGAGGCCAATTTCTAGTAATAAAAGTACATGTCAAAAAAGAAGAAAGAGCCAAAATAAACATCTTAACCCAACATCTCCAACAATTAGAAAAAGTGCAGCAAAAAAGGTCTACAACCACCAGAAAAAAGAAATAATATTCAAGTAGAAATAAATGAAAAAGAAAATAGAAAGACAATAGAATAAAATCAACAAGACTAGAAGTTGGTTTTTTGAAAAGATTAATAAAATCAACAAACCAGTGACAAATTTAATGAAGGAAAAGAGGGAGAGAATACAAATAACATGAATAAGAAACAAATTGGGTGACATCATAACAGAACCAACTGAAATAAAAAGGATATCAGGATACTATGAAGAACTGTACTACAACAAATGGACAGATTTCTAGAAACATACTGCTTACCTAAACTGACACAGATTAAGGTGGAAAACTTAAACAGACCCATAACTGCAGTGTAGTAAATCATATGGTATGGCTTTTCTAGCCATAGTCATTGATAACTCCGACTTTGCAGTGAGCAACTGAGTAGCTGATTGTTAAAGATATACACCTGGTGTATTTCTGTTGAAGTAGTATGAACCAGCTTCTGGGAAGTTTGCTCCATTTTAGCTGTAGAGAATTCTAATGTTGGGATGGGTTGGTTTTGGCCACTCTGACAGGCTCAAAAAGGAGCCCTCCGAGAGGCAGGAAGAGAGTCTCTCTGACTGCCAGCTGAGAGAGACATGCTGCTGAGAGAGAGAGAGATGTGAGAAACATGTGGCTGAGAGACAAATGCGAGAGACACCCACTGCTGAGACAGAGAGACATACTACTGATAGACTGTGAGAGATGGCTGGCTGCTGAGTGAGATGGCTGGCTGAAAGAGACTGAGCACATTCCTGAACTTGAGTTTTAGCTTGCTGCTTCCCCAATAAATCCCATAATCTGTGAGTTCTGTGTGGTCACTGCAGAGAATTATCAAACCCAGCAGAGACGTGGTAGGTGCTGTGAGAAGGATGATTGGTGTCAAGGTTAGTAAGAGGGCTGGAGGGTGACAGCATGCCTGGCCTCATAAGAACAGGCCTTGGACTGCTGATGGTGATTCTGTCTTCCTTTTGTGAAGTTAGAGGAGGTCATCACCTCCTTGCCCCTTTAGCAAGAAGAAGAATCTGAACAGGTCACAAGAAAAATTACCAACAGAAAAAAGCCTTGGCCCAGATGGTTTCACCAGAGAATTCTACCAAACATTCAGAGAGGAACTGACACCAATCCTACACAAACTATTCCAGAACTAGAAAAGGATGGAATTCTCCCAAATTCCCAAATTTCATGAACGAAGCATAAACTTGATACCAAAACCAGGCAAAGACATCACTAAAAAGGAAAACTACAGACCAATATCCCTCATGAATATAGATGTGAAAATCTTCAACAAAATCCTAGCCAATAGGTTTCAACAACATATCCAAAAAGTAATACATTATGACCAAGTGAGGTTAATAGAAGTTATGAAAGGATAGTTCAGCATTAAAAAACAATCAACATCAGCCATCACATAAATAAAACAAAGGAAAAGAACCACATGATCATATCAATTGATGCAAAAAGGAATTTGATAAAATCCAACACCCATTCCTGATCAAAACTCTCAGAAAAATAGGAATAGAAGGGACACTCCTCAACATAATGAAGGGCATATATGCAAAACCAACAGCGAACAGTATTCTCACTGGAGAGAGACTGAAACCACTCCCCTTGTCAACAGGAATCAGACAAGGATGCCTTCTATCATGACTTCTATACAACATTGTATTGGAAGACATAGCTAGGGCAAAAAAGGCAAGAAAGGAAATCAAAGACATCCAAATTGATAAGGAAGAAGTAAAACTATTGCCATTTGCTGATTATATGATCCTACACATAGAAAATCCAAGATACTCAGCAAGAAGTACTGGAACTAATTGAGAGATTGAGCATCATGGCAGGATACAAGATCAACATTCAAATATCAGTTGGCCTCAACACCAGCAAAAAGATTGCTGAAAAAGAAATAAGGAAATAAATTCCATTTTAAATAAAAACCAAACTCACTGCCATTGAGTCAATTAGACTCATAGTGACCCCTCCTAAGGTGCTATCTCTATGGAAGTACATTGCCCAATCTTCCTTCTGAGGAGTGGCTGGTGAGTTTGAACCACCAGCTTTCTGCTTAGCAGTCAAATGCTTTAGGAATGATGCCACCAGAACTCCAGTAAAATACTTGGGAATGAATCTTGCTAGGGACACAAAGTACTTGTTCAAAGAAAACTACAAAACACTACTTAAAGAAACCATAAGAGATCTACATAAATGGAAAAATATCCCATGCTCATGGATAGGCAGATTGAACACTGTGAAAATGTCAATTCTACCCAAAGCAATCTATACATTCAATGCAATACCAATCCAGATCCCATCAACATTCTTCAAGGATATGGAAAAAACAATCACTAACTTTATATGGAAAGGAAAGAGACCTGAGATAAGCAAAGCACTATCGAAGAAGAGCAAAGTAGGAGGTCTCACACTGCTAGATCTCAAAAACGTACTATACAGCCACAGTGGTCAAAATTTCCTGATATTGGTATAATGACAGACACATAGACCAATGGAATAGAATTGAGAACCCAGAAATAGATCTGTCAACCTATGGTCAGATGATCTTTGACAATGGGCTGAAATCCATTAAATGGGGAAGAGAATGTCTGTTTAATAAGTGGTGCTGGCAAAACTGGATATCCATTTGCAGAAAAATGAAACATGTTCTGTACCTCACACAATACACAAGAACTAACTCCAGGTGGATCAAAGACTTAAATGTGAAACCTAAAACTATAAAGTTCCTCAAGGAAAAACTAGAGGAAATTTAGGGGCCCTAATATATGGCATAAATAGACTATCAAGCATAACCCAAAATGCACAACGAGCAGAAGATAAACTAGATGAATGGGAGTTTCTAAACATTAAATATGTATGAGCTTCCAAAGACTTCTCCAAAAGAGTCAAAAGAGAATCTATAGATTGGGAAAAAATATTCAGCTATAATGTATCTGATAAGGGACTTATCTCTAGAATTTACAGAAAACTCCAACACCTCAACAACAAAAATGTAAATAATCCAATTAAAAATGGACAGAAGACATGAATAGACACTTCATTAAAGAGGATATTCAGGTGGCCAACAACATATGAAGAAATGCTCATGATTATTAGCCCTTGTGCTGTTGCCAGGTGCCATCAAGTTGTTTCCGACTCATAGCGACCCCATGCACAGCAGAACGAAACACTGCCCGATCCCTCCCAGCTCCACGATCCTTGCTATACTTGAGCCCATCGTTGCAGCCACCATGTCAGTCCATCTCGTTGAAGGCCTCCCCATCTTTCATTGACCCTCCACCCTACCAAGCATGACATCCTTCTCCAAAGAATGGTCCCTTCTGACAACATGACTGAAATAGGTGAGATGAAGTCTGACCATTCTCGCTTCCAAGGAGCATTTCGGGGGCACTTCCTCCAGGACAGATCTGTTAGTTCTTTTGGCAGTCCATGGTGCTTTCAGCATTCTCCACCAGCACCACAACTCAAAAGCATCAACTCTTTTTCTCTTCCTTATTCATTGTCCAGCTCTCACATGCATACGAGGCGATTGGAAATAGCATGGCTTGTGTCAGGCGTACCTTAGTCCCCAAGGAGACATCCTTGCTCCTCAGCACTTGA
>NW_006921954.1:2507759-2511608 GCF_000298275.1 Orycteropus afer afer | reverse complement strand
AAACCAGTCCATTTCAGCTCACTAATACTGAGGATATCAATCTTTATGCGTTCCATTTCATTTTTGACAATTTTCCAATTTTCCTAGATTCATACTTCATACAATCCATGTTCCAATGATTAATGGGTGTCTGTAGCTGTTTCTCTTCAATTTCAGTGGTGCCACATCAGCAAATGGAGGTCTCAAAAGCTTTACCTTATCCATAGGAGTAAGGCTGGGTTTACTCAGATGTTTCAGCTCCTTCCCAGTCTTATTTTGAGAGCCTTCTAACCTAACTGAACTATTCATAAATTTGCACGGTAATGTATCAGACAGTGTTTCTTTGCTATTCATAAGGGTTTCCCCGACCAATTCTTTAAGAAGTGGATGTCCTCTTCCTTCTTCCTAGTCTGACTCAGTCCATAAGCTGGGATGATGCCTGTGCACCATGTGCATCCCACTGGATTAGAAACACCAGTGGCTCAGCCTCAAAACTCACATCAACACGTCACCACAGTAGGACAAACTGACAGACAAGTTTGTCTCCCCATTGGAAACCTCTCGTACCACCCTTACCTGGGTCCCTGCGGCTGACTTCTTGTCTGTCCAGATAACTAGGCCTTTTAATCCACTTTCTCCTGCTCTCTCACCCTGCTGCTTTGGGCATGCCTGACTTCCTCTCCTTACCTGGATCCCTGTGGCTGACTGCATTATTAGCCATTTGTTGTTGTTATGTGCCGTCAAGTCAAACCTGACTCATAGCGACCCCTCCTTGGGTTTCCGAGGCAGTATCATTACAGAAGTAGGATTGCCCAACCTTCCTTCTGAGGAGTAGCTGGTGGGTTTGAACCACCAGCCGTCTGGTTAGCAGGCAAGTGTCTTAGCCACTATGCTACCAGAGCTCCCATTATTAGCCATTAGAGAGATGCAAATCAAAACAACAATGAGATACCACCTTGCCCCAGCCCTAGTAACAAAGTTCAACAAGACAGAAAATAGCAAATGATGGCAAGGATATGGAGAGATTGGGACTCTCATACACTGCTGGTGGGACTGTAAAGTGATACAACCACTGTGGAAAGCAGTATGGTGATTCCTTCAAAAGTTGGAATTAGAAATACCATTTGATCCAGCCATTCCATTACTAGATATATATCCTAAAGAAGTGAGAGCCATAACATAAACAGACATGTGCACACCCATGTTCATTGCAGCACTATTTACAATAGCCAAAAGATGGAAACAACCTATGTGTCCATCAACTGAGGAATGGATAACTAAACTATGGTATATACACACAATGGAATACTACGCAACCCTAAAGAATAGCATAGAATCTGCAAAACACCACATAATGTGGATGAACATGGAGGACATTATGCTGAGTGAAATAAGTCAATCAGAGAAGGACAAATATTGTGTTAGTTCATTATTGTAAAAAGTCAAGGAAAGGTTTATATATGGAAGGAAGTTTCTTTGTTGGTTCCAGGGGTGGGACAGGAGGAAAGGGAACACTGCTAGATTGGTAGAGACAAGTATTGATTTGGGTGAAGGGAAGGGCAATGTACCAAATGTGAGTGATCAACACAGTGGCTTTAAGGAAAAGGAAGACATAAAGAGGTACATGGGAGAAACAAACAACAAAGATGAACCCTTTTGCACGTACCGTACTGCATTGTCAGTCATGGTAAGCATTGATCTCCAGGTGGATAGATGGGTGGGCAGGCTGAATGATCAGGTATGTTTAGGCAGGGAAGAGTGTGCCCATGACCATGTATAGGGTTAGCAGACAGTGTTTCTACATGTGTATTTTTATGCACTGTAAGAATATCCAGGTGTATAGTAAAGGAAGGAAGGTTGGGCAATCCTACTTCCATAGTGATACTGCCTCGAAAACCCAAGGAGGGGTCACTATGAGTCGGGGCCGACTCGACGGCACATAACAACAACAACAACAACATAGTAAAGCTGACAAGGAACAAGATTGTGGTGGCTTCTTGGCCATAGCCAGCTACTCAGAGGGAGGGAGTAGTTGGACCTGTGGGCTCAGAACCATGGTCGCAGGAAATATAAAGCTCAATTGGCAAAACATTCTAAACAAAAACTTTGTTCTACATCCTACTTTGGTGAGTAGTGACTGGGATCTTAAAAGCTTGCAAATGGCCATCTACATGCAGTGATAGGTCTCTCCTTGTCCAGAGCAAAGGAGAATGAAGAAAACCAAAGATGCATGGAGACAGTTAGTCCAAGGGACTGATAGACCATGTGATCCTCAGCTTTTATGACCATGAGACCAGAAGAGTTAGATAGTGCCCAGCTACCACTGTCAACCACTCAGAGGGAGTCAGTGCAGTAGATCCTGGATAGAGTGGGAGAACAGTATGGAACAAAACTCAAATAATAAAAAAAGAAAAGAAAAAAACAGGTCTGCTGTTCGGATAGAGCTGGTGAGAACCCTGAGACTATGGCCCTAACCACCCTCCAGGTCTGGAATTGAATTCACTACTGTGCCTTCCAGCAAAACAATAAACAGGCATATTGGGTGAAAATTTACATCAGGTTGATATACTCCCATAAGCAATCAATCATGGGAGAACAGAAGGGCATTGTTTGCACAGGGAGGCTGAGGAGGGAGCAGGAGCGCATGGAAGGGGAGGACACAGGGAAGGGGTAACTGTGGGGAGGAAGTGGGAAGGGAGCTGTTACATTGTGAGAATTGTAGTCAATGTCATGAGATAAAATGTATATGAACTGCTGGATGGAAAATGAATTTGCTCTATAACAAAAAAAAACATGGGCAAAGTGATTATTGAAAAAAAATGAATTATACAAAAGATGGTTCTACTTCACTTTTTGTTTTTCTCTTTGGGTCTGTCTCTGTGGTGTGAATGAACATACAATGAGCAATTATATTATGCCTAGTACAAATTATTGGATTTCAATTTCACATTAACCTTTTGGATTAAATGTTATTAGTGCCATTATATATATAAGGATATTAAGGCCTAAAGCTTAAGTAAATTGTCCACAGCAAAAAAGATAGTAACTGTCAAAATCAGGATTTGAGATCAGGCCTGATTAACTCTAAAGCATTTCCATTTTTACATTATTTTATGAAATTATACTAATGTACCCAGATCTTACAAATTAAGAAGTACAATTTAAAATTTCTATTGTTGTTGTTGTTATTGTTTGCCATCGAGTAGGACCCAACTCATAGTGACTCCTCCTTGGGTTTCTGAAGCAGTATCACTATGGAAGTAGATTGACCAATCTTTCTTCCAAGGAGTGGCTAGGTTTGAACCCCCAGACTTCTGGTTAGTAGCCAAGTGCCTTAGGCACTATGCTACCAAAATTCCTGATAGTCTATGAAATTAGAACAAAACAAAGATGAATTTTTCCTTTATGTATATTATGGAAGAGTAGCATGTCTTTTTATATGCTTAAACCCAAATTACTAGAGCCTTTTCTCACATTTTTTGTTATTTTACCCAGTGTCTCTAGCTGAGTCATTGGTTGCTTCAGACACATTTCAATCATCATGTATTTTGATCCACTTGAAATCCTAACCCTTATATCAAATAAGAAAGTATCCCATTTTAAACTCTAAATCATAACTATAGTAGGTATCATTTTATCCCTTATTAATTTTATGTGGAGCAGAATTCTATGCTCTATTTTCTTATTGCATTTATTTATTCATTGATCCATTCATTCATTTGGCAGATGCTGAAACTCTATTACAAGAAAAAGGCAAGAATTCTTAAAGTATTAGAGAAAAGAAGCAATAACATAGTAATAATAATATAGTAATATATTATTACTAATAATACTATATTATACTAATAATATTATATTATTAGTAATAAT
>NW_006921954.1:2458665-2507653 GCF_000298275.1 Orycteropus afer afer | reverse complement strand
TTGAACCGCCAGCCTTCTGATTAGCAGTCAAGTGCCTTAGGCACTATGCTACCAGAGCTCCTAATATATACATAATAATATTAATATTATACTCTGCTAATAACATAATATACTAATTATATAATATTACTAAAAATATACTATATAATAATAATATAGTAATAATAAGAAGAAGCAATATTTGCTGCCAAAACCTGACTTGCAGTTGTCTGACTTCCTATAACTTTCTGCTTATTTACACTCATTTAATTCCACAAAACTGCCTCCAGTGTTTCCCAACCTTTCCACTCTATGCCATGTGGAGAAAAAGCAGAGTTGCAGAATTAAGTTAAAGAAAGAGAAGGAATAAAGGAAATTGGAAAGTTAGAATGTAAGTTATTAAGGTAAGGAAGAGGAGAGAAAGTAAAGAAGGGAGGGAGGAAGAAAGGAAGAAGGGAGGGAGGAAGGGAGGAAAGGATGGAGAAAAGAAGGAAAGAAAAAGAAGGAAGTCTCCAAGAAAGATAAAAGGGTTTGACCTTGGCTGAGTGGCAGAACTTTTTAAAATTTAATGATTCCTCCCCAGAAAGTGCATATAAATATAAAAATTTGCATAGAATTCACAAGATCTCAAGTCTTTCTCCAAAGCCCATTCATAGATTGAACTCTTGCAATGAAATTTATTATACAGCTATGTCTCTGAACAAGAAATAGAACTGAAAAATGATTTTCAAACACATTCTGACTGTAGCCTTTAGCATATAGCACCTTGATACACAAGTACTGAGATATACAATATACAAGGGGAAGACATATAGACAGCAAAGCACACAAAAAAAGGCAGATTACATAATAGGCTACCAAAAAAGGCCTGAGGGACACCCTATGAGTCTGACCCTGAATGACACTACGTTGGCCTGTATTGGTTTTTCATGATACCATTGAACTCTTCCTTAAAGAGCTCAGCACAGCCTATTTTGCCTCCACTGCAGGTGGTTTCAGTCATCACTTTGTTGTAAAGAATGTAATCTGCTCTCCAACTGGGAGCAAAGGTGAATGACATTGTGTTCTTTCTTCCTAATAAATAACATCTCCCTGGCTGCTTGCCTTAATGCCAACACTTCTAGCCTCTACCTCCTCATCCTATCAGCATCACTTCATTTTGTTGGGAGTTGGTTGAGCCAGATGGAGTCCATCCAAAGAACTACATCCATCTATCAATGTGAATTTGGGACAATGCCAACTCTCAAAAAATCAATAAAAAATGGCACATCTGAAGTTTTTCATGCAAAGTTATGCCCAAGTACCTCTCCCTGATGTCACATTGCATCAGATTACTGCTAAGCCTCATCTTGAAGCAAGCAAATGTGGATAATGCTCACCCACAATAAACCACTCAGTTCCCTGAGTTCAATAAAATAATCAAAGAAGCAGAGAATTGTAAAAGCCCCAAAGAGTTTATCTGGCCCATGGGCGAGCAGCTCTCTCTTGGTGGACACCTTCAGTTGCTCCCCATTGCCTACTAAATGAAGGGCAGACTCTTCTGCAGGTCTCTTTGTTTCCTACAGTCTGTTCCTATTTCCAGTCTTACCACTCTCTATCCACTCTTAGCCTGGGCTTCAACCAACTTGCTTTTAGGCAAATTCTCTGAAATTTTCCCTTTCCTTTATTTTAATTGGGCTTTATATTCTCATTCATTTCTCCCTTATTTCCCTATCAAAATGCACCCAAACTTTAAAGTCCAGCTCTACCTTGCCTACCAGGAAATCATCCTATAAGGCTCTATTTACATCCCAGAAGATAACTCTTCAACCAGCGATGAATATTATTGGTAATCTGGCACTGACTCTAATAGTCCTTTGAGGACTATAGATTCAGAAAACTGAGTTTGAATGCAGGTTATGTTTCCATTTAAAAAGTTACTTAATCTCTCTGATTCTCAGTTTTCTCATCTGTAAGATTAAAATTGATAAAACTTAGTAAATATCTTGGGGATATTGTCCAGCATCCACCACTCATCTGTCAGTAAGTCATACTGTGGTGGCTTGCATGTTGCTGTGGGGTTGGAGGCTATGCCACCAGTATTTCAAATATCAGCAGGGTCATCCAGGGTGGACAGGTTTCAGTGAATCTTCCTGACTAAGACAAACTTGGAAGAAGGGGTCGTCCACTTCTCAAAGTATTGACCAGTGAAAACTTTATGAACAGCAGTGAAATACTGTCTGATATATTATTGGAAAACTTGATGAATAACCTTGAAATACTGTCTGATATAGTGTGGAAGATGAGCCTTTCATGTCAGAAGGCACTCAAAATACAACTGGGAAAGAGCTGTCTCCTCAAAGTAGAGTCAACCTTAATGACATGGACTGAGAAAAGATTTTGGGACCTCCATTTGCTGGTGTGGCATGACTCAAAATGGGAAGAAACAGCTGCAAACATCCATTAATAATTGGAACACAGAATGTACAGAGTATGAATCTAGGAAAATTGGAAGTTGTCAAAAATAAAATTGAATGTGTAAAGATCAATATACTAGGCATTAGTGAGTGGAAAGGGACTGTTTTGGGCCATTTTGAATCACATAACCATATGATCTATTATGCTAGGAATGACTAATTGAAGAGGAATGATATGATATCCATCATCACAAAAAAATGTTTCAAGATCTATCCTGAAGTACAATGCTGTGAGTGATAGGATAATGTCCATACATCTACCAAGAAGACCAGTTAATACTACTATTATTCAAATTTATGCATCAACAACCAAAGCCAAGACGAGGAAATTGAAGATTTTTACCAACCTCTCCAGTCTGAAGTTAACTAAGCATGTAATCAAGATGTATTGATTATACTGGTGATTGGAATGGAAAAGTTGGAAATAAAGAACATCACTAGTAGTTGGGAAATATGGCCTTGTGATAGGAATGATGCTGGAGATCACATGATAGAATTGTTTAAGAGCAACAACTTACTCATTGCAAATACATTTTTTCAACAACATAAATGGTGGCTATAAACATGGACTTCACAAGATGTAATAGACAGAAGTCAGATTGACTACATCTGTGGAAAGAGGCAATGGAGACACTCAATATCTTCAGCCAGGAGCCGACTGTGGAGCAGACCATCAACTACCCATATGCAAGTTCAAGTTGAAGCTGAAGAAAATTAAAACAAGATCACGAGAGCCAAAATATAACCATGATTATATCCTTCCTGAATTTAGAGACCATCTAAAGAATAGATTTGATGTATTGAACACCAATGACTGAAAATCAGAGGAATTATGGGATGACATCAAGAACATCATCCATGAAGAAAGCAAGGGGTCATTAAAAAGACAGGATAGGAATAAAAGACCAAAATGGATGTCAGAAGAGACTCTGAAACTTGCCCTTGAATGGAGAGTAGCTAAAGTGAATGGAAGAAATGACAAGATAAAAGAGATGAACAGAAGATTTCAAAGAGCAGCTCAAGAAGACAAAGTCAATCATTATAATGAAATATGCAAAGACCTGCAGTCAGAAAACCAAAAGGAAAGAATACACTCAGCATTTCTCAAGCTGAAAGAGCTGAAGAAAAATTTCAAGCCTCAAGTTTCAATATTGAAGGTTTCTATGGGTAAAATATTGAATGATGAAGGAAGCATCAAAAGAAGATGGAAGGAATACAGAGTCAACAAATCTGTCCTGAAAGAATTGATCGATGGTCATCCATTTCAGGAGGTGGAATATAATCAAGAACCTGTGATATTGAAGGATGAAGTCAAAGGTGCACTGAAGGAATTTGTGAAACACAAGATTCCAGAACTTGACAGAATATCTATTGAGATGTCTCAACAAACAGATGCCGTGCTGGAGGCACACACTCATCTACGTGAAGAAATTCGGAAGACATGTACCTGGCCAACTGACTGGAAGAGATCCATATTTATACCCATTCCAAAGAAAGGTGATCCCACAGAATGTGTAAATTATCTAACAATATCATTAATATCATATGCAAGTAAAGCCTTGCTGAAGATCATTCAAAAATAGTTGCAGTAATATATTGACAGGGAACTTCCAGAAACACAAGCTGGATACAGAAAAGGATGTGGAATGAGGGATAACATTGCTGATGTCAGGTGGACCTTGACTGAAAACAAAGAATACCAGAGATATTTTTCCTGTGTTTTATTCACCATGCAAACTAATTCAGATGTGTGGATCATAACAAATTATGGGTAACACTAAGAGGAATAGGGGAGCTCTGGTAGCATAGTGGCTAAGGCACTTGACTGCTAACCAAAAGGCTGGTGGTTCAAACTCACCAACCACTCCTCGGAAGGAAGATGGGGCAATCTACTTCCATAGTGATACTGCCTCGGAAACCCAAGGAGGGGTTGCTATGAGTCGGGTCCAATTCGATGGCACATAACAACAACAACAACAACAAGAGGAATAGGAATTCCAGAACAATTAATTGTGCTCATGAGGAACCTGTACGTAGACCAGGAGGCTGTCATTCAAATGGAACAAGGGGATACTGCACAGTTAAAAATCAGGAAGGTAGTATGTCAGGGTTATTCAATCTATATGCTGAGCAAATAATCCAAGTAGCTGGACTATATGAAGAATCCAGCATCAGGAGTGGAGGAAGACTAATTAACAACCTGTGATATGCTGATGACACAACTTTGCTTGCTGAAAGTGACTTGAAGCACTTACTAATGAAGATCAAAGACTACAGTCTCCAGTATGGATTATACCTCAACATAAAAAAAAAAAAAAAAATGCTCACAACTGGACCAATATGCAGCATCACGATAAATGGAGAAAAGATTGAAGTTATCAAAGTTTTCATAGTACTTGTTTCCATAATCAACACCAATGGAAACAGTAGTCAGGAAATCAGATGATGGATTGCATTGGGTAAATCTGCTACAAAAGGCCTCTTTAAAGTGCTGAAGAGCAAAGTTGTCTCTGAGGACTAAAATGTGCCTAACCCCAGCCATTTGGTTTTCAATTGTCTCATATGCATGTGAAAGGTGGACAATGAATAAGGAGGACTGAAGAAGAGTTGATGATTTTGAGTTGTGCTGTTCGTGAAGAATTCTGAAAGTACTATGGACTGTCAAAAGAACCAACAAATCTGTCCTGGAAGAAGTGCAGCTGGAATGCTACTTGGAAGCATTCTCATGTCCAGACTTCATCTCACCTACTTCGGTCATGCTGTCAGAAGAGGCCATTCCCTGGAAAAGGGTATCAAACTTGGTAAAGTGGAGGGTTAGCAAAAAAGAGGTAGGCCCTCAATGAAATGGATTGACACAGTGGCTACAACAATGGATTCAGCTATAGCAAGGATTGCGAGGTTGGCGGAAGATTGGGCAGTGTTTCGTTCTGTTGTGCAAGTCAGAGCCAACTTGATGGTAACTAGCAACAACAACAACAGCATGTGCAGCATATCAGCTTTAGACAATAAATGTTTATCCCTTTCTTTATAGTCTTTTGTGTCCTTTTCATTTTATTTATCACATATTGTCTTATTCTTCGGTTGCATATATACATGTTTCATCTTCTCCTCCAGATAATATTGTTCAAATATCAACTTACAGAGGTCTTCCATGACCTTTAAATATAACACACACCATCTGGTTACTTAGTGCTACTCTAACAGGAATATACCACAAATTGGATGGCTTGAACAAACAGGAGTTGATTCTCTTATAGTTTGGAGGCTTTAAGTCCCAGTTCAAAGTGCAAGGCTCTAGGGGCTGGGTGAAAGCCCCTCAACCATGGGCTCCAGCTCTGTCTCCTGCTCCCAACCCACTGAAGCTAGAAGCTTTGCTTCACTTAGACAGCTGCTGGCTGCTGAGACTGACAAGCCCAAGGTTGACAAGTAAAAAGGCACAGTGTTGATGTTACTAAACCACACGGCAGGGCATTAATTCAAGTCCACTGAACGATCCAAGGTCAGCAGAGCATGGCAGCCTGCTGAACAATGACATGGCTATATGCAGGGTTCAAGCGTGCCATAAGCTAGAGACCATTCCCCAAGGCTTCACCTTATGTACAAGAAGCAGACCATATCCTTAAGGCAGCCACTCAGCTGCTCACAGTAGATTCCACCATGGAGTTGATTACAAGTGTCATCACGGGGAATACTACATCCAACTGCCCAGCCACTCCTCAACCAGGCCCGGCCAAGTTGACACACAAACTTAACTACCAAACCATCTTTTTCTATTCCTTTACCTTGCCTTACTGCTTTATAGTAATTATCACTAGACATTTGTTTATTTTCTTAGCGTCTTATTTCCTTCCAAAGTGTAAGATACATGAAGGCAGAGACTTTTTCTATTTTGCCTACTGCTATATCACCAGTAGGAAGCTCAGGTGGCACAGTGCCTAAGGCATTTGACTGCTAACCAGAAGGCTGGTAGTTCAAACCCACCAGCCACTCCTTGGAAGGAAGGTTGGGCAATCTACTTCTGTAGTGATACCACCTTGTAAACCAACTAGGGGTCACTATGAGTCGGATCCGACTTGATGACAGTGAGTTTGGTTTTTTGGTTTATATCACCAGTACCTAGAATGCTGTTGTTAGGTGCCATCAAGTTGGCTCCTACTCATAGCAACCCTATGTACAACAGAACAAAATAATACCCTGTCTTGCATCATCTTCACAATCCTTGTTATGCTAGAGCCCATCATTGCACCCACTGTGTCAATCCATCTCATTGAGGGTCTTCCCTTTTCTTAGTGACCCTCTACTTAACCAACCATGATATTCTTAGATATCCCTAGTATAGAACCTGGCAAATAATAGGTGCTCAATAATCTTTGGCAAACCTATAAATGATTAAATAAGCCACTGAGGCCATTGATAATTTCTTAACTATTATAAAACACCAAGACTGATAGGGATATTAAAGTTATTTTACCTGAGTATGGTGCTTCACAGATAGCTGTGCACACAATAGAGTCCTCACCCTCTAATATATGGATATGTTCATTATTTTCCCAGCATTTCACGCTCTTTAATGCTGCCCACAATTTTAGGTGAAGTTTCTGCTGCCTAGAATGCTCTTATCTTTCTCCTTACCTGCCTGATGAATTATTCCTAATCCCTAAAGACTCTTCTATATGTCATAGTGGAAGGAGCATGAGCTTTGAAACCTCATATAAATGGGTTCCATGCATTCACTAGCTGTTGATCATGGACATCTTACTTGGCTCCTGGGGCCCTCAGTTGTCTTATTTATAAAGTGGGAACAGCAAAGTTGTGAAGTCAAGAGATGTTGTATAGAGTGCAGCCCATCAGAATTCCTCATGGTAAGGCCCTTACAAATGGAAGGTTAAAAAAAGAAACAAAAGGTTTATTGTTCCTTTTTCTGTAAACCACAAAAACCAAACTCACTGCCATCGAGTCGGATCTGACTCATAGCGACCCCTCTTTGGGTTTCTGAGGCAGTATCACTACAAGTAGATTGTCCAGTCTTCCTTCTGAGGAGTGGCTGGTGGGTTTGAATCACCAGCCTTCTGGTTAGTAGCCAAATGCCTTAGGCACTATGCTACCAGCGCTCCATAAAAATGGCATAGTGTCATTATCATCTGACCTCCTTGTCTAACTTCAAAATGAGAAAGAGAATCATTGTCAGCATCAGCATGCTAAGGTTTATTCCAGTGTAAAGGAGGTCAGATATGCCTCCTCCCTCCAAACTTGTTACCAATTCTGACACCAGCCATCCCATGGTATCTCTTCTCTACTGGGTTCAATAATTCATTGCAATGGCCACACAGAACTGATAGACAATACGACGATTATGGGGTTTATTAGGGAAGTAACAGGCTACAATTCAGAATCAAGAATGACTCAGGATACAGTTCTTTGGTCAGGAACCCTTCTCAGTTATGCCCACCGGCAGGTATCTCCCAAGCCTTTGGCCTCTAGGCCCTAAGCCCCTCAATCCTTCAGGCTCTTGGATCATACCAGGTTTTTTCTCTGCTCAAGTGTGTTACAAATCTCTTTGGTACCACCTAGAGGCACTCACTCTGCCAATAAGCCTCAACCCAAAGGCAATTAGCTCTCTAGCTCCAAAGGTTGGCAAGCCTAGCTACATCACCAAGTGCCCAGAGACATTGGACTCCACCAGCTAACCTGACTAAAGGCTCTGGGTTTTCTTGTTCCCTGGACTGGGAAGACCACTGCACCATCTCCTGTTGGTCTCCTGGCACTTCTGCCTCTGCTGCCACCATTTTTCTGCCATTGCTTCTCATGATCTCTTGCCATGTCTGGTATTACAGTTCTCTCTCTGTGTCTGCTAGGTCTAGGAGGTTCTCAGCACAGTAATCTTGGGTCCAAAAGATTAGTTCTATTCCTAGCTCTCCTTTCTTGGTGGTAGTGAGGTCCCACCTTTCTGCCTCTGGGATGGCTCATTTTAAGACTAATGAGATAGTAACAGTGGAGTAGTGCCTGAGGCATTTGACTGCTAAACAGAAGGCTGGCAGTTCAAACCTACCAGCCACTTGTTGGAAGTAGGACTGGGCAATCTACTTCCATAGAGATACCACCTCAGAAACCCAAGTAAGGGTCACTATGAGTTGGAATCTACTCAATGGCAGTGAGTTTGGTTTTTTGGGGGATGGTAACACTGACCAATTCCCTTAGGATTCCATGCAATTTATTTACACAGTCCTAACCCCACAGGATCCACTGTGTGGTTTAAAATCAGGAAAGTTATGTGCATCAAGGTTGTATCTTTCTACCATAATTATTCAATCTGTAGGCTCAGCAAATAATCTAAGAAGTTGTACTATATGAAGAACAATGTGGTATCAGGATTGAAGGAAGATTCTTTAGCAACCTGTGGTATACAGATGACACAACCTTGCTTGCTGATAGTGAACAGAACTTGAAGCACTTACTACTGATGAAGAGCAAAGACTACAGCCTTCAGTATGGATTATATCTCAATATAAAGAAAACAAAATCCTCACATGTGAACCAATAAGCAACATCCTTATACATGGAGAGAAATTTGAAGTTGTCAAGGATTTCATTTTACTTGGATCCATAATCAATGCCCATGGGAACAGCAGCAAAGAAATCAAATGACAAATTGCATTGGGCAAATCTGTTGAAAAAGACCTCTTTAACTTTAAAGAGCGAAGATGTCACTTTGAAGACTAAGTTGCGCTTGATCCAAGCCATGGTATTTTCAATAGCCTCACATGCACGTGAAAGCTGGACTATGCATAAAGAACACCAAAGAAGAATTGATGTATGTAAATTGTTGTGTTAGTGAACAATATTGAAAATATCATCAATTGTTAGAAGGATTAAAAAAAAAAACTGTCTTGAATGAAGTCCAACCAGATTACTCCTTAGAAGTGAGAATGGCCAGACTTTGTCTCTTGTACTTTGGTCCTGTTATCAGAAAAGAACCATTCCTGGAGAAGGACATCATGCTTGGTAAAGTAGAGAGTCAGCAAAAATGAAGAAGAACCTCAATGAGATGATTGACATAGTGGCTGCAAGAATGAGCCCCAAAATAGCAATATTTGTAAGGATGGTACAGGATCAAGCAGTGTTTGGTTCTATTTTACATAGAGTTATAGTTGGTATGCATTAGAACCAAGTGGAGGATATAAAACAAAAACAACAGCAACCCCCACAGGGGGTCCCTGCAAGTCTGTGGGTCAGACATCAGGCTAGAGGTTTCTTCTAACTCGCAGAGCTGCAGCTGCAGGAGCTCACAAACCCAAGATGAACAGACAATACAGCAAGTTGCTGGCTGAGCATGCTGACAAATCCAAAGGCAGCATGCACCTTATTGGCATTATTAGCAAGCTAGCCAATGGCCTGGTGGGCCACAAGAACGTTATTTGCATAGTCTCAATAATTCCTTTTGTGAGAGTTACAAAAGCTTGGCTAGAAAGACCATATAAAAATGATCCATCGCATTAAAACTTTTCAAATCTGCGAAACAAATTGATCACTCCTTTTTCTATGCATGTTTAAGATTTTATGGACTTTTCTAATATGGTATCAACAATCATATTACATCAATATAATTTGATTCAAGTCTGTGTTCTCATTATTAAATAATTTAAGGGTAGGAGCCATCTCTAAATTATGAAACTTTATAGCCCCAGCAACTAACACCATGTATGGCACAGCACAGACAGTTGATACATATTTGCTCAGAAAATAAATGAATCTATGAGAGGTTTGCCTGGCCTCCTAGGCTCAATAACTTTGTCTTTTCTTTTTTTTTCTAGATCATTTTTTCCTCACTAGAAATTGACTTTCCTTAATCTATCACCTCTAAGTTTATAGTCTTTTCTATCTGACTTTCCTTGGTCAGATAATACAGCCTGGGCTGTACCTACTGATTGCCTAACAAGTATGTCATAAATCTTATGTGCAGTTGTTTCTATTAGCTTTCTTTGTCCAGCTCAATCTATATATCTATTTGTTCAGCAATTCACCCATTTAGTATGCATTTACTGAGTAGGGCACAGACCTACAGATAGAACCTGGGTCATCAAACACTTCACGTTTGTTGTTATGCGCCATCAAGTCGGACCCGACTCATAGCGACCCCTCCTTGGGTTTCTGAGGCAGTATCACTATGGAAGTAGATTGCCCCATCTTCCTTCCAAGGAGTGGCTGGTGGGTTTGAACCGCCAGGCTTCTGGTTGGCAGTCAAGCGCCTTAGGCACTATGCTACCAGAGCTCATCTGCCTCTATTCTTAATTTCCCATACCTGCCCATTAGTCTATTGTAATGTGTGGCTTATGTTTTGTTCTGATGCTGAAAGGTATGCCACTGGTATTTCAAATACCAGCAGGGTCACCCATGGTAGAAAGGTTTGAGTGGAACTTTCAGACTGAGACAGACTAGGAAGAAAGGCTTAACAATCTACTTCCAAATATTAGTCTGTAAAACTCTATGGATTACAATAGAATATTAGCCAATCACAAACAATAATAAATATGGCACGCACGCAAAAAGCACACTGCTGTTGAGTCAGATCCGACTTAAAGAGACCCCTCCTTAGGTTTCTGAGGCAATATCACTACGGAAGTAGATTGCCCAACCTTTCTTCCAAGGTGTGGCTGAACAGCCAGCCTTCTGGTTAGCAGTCAAATGCCTTAGGCACTACGCCACCAGAGCTCCCAAATAGGCACTGAACTGGGCAGTGTTCTGTTCTGTTATACACAAGGTCTTCTTGAATCAGAGCCATGAGTCAAAAGCAACTAACAACATCGTTTATTTAAAAAAAAAAAAAAATAGGAAAAAAAAATAAAAGCATTCCATAGCATAATGGTCAGTAAGAACCAGTTTATGATATTAAATACCTAAAGATTTGTATAAGAATAAAAGAATTAGTTTCCCTCGGTATAGTTATAAAAATATCAGTGAATTTATTTTATGATTTCCATTTAATCGTGCAAGATTGACTTATCTGTATTTATATATTTATAAGCAGCACTAGGAGATAAAAATAAATCGGGCATTTTGTTACAATTTTAAATGGCACTATCACAGATATTAAGAAGCCCCTGATGGCACCATGGTTAAAGCACTCAGCTTCTAAGCAAAAGGTCAGTCCCAACAACTGCTCCACAGGAGAAAGATGCATTCAGCCTTAGAAAACCTCCAGGGCAGTTCTATTCTATGAGTCGGAATCAACTAGACGAGAGTGAGGTTTTTTTTTTTTTTTTCTCCTTTTTGGTTTATCATAGATATTATTACCAGTCCCTTTAAATCTAAATCTAAGCCTTCAGCATATGATAAACTAAGCATAGTTAAAAGCAAAGAAAATAATTCATTTTGATACAGGTCTTCCTATGCATTAGATTATTCCTCAAAAAAAAAAAGAAAGAGAGAGAGAGATGTCACCCTGACCAGGCATTCAACAGAACAAATGAATTTACAGGTCCAATGGTGTAAATGAAACTTGAAACTATCACCCAAAAATAAAAGATGAAAATGCCCTCTCCAGATGAAAAGGCAAATTGAAAATAACATCAAGCAGAAGGGCACAAGAGGAGCCGTGCTTTCATTATTAGATATTGTCAGAAAACCTAAAAGCTTCCCTCGACAAAGCCTGTCACTCAGTCTGTACATCTGTAAAATGGAGATAAAAAGTATGTTCCCCTCCTCATTTTAGAGGCAGTAGGATTAACAAATCTGGGCTGGGAATACACTTTGAAATGCACAGATGAATTATAATAGAAACAAAAAGTGAAGACTGCTATTCAGAAATGCTCTTTCAAATATTCTTGATACTTGTGCAGATTTCTTTAGATGCCTGGGGCTTTGTCCACATGTGTAGGATTTTGAAAGGCCTCTACTGCAAAAACAAACAATTTTCTGTTTGATCTGAAGAACAGAATAAGACCTCAAGTCTTTGCTGGCTTTCCAGAGTGCTGCTTCAGATGCTATACAATACATAAACCAGAAAGGTAAAAGTCTCTGCAGACCAACATCACACACGCTGAAGGAAGACAAGAGTGTTGCATTAAAATGTAGTGATCCTAAAGTCTTGGTTTTATTTATTTTGTATTTCTCTATTTGGAAATATCAATTACCTCTTCTCTCTCTTTACAGTGGGTAGAGAATTAGGCTAGGGTTGGGAGTCCTTGGTTAGCATCTAGATTTTGCAAAAGTTCCTGGATGGTACAAAGGATTAAGCACTCAACTACTAGCCAAAGTGTTTGTAGTTCTAAATCACCCAGAGGTACCTAAGAAGACAGGTCTGATGTTCCACTTCTAAAAGGTCACAGCTAATAAAATTCTAGAGAGCAGTTCTACTCTGCATACATGTGATCATCATAAGTTGGAAACATACCATAGCTAGAGGGTAACTAACAACCACCACCACAACCTAGAATAAATTTTAGGTACTTCAAAGCCTCTGCATCCTTATGCATCTGTGATTCTTATACCATGGGCCATTTAAAAGATGACATAAATGATTGTAAAGAACCTGTCAACTGCAAGCACTAAAATGCAAGATGTTATTAAAAGAAGATTGCCCTATCATCTGCCTTTTAATCTCACGAAAACCATGTGTTTACTGTTTATGGAAAACTAAGTAATGTAATGCATGGATTCAGAGTGAAAAGAAGTTAGCAGAGAACGAAGACCTTAGTCTCACAAAATGAAGAATGTAGGTAGTCAAATTTCCCAAAGAAATCCACCATATGAATATTTGAGAGTCATATCATTACAGCAAGGATGGATTACCCAATAAGCAAAGAAAGCAATGCTTTGGGCTTCAACAAAACAGGGGTACCAGTTGTCTAAAGCAAAGACCCATAGACACCAAACAGGGCACATGGAAAAAAACAAACACCGCAGTGGAAGGGAACTGGCAGGACACTAAAGAAATTGATACTAGCTCCAGCGTGTGAGAATGTGCTGGTAGGAAATAAAGTTCATATTAGGTCATCAGGGTGTTCACATGCAAGGTTGTTTAAGCTGTGAGGTCTCTACCACTTCAACAACTTCACTGACAACTGTCTCCTATGGATCCTTCTTCCCATGTAATTGAAACTCCCCATCTTGGTGGGTCTCTTGGGTATATACTCTGTAATAAACAAGAGGTGGGGGTGGGCTGTCAAGTCTAACTCTTGCTACATGCAATCAATATGCAACTGGATCCAACATGAGTGATTACAAGGCAAGAATGGATTATATTGATAAATAACAGTTCTCTGATCCATTTTGAGAGAACTGTCTTATACTTCCACGTCTGCTGATCCAGCATCTCCAGACAGGAGGGCCAGCAATGCTATTTATCTTGATGCAAACACAAGGGTTTGCTCTTGTGAATGTCCTAGTAAGCAACTAATGGAAATGCCTGTCCCAGATGATGTGCCAAAGCAAGGAAGCTCAAAGAAGTTGACCATTCCACGAATTCAATCAAGCTACTTTTTAACTGTATAGCATTTACACACAGTTATGTCCCATGTTTTGTAAACAAAAATATTTATAACTTTAACATTAAAATATGTTTGGCATACATGTGGATGCAATCTAGCACACATTTAATATAATATTAATATGAGTAATAATTTAATACTAATGTAGCAAACATCCAAAAATACTAGAAACATGGATATTTATCTAACACAAAAAGTTTTAATTTATGTATTAAGGCATTTCATTTTTTATTGTCTGTTGTGCAGGACACAGTGTTTGATATTACTTTCTATTTGCAAATAAATGAAGTATTAGGCACATTAAGAGGAAGCAAAATTCAACATTTATTTATCTCACAAAATGTTTCTGTTTTGCAAATGAATGTTTCTAAATTTATCTTCCAAGAAAGCAACAAAGTGTGTTTACTAGAACATTACATTTATATTTTATCAGAATATTTATGTATCTCCATGTAAGTAAATTGAAAAATTCCTTGAAGAAATTAAATGAACATTTAGATAATACAATTACTATAATAAACACAAGTATTTTATTGTCCATTTCCCTTCAGACTGACTCTCTTCTTTAAAAAAATTTATTGATATTGTTATGACTTGCAAAACAAACTTGTCCATTGAAAAGCAGGGCTGTTGTTACATCATTTATTATGTATCTCCACATATTGGAGTTGAATAATTCCACAAAGAAATAAAATGTCCATTTTATAAATGTTGTATATAATAGCAATTATGTTTTCCTTTTCATTTGGTTATAACTTCCCTTACAGTTTTCACTCACTGACCACATAAGAACTTGCCAGTGGAACTATAGTCACATGATTCATGATGTATCTGTTCCTGTGCAAAGCAAACCAAAATGCAGGTTCAGATTAAGGATACTCTTGTATTTGTATCATGCTCTTTGTGATCGCACTCACCTCTGTTGAGTATCAGCAGTTGCCCAATGAACTACAAAGACGCAGCATCAAAGGACAAAAAGTGAATGAACAAGGTTTTAAGTACTATTTCAAGAGGGAAAACACTCCTGGATCTGCAAAGGGCCTCCAACAAGCATTGTATGACAAGCAAATTATTTCCAACTGCCTTGTGAGCATTATTTCTTTTGACTATCTCAAGCCTGAAGAACAAAATTACATGTCCCAAATCAATTTGCTTTACTTACTAATTTTACAGGGAGCTCTGGTAGTGTAGTGCCTAAGGCACTTGACTGCTAATCAGAAGGCTGGCAGTTCAAACCTACCAGCCACTCCTCTGAGGGAAGATGGGGCAATCTACTTCCATAGTGATACTGCCTCGGAAACCCAAGAAGGGGTCACTGGGAGTCAGGTCCGCACATAACAACACTAATTTTCAGGAAAAAAAAAAAGTGTTAATATAAATTTTACTTGTTTTATAAATTTTATTTATTTTCAGTTATTCAAATTTACTTGCTACTGTTGAATCAAATTTAAATAATTACACAATTTTATATCCAGGTAACATGCAATAGTAACAACAAAGTGAAGGGCAAAAATGAAAGCTTACAGATAATAAAAAGAAAAGAATTTGTGAATCCTTAAAGGCAATTCCAAACTTAACTTTGTTTTTAAAATATAATGAATCAGAAGAGGGTTCTTTCATTGAATGCTCTAGTTTAATGGGTACAAATTATTGTATTGCTACCACTAGTGTTGAATATACTAATAGCAATAGGAATGTAACAGAATTTGTTCCAAATTCTGCATCCATTCCTTGTTGTACTTATTTAAAAAAAAATTATAATGGTATGGAAAGTGAACCTATTTTAGAATCTGAAATTTTCACTTTTACAGACCCATAAATAACAGAAATACAAATCCTGACTTGAATGTCTTTTTTTTAATAATGTAAATTATTGGATTGAAAAGGGCCAAATGATTGTCAACATCACAGAGGACCACCTGAAAATGTGTGTCCAACATTTCTGTATGGTAAACAAGTTTCAGTAGCTAGAATGTATTTTTAAAGTGCAAAGCTAATAGGGAAAATTATAAAAGGGAGTGGCTACTGTGTTTTCCATCAGTTGGCTCTGTATATTGCATTGTTTACAAAAAATTCTGCCCTAAATCATTTAATTCTTGATTTGCTATGGATGGATTTAGCTATTGCTGCAACTCAAGTATGATTGATAAACATGAAAATGCTCAATTCACAGAGATGTTTGCTGTCAAATTTAAACCAAAGACAGTTTTGGCTTACCTCATGAACTGGAAACACAAATTAATGAAGAACATCAGTATTGGAAAGCCATAGTGGAACATGCTATTGCTGTCATTATAACAACTGCTGAATCCGGACTATCTTTTCAAGGAAGAAATGATGTGTTTGGGTCCCCACAAAATGCAATTTTGGGTGTTTACTTGAAATTTTTGCTCAATTTGATTCTTTAGTCACATCTCAAAATATGGTTAACACAGGAAAGGGCAACCCTTCATACATGTCTAAAATGTGTGAGGAATCATTAAATTTAATAAGTGATAAAGTTTTCAGCTATTTTCAATGAAATAAGTATAGCTTGATATTTTGATTTGTCTGTAGATTCCATTCCTAATCTTTCTCATACAGATTAGCTAAGTATTCTTTTAAGATATGTGTCTCCAACAGATGGAAGACCTGCTGAGGGATTTACCATACTTTCCATGGAGAAATTGCAAATCAAGTATATCATTATTTATGTGAAGCTTGCAAAACTGATTTTTTCTAAGTGTAGAGTGCAGTCCTATGACAATGTTGCCAATATGTCATTGCGTTATAAAGGCATGTAACAGAAAAGTTTAGAATGCAAGGAATATGCCATTTTTTTACCATGTGCTGCTCATTCACTTAACCCTGTAGGAAGTAGCGCAATAGATTGTTGTCTGGAAACAACTTTTTTCCTACCTTTCAATTATTCTACACATTTTCGCTCCCTCTACTCACCAACAAGCAGTTCTTAAAGCATATTTAGGTAATGACTGAGTATTAAAATGCCTTTCTAATACATGCTGTAAGGAAGTAATGCAAGCCTGGAATTGTACACAGAGATTCTAGATGTCTTAGAATATAACGGTGAAGTCTAGACATACACAAAAAAAGAGATAACAAAAGATAAAATGCAAACACTAGAGTATATATTTATGTTGATTATTTGGAATAATATATTGTTTCATTTTCATCAGACCCGTCAAGCTCTCCAAGATTTAGAAATAAATTTAAAGACATGCACAGATCTCTATCAGTGATTAACAGGCTACTTACATAATTTAAGAGAAGATTTTGAAAATCCTAAAAACATGGTAAAGCAAATATAAGTACGTTATTTAACATCGCTGATATGTTCAGTGGAATAGTGCATTATGTAATTTGGACGTTCTGCAAACACCATATTAAATCTTATGGAAGCCCACTTACTGTGGTTCTCCACTCTGCTGCCGATTCCATCACTACTGCTGAAGCGGCTGGTGGAGGCCAGAGAAAGGGGCAACAGCAATGGCCGCTGAGAAAGTGGGGGTGGGAGCCAGAGCAAGAGGAAGTGAGCAGGAATAGGGTAGAGCACAGCCAGCCCCGCATACTTGCCTGTCTGTATCCCACCCGTGGTCCAGTGCTGCAAGAGTTTGGGTTTTAATTCTTTAAAACCATGAGGGAAAAACAATATACATAAGGAAAACTGTTTTCCCTTTTTTTAAAAAAGAAAAAAAGAACCCTGGGAGACGATGGCCAAATGTGTGCATACAAAAGTTAAACAGCACATACCTGTACTGCCAAATACTGATTATCCCGTAGTTCACTTTCACAGAAGCAACAGAAAGAAATAAGTGAAGGAAGTGCTCCAGAAGTATTGAGTGCCAGAGATCAATTTTGCATAACCACATACTACGCTATTATTGACACACATGAATCATGCATGAAAAGAAGGGCAAAAGCATATGAAGTTCTTTCAAATAGATTTTCCTTCTTAAATAATGTGGATATACCTGATGAAGAATGCATGAAGGCGTACAAGAAAGTAGTGCAGGCTCCTCCCATGACTTAAATACAGATAGATCTTCATGGAGTAGTGAGACGATTTCATCCTTATATGAGAATTAAGTTTACAGATTTAAGAAAGAAATTTTGCTCATGTAGGTGTGCATGATTCCATAATAGAAGAAAAAAAATACAATGTGCATTTCCCAATGTTGTAATTGCTTTACACATATTCTTGGCTTTAATGATCACAAATCACACAATAGAATGCTCATTTCTCCACTCTAAAGATACTCAAAAACTGTCAGCATACAACATAGATTCAAGAAACACTCAATTCATTATCCTTATTATTTATGGAAATAGATATTTTTTGGCAGCTTAATTGTGAGTAATCATTGAAGAATTTGTTAGAACAAATAATATAATTACACCATGTTAGAGGTTTAAGTTCTTTCTAAAAATAAAATACAGCAATTTGTTTTAAAATTTGTTTAGTGACCATCAAATTTTCTTTTATGGCATCTTTCCATTTGTTCATTTATAATTATAGCATATATTATGAAACAAGCATGAAAAGTGAAGTATGAGCTGTTTAAAACAAAATTGGTGAAAAACAATCTCTTGTGAGAGGTCAGTAGAATTTTACATTGATTTTTGAAACATAGTAAGTTCACCAAGGAGATCTGGTGGTGTAGTGCCTAAGGCGTTTGACTACTAACCACAAGGTTGGCAGTTCACACCCACTAGCCACTCCCCAGAAGGAACACTGAGCAATCTATTTCTGTAAAGATTTACCACCTCAGAAACCCAAAGGGGGTTGCTATGAGTTGGAATTGATTCGATAGCAGTAGGTTTGGGATTTTGTTTTTATTTTAGAACATTTTAGTAATAATTTTTTTAGTAACATTCTATAATCCAGTTCACCTCATACGGCTAAAATGGCATATACCATTTTTGCATTCAATCGTCAATATTATGGTTAAAAGAAAAAAGAAAAAAACACCTCACTGCCATTGAGTTATAAGTTACGTTGGTTTGGTTACTTCATGCTGCTCTAATAGAAAATACCACAAGTGGGATGGTTCTAACAAACAGGGATTTTATTCTCTCACAGTTTTAGAAGCTAGAAGTCTGCATTCAAAGTGCCAGGCTCTAGGGGCTGGGGATGAAAGCCCCTCAACCTTGGGCTTCAGCTCTGCCTCCTGCTCCTGGTGCACTGAAGCTGGAGGTTCTATGTTCTCTCTTCACTCAGGCAGCTACTGGCTGCTGAGGCTGACAAACACGATATTACCAAACAACGCTGCAAGCCAGTAAAACAAGTCCAGAAAAAGTTCCAAGATCAAAGGAACACAGCAGGCTGCTAAACAACAACTAGGCTACATGCAGAGTTCAAGCATGACAAAAATCTAAAAACCTTCCTCAAAACTGCTTCTTATACACTGGAAGCAGACCACACTCATAAAGCAGCTACTCAGCTGCTTGGTAGATTCCACCATGGAATTGATTGCCAATCTCACCATGGGAAATAATTACATTCAGCTGCCCAGGCACTCAACCAGGTCCAGCCAAGTTGATACACAACCTTAACTACCACATACATCATGGATAGTTAATACACATACACAAACACACACATGCACGTGTGTGTGTATATATATATATATATATATATATATATATATATATATATATATATATATATATATATTTATATATATATGTATATAATCTCACATATCCAATTTGAATGTGTGAGTAAGCAGAGGAGGGGCACCACAGATTAGCAATGCTTAGGGCTCACATGCCTTAGTATGGCCCTGCATCACAGACATCAGAAAACATGATAGACATCTCGAGATTCTGTAATCAGAGGAAAGGAGTGAAATGATCATCTTGTTCATTCCATTATATGGCAAGAAGGAAGATGCCCAAACAGATGCAGACCCTGTGAATGAGCAGACAAATGGTACAGTTAGGAAGTGTGGCAAGGAGAGCAGGTCACACAGTCACATGTATTTGCACAGACAGAAACACTGTCAGTAGCAGTAGCTGCTGCAGCAGCCATCTACGACTTAAAGAACAATGATAGATGTAGCTAGAGGAATGGATGAAGCTGGAATACAGACATGCTACTGGATGCTCCTGATACTGTTTGTATGTTCATAACAAACTAATCAAATCATCGAAAACGATTGCTTTCTAAGCCATAAATATTTTTCTGTAGCTGCAAAAACACAATGCAGCTGTGTGTTTATGTGATAAGCCCTCTATAGAGAAAACTGGCCAATAAGCCCATAGAGATAGGATGCAGGGGCTGATGGTAGAGAAAGGAAGAAAGTGGTTCTACCCCAGCTCCACCATTGGCTCAGCAAGGGCCCATTGTGGTATAATAACTACACATGCATGACACCTTCCCTACAGGGGAGAAAAGCAATTTCCAAGCCTTACCTCATTGGTCTTCATCACGCCCCCAAGGGAATAGATGGCAAGTATTATCCAATTTTGCAGGCAGTGAAAGTGTGAGGTCATGATTGGCTGAACGTCTTGATAAAGATTATAGAGCAAGTCTGTGTTGTTGCCGAGATTAGAACCAGTTCACTTGCCTTCCTTTGCAATATCTATTACTTAAGCACACTTTAAAATTCATTAGAACAGCAAGGAAACATGTTTACACAATAATGTAAAGTCGTAAAAAGAAAAAAAAAAAAGGATGGAAAACTTCACACTCAATATCATCCTTAGTTATGTAAAATACATGTTTATAAACTATTTACAGGCAGCCAATATTAGCAGTAGTAACATCTGGGATTAACGGTGATTGGAGGTTTTTGTTTTGTTTTGTTTCTTCCCCTTCCTGCTGTTCTGTATTTTCCAAGATCTAAATTATGAGAATCATAATTCTGATGAGAAAAATAATTCAAAGTGTAAAATTCATTAACAGTGCTTTATAGCTCATAAAAATGTAAACATATCTATCAATCAACAATATTTTTAAGAGTTTCTATATTAGTATGATGGGTGTTAATGACAAAAAAAGAAAACATTGCTTAATCTTCTGTGCTTCCAAACTCCATTCCCAAACACATCAGATTGCCTCCTCATTCTAACCCAAGACTAAACCAACTACAAAAAAAAAAAAAAAAAAAACCACTGATGTCAAGTTGATTCTGACTTAGCCACCCCTCTTAGATTTCCAAGATGGTGAATCTTTACGGAAGTAGATTGTCTCATCTTCCTCCCATTGAGCATCTGGTGGGTTTGAACTGCCAACCTTCTGTTTAAAAGTCAAATGCCTCATGCACTGCACCACCAGAAGTCCAAACCCAAACCTACACATTGCCAATAGATAGATTTATTTTCCTAAACTACGTCTCTGATCAATGACACCTTAGTCTCTACTACATGAAGTTCAAACTCCTGAGCCCAGTCTAGAATCTGGCCACAAACTAGCTTGCAGCTTGCTGTCTCATTAGATCCTTAATTACTTCATGCATGTTCCATTTTTCAAAAACATTTCATTCGTTCCTGCTTTATGTAGCTTTGCTCCTGAAATGTCTACCTCTAGCTTTGAAGATTCAACCTTTTATTCAAGGCTTCAGATTAAATGTTACCTCTCTCTTTAGTGAAATCTCCCAACCAGATGCAACATGGCCCTCATCTGAATCCAAAATATAATCTGAAATTTAACAAAGTGCATTACAAATCACTTTTTCTTATTTTATACAAAAATATATAATATCTATCCTCCTATTTTTAATTGTAAAATATAAATAATGTAATATTTGCCAACTCACTATTTTTCACTTGTACAATTCAGTGGCACTAATTACATCAATCATGTTGTACAATCATCACTGATATCTGGTGCCTAATTTTCCATCACCATAAACAGAAAACAAATACTTTCAAACAATAACCCCCCCCTTTCACTCTCCCTCCCACCCCTGTTAACCACTGATCTCTATACATTTGCATATTCTATGTATGTCTTATTAGTGAGATTATACAATATTTCTCTTTTTGTGATTGAGTTACATATTTTTGTGATAGAGTCACATATCCACTTTAAATATAAGAAATTTAACTTGCCTAGATCAAACCACCAGTGTGTTGCACAGCACCTGATTCTACTACTTTTCAAGTTTTATGTGGTGCTTCCCAAATCCTAGTGTATCTAATTTTTTTGGCTCTAACTATGCACTGCTTTGAATTAATCATTATTTATAAATTTCTTCTATGTATCTCTACTAGGCTGTAACTCCTTGAGAAAAAGTCCTAAACATGTTTGTAATCACAAATTTCTGAGCATGTATTCAACAAGTATTTGTGGAATTAATGAAATAATAATTTATGGGTAAGTTCCATAATGATAGAATGAGATTTACTAACCACACATGAAGAATCTAAAGTTAAAAGACTTTAAAAAAAAAACTATAAAAGAACACTGTAGTCCTAATTTATACCAAAGCATGGCAGTTGTTCAGATTAATAAGATATCCAACCAGTCAGTACATATGAAGCAATTCTGTTCAGAAATATCATAACTGGCTTTAGCTGAGTAATACCCAATCTCTGCATTTTCCTTAACTCTTCTGCTGATGACTAGCTGTGTTATTTCAGGCAGTCATTCTGAATGTTATGAAAAGGATATCACCACATTCTGACTCATTCATTTTTGCAAAATATTTTATCCTGTTGCTACTTAAAGAAGCTAAATAAACCAGTGTTTTCCATTACTGATTTTGTTAAACACCAGTATTTCCAACTCAATAACCACTGACTTCTTTGCCAGGGCCAGTGGTTCTACCCTTGTATATTTTATAATGGCTGGTCTCTAAATTGTTCTTGGAGTAGTAATTTGGATCTTTGCTTTTCTACTTCTTAACATGTATTTGAGGATGAATTGCAAATGGTTAACGTGAGCAATGGGGACAGTGGTGGAACAGTGGTAGAATTCTTGCCTTCCATGTGGCAGATGTGGATTTAATTTCCAGCCAATGCATTGTAGGCACAGTCACCACCTGTCTATCACTGGAGGCCTGAGTGATGCTATGATGCTGAACAGGTTTCAGTGGAGCTTCCAGACTAAGACAGACTAGGCAGAAAGGCCTGGTGATCTACTGCTGAGAATCAGTCAGTACAAACCCTGTGGATCATAATGGTCTGATCTACAGTGGATCATGGCGGTGGTGCAGGGTTGGGCAGCATTTCATTCCATTGTTTATTGGTAGACTTGACAACAACAACAACAACAAGTTAATAACAACAATATGAGCAACATGCTATGTATATTGATATTATTGCCAGCAGGCTATACACACGTAGATTTGATATTCAATTGTTATTGTGTCCATGCATTATCATTCCCTACGAGCTCTGGTGACGTAGTGTCTAAGGCATTTGGCGGCTAACCAGAAGCCTGGCGGTTCAAACCCATCAGCCACTCCTCGGAAGGAAGGTTGGGCAATCTACTTCCGTAGTGATACTGCCTTGGAAATCCAAGGAGGGGTTGCTATGAGTTCGATCTGACTCCACGGCAGTGCATATCATTAACTAGAGTTTCTTATTTCCACTACTTCAATAATTATACTCTAATTGACCTTACTCTTATACTCTTATAAGATGAACACCGGAGAGAAGATTGTATAGCACAGTAGTAAAGTAATGCATGTGATTTAAATGACAAGTCATAATCGTGCTCTGCAGTCATTGAACAGAAACATTCCCACACATTCTCACAACTTTATGGCCACACCTTCAGCCCAACAGAGGCAACCTTCCTCTTAGTTACTAGAGACTTTTGAAGACAGCCACCTCAATGAGTCACTAAGTATTTTTAGAAAACCTGTGGGGTACCTAGCTCTCTACCAGATGGTTGTGTCTGTGTGGAAGCCTGCCTCTGTCTTGTAAAATGATGTAATGGTGCATCTTCCATCAGAAACGTTACAAGTTTCTGGGTGGACAGAAATGAGTGGCTCTGCACTCTATGTGTCATGTCTCTCAAAGAGTTTTTGTTTTTGTTTTTCCTTTAACTGGGTGCTCAACTCATTTAACCCTTTAATATTGTCTCTGACATAAGAGAGGACACGCCGTCCCCAGCATTCTGCTTGATGCCGGAAGGCACAGTGGAAACAGCAGAGATGGCACTATAAAGAGAACGCTCCTGAATCGTGGCTCCCAGAGGTATATTTATCAGGAGGCACAGGCTTAGCTCTTTGGACGTGTTTTGAAATGATTCTGAGGTAATGGCTCTCCGGGTTTGCTTTAAGCTCGTTCCTTCATAGTGAAGCCAAAGCAGGCATTGCACACTCAGGAAAACAAACTTGGCTTAAGAAATAACAAAGATATTTTCTATTTCATAGTCAATGAAACTAAAACTCAAGAAAGATGAGGGAAATGTATTTTAAACAATGTGTGGCTATTTTGCTTGATTTTCCTTGAAGCAATAAATAACTGTGCTCCCTGCTGCTGATATTTTATTAAGCTCTGTTTGTTATAACTGTGCATTATGCTCCTGTACAAGAAAGCATCTTTGAGCTTTCTTTTCATATTTCCCTACTACAATTTAACTCTGTGAGGAGCAATACCAAAATGAAGAAATCACAGAACAGGCTGCTAAATACCACCACCTGAATGCCAAATGCCCCTATTAGGAACACACAAATGCCAAGTTTGATTCTTTAGTGCAAATTAATGCAGTGAGAAATAAGCAGGAGCCTCTAGATTAACAGCTACTCACGGCTGCTAGTAACCTTTGCCACTAAGAATCCAAGAACAAAAGAAATTATTTCCAATGCACTATGCCATCCATCCCTCCCCCCTGAGCTCTGGTGACATAGTACATGAGGCATTTGACTACTACCAGAAGGTTGGCGGTTCAAACCTACCAGCCACTCTATGGAAGGAAGACTGGGCAATCTACTTCCATAAAGATTACTGCCTCTGAAACCCAGTGGGGGTCGCTATGAGTCAGAATCCACTAGATGGCAGTGACTTTGGTTTTGTTTGGTTTATGCCAACCCCAGTCACCCACCCACTATCTCCTGAACTCAGAAGATCAACAGTAGTTAGAGAGGATCTATAAAGTGGTTCTGTCAGTTTGGTTTTTAGTAAGGTATGATCTAGTTTATTCCTTTGTAAAAAACAGAGAAATCAGAAAATATTGCCCTATTGTTGTCATATGACATAGGTTGCAACCGATCACACCAATGTTTCTCAAATCATGAGCTTCATGGCATGGCATTTGATTTACCTGTTCCCAAAGCCTATACTCACAATTAAAAATAATTGTAATTATAAATTCATTCATATTAGGGTATTTTTTAATTTCCATTTTTTCCATTTGATCTTTATGGGGGAAAAAAGAAAGAAAGAAAGAAGTAAATATTTTCCTCAATTTGGCCACAAATGGATTGTGATATGTGAAACTCCTTAGGTACCTCAGTTTCCATCTCTGTAGAACAGGTTTTTACAAAGCTTTAACTGTTCATTTATTCATTGGACCTACTTTGATCTAAATTACTAAAAATAAATTGCAAAGCATATTTCAAAAGCAGGACTAGGCAAAGTTATAAGCCTGTGTTTCAAATTCAGCAGCCTCTCTCCTTTCCTTTTAGTAAATTAGATTTAAATGAATTACAGGGAAAGAAGAAGATCTGTCAAGGCTAAAACCTAGGGTGTCTGAATGAGCACACCACCTAAGGAATAAGTGAGTATGGCCATGAGAAGAGCACATTGCTCCCTGGGCCCTGTAATCCACACTTTCTCCCCAAGTGTTGATAGGGAAATTCTCTGCCAGGAAGAATCCATCTCTCCTAAAGACAAGAGGTCCCGGAATTGGTACTAGCAAGACGCTGTTGCTGTGAGTAATGGAAGAAGCACAGCACGGACATTAGTCTTTGCCATATGAAACCAGTAAATCTAGTTGTAAAGACAAGTAAACTTGAGTTGTGGGGGGAAATGTGCTCTAGCTAAAAGTCCCTGGGGACAGTAAATGTTTTAGTATTGATAACAGTTTATAGATGGAATGTTTCAACTTAAAATTTTTAAGTGTCATTTCATACATCAAGAATAGTCAAGAATGCTATGGCATTAAAAGTAATATAAATAAAGGAAATGTGGCCCACATAAGGGTCATTTAGATAATTATTTCATCTCATTGCATCCAGAATTTTGAAATGAAATATAGTCTTTCCTCACTTCTTCTGCAATAAATCATTTACAAAAAGTAAGTGGTTTTACAAATAAATGACTGTATCTATGACTTCTCTCCCCAAAATCAATAATACATTTATTGATAATTCTGCATTTAAAGGTTCATTTCACCTTCATATTGACATTCTGTCTCCTCTGCCATTTCATTAGATTTAAAATTTTTCTTTCTTGGTAATGAACTGTAAGAAAGTTGCTATGTTAGAAAGTGGCTGTGTTTCAGAGTTGGGCCATGCAACTCAATATATCATTTTCTATTAATTACTACAATCAGTAAAGTTTCTTGTTTGTATGCTCAGCAAAATTAAAGTTGGGAAATTAAAGTCTTAGCCTTCATTGTTACAATCCATGGCTTCTCCTTAAATACATCGCTTAGCTCCTCTGTAAAATGGAACAATAGATAAAGACTCACCTCCTGAGAACATTCAGACAACACTTGAGTCAGTTCAACAAGTACATCTGAGTAACTACCAGGTGACCAAAGCTGGGTGGAATGACAGGGAGGTCAAAAACTAAGGTGTAACAACTACCCTTGAGAAGCTTACAGTCTAGTGAAAAGGTAGATATATTAATGGAAAATCTCGGGATAAAGCAGGAAGCGTTTGCTGGGCTGGAGACCTGTAGATACGTAAATGCCCCCATTGAACAGGAATGTTAGCCCAAGGAGGTAGTTTAGGGAATGCTTCCTAGATGAGATGACATTTCACCTAAGTGTCATTTTAACATTAAGATTTCATGAGAGAATGTACAATAATACTAAGTTAGCATGTCCAATTATATCAAATCACCAAACAATTTAATAAAACCATTCATTCAATAATTTAGCATGTGACCTTTTTTGCAAATCTATACGGGAACATCATTATGTGGATGAGTCAGTCGGTTCTTCAGAGACAGATCACTACACAGCATTGCTATATGGAATCAGATAGAATGATACAACCAAGGGATACATAAGTTTTCATCTCCACCCTATATTAATGCTGTGATACCATAAAAATTGGTATATTCATTTTAAGGGCTGGTGCAGGCTGGACTAGAAGAGTGGAGTTATACTGCCATCTGCTGGCAGTACTCCATTGTGACTGTTCATAAGGGGACTTAACCTGGTGCTCAGACTCGGTTCTGCCAGCAGTAACTACAAAGGCAGAAGAAAATAAAACAATTCACAATAGCTATTTTATTAGAGATCCTATATTTTAAACTCATTTCCTATAAAATTATATTGCTGAAAATCATTTGTGTGGTGTTCTAATCAGACAAGGCAATTTTAATATTTTTAGCAAATTTAAAAATAGTAGCCCATAATTAAATATTTTATTCACGTCTTGCATTTGTAATATTTACCGTGTTAATGCCAGCACAATATAATAAGAAACACTATAGGAAAATACTGCATTTGACACCAAATTTTCAATTAACTAAAACAAGATATCATCTGCACTTGAATAAAATGACAATATTTCATACATTAACAAACAAAATATCCAAATGTCTTTTTGTTGTTGTTGTCATGGTCTGCCAGCAATTTTACTGATGCTTTCCCTTACCTAGAAAGCCATTTAGGACAACAACAACAAAAAGTTAAGCAAACCAAGTGATCCATTCCTTGCTAGTTTTCAATATATACTGAAACATCCATTCAGCATTTTTATCAGCTAATGTAACAGGAACTCATCTGCTCAATTAGATTTATTACTTTTTTTTTTTTTTTCCTCACATGTTCACAAGATACTGTTGCACATTTTGCAATGGGTCTTTATTATCTAGTAATGATGGCTTGCAAATTAAATTAGTTTTTAATGGCATAGTTAAATTCTAATTTATGTTTTGGAGCTGTGTTTAATTCATTTTGTTATAATGTAATCGTTTTCTTGCTATTTTCTTACATTACACAAAAGAACAAAAGAATAGGGGCTCATCTCATCACATTCAGTTGTTTTGGCTTTATTAAATCTTGTCACTAATTGCATTTCCCCTAAGAAACTTTAAAAACAATTGCAGTCCGATCCTCTGGGCAAAACTATCTCATTGCTCAGCATTCTGTGTAAGGCAGTTGAATCAAACTATTACTGTAACTCTAAGGGTTGGTTAGATATTGCACTTTCTCATACTCATTATAACCCTACTGTGCTGTGTAATGTACTGGGCAATTATTCTTTTGCAACAAATTCCTTTCCTGTGAGCTCTCTTTTTTTCCTGAACATTCAGGAAAACTGAAACCAAAAGTGATCATTAGCAGCACACAAAGCAATCTTTTATAATGTCTACTTGCATTATCTTCCCTCTCAATCGACAGGACTTTCATAGAACTGGATGCAATAACATTTTATAATGTTACAGGTACACTGAGGCCCACCCTGCAAGAGGAAAAAAAAAAAAAAAAGCCTTAGCAAGTTTTAATGTTTTAAACTAGAAACTGGATTACAGGTTTGCACAGAAATAATTGATGTGATTTAGGATTTCTTGAGCAAGTTTGACCCTTCCTAGTTGTTGGTAGTTTTCCCAGGAGGGATAATGCTCACAGGTGGCATTTTAATGAGGACTATCTGGGTCATGGGCTATTTGAGTTCCCATCTAACCAAGGGCAACCTTTCAAGCCCATTCTTCTATTTTTTTAACAAGAAAATAAATCTCGTATCCTAGATAATTTATCTATTCCAATTTAAATCCTATAGGTACTTGTAGACTCTGATTTAGGACTAATTGCGCTTACATTAGTAAGCTGTCCATTTTTTTTTTTTTTTTTTTTTTTTCATTTTATTGAATTAATATGTTCTACATAAAATGTTTAGTGCATAATTTGCTTATGCCATCATATCTATAAGTTTCTATATAGTATTTCCAATCCCCAAAGACAAATAAAGATTGGATGCATAAAATAAAAGGCAATAATAATGAAAACTTGAGGGGGCAAAAAATTAAAAGTTATTCAACTTACGTCAGAACCAACTTATGACAAAATCATCGGGATGGAACCCCGTTCTAAGTCAGAGACTACCTGTGTTTCTCTGAATGTGCTTCCTTCTGAGTTGCTGGGTGCAACGTGCAGATGCCAAGGATGATCATGTCATGGGTTGGTTGATTTCTCTCCGTTGCATGGACTCTTCTCCTCACCCTGACCAATATCTTTTCAACTCTTGATGTTGGCCACCAAAAGTAAGATTCTGGGGATCAGCAAAGTATTTCCTCTCCTATTAAAGCAACTCATCACACCTGTCCTGCTGACATAGAACAAAGATTAATCAACAAAAGCAACATTAAAGGACTATCTTGCCATATTTCTTACGAAGCTAAAAAGAAAAAAAAAAGAAATGTGCTGTTGGGTAGATAAGAGACTGACTTTTCATCATATGCCCTTTTACTGTTTTCATTTTTTTTCCCGTATGCATGTTCAGCTTTTTTAAAAGCTTGCTAAAAATAACAACATGGTGCAAACATGTGATATTACTCCTTATTGTAATCTGGTATATTATTGTACCTGTTAAAGGATAAATGGGAAATAAACTGGAACATTGGGGTTCTTTTTACGGGGAAGAACATTTCTCTAAGAAAGCAATGAAGAAAAAAAGACCGCCTTAATGTTAATCCCCTATTCCCCTGTGTGAACCATAGCGCTAGGTGTCCTCTGGTCTCAAAATGTGCTGTTGACAATGACTAGCACAATATTCACAGAGTGAAATCAAGAGTAGAAATTGGTTCTTAACATTTACTTATTCAAGAGACACATCTGCACTGAAGTGAGCTTAGAAAGAAAAGAACATTTGTAGAAAAAGCAATATGCTTTGAAATTCACCTCTGCTCTTAGCCACTCATATACTCGCGTCCATCACATAGGAACTGTATGCTGAGAGTTGGATTTGGCTCACGACCCACAGTCTTTGCTCCCCTCACTCTTTCATTCACCAAATGTTACATAACAGCTCTCATTTGTTGGCTAAGTCTCTGCTGAAGACTTCTTTTTTTCCCTAACACTGTACTTCAATCTGATGGTGATACCATTAGATCCCTAGAGAAGAAAGGAAAGAACGTTTTAGGACTTGGTTCCAATAAAAATTTTGTAGATTGTGAAGATAATTCTTTTAAGCATAAAATTATTTTGTTTACTTCCACCCAGTATAATTGTATTGTTTAAAATAGAAGCAGCTGTGACTTAGTTGACTTATGAGTCCTGCTCATATTGAAACAACTGTTGCTGCTGTTATGCACCGTCAAGTCAGACTCGACCCATAGCAACCCCTCCTTGGGTTTCCGAGGTGGTATCACTACGGAAGTAGATTGCCCAACCTTCCTTCCAAGGAGCAGTTAGTGGGTTTGAACTGCCAGCCTTCTGGTTAGCAGTCAAGTGCCTTACACATTACGCTAAACAACTAGTGCCTCTATTGCCACCGCGGTCGTCACCGCTATTCAGTCTGCCCTGACTCGCAGCGACCCATGCATAATGGAACAAAATGCTGCTTGCTCCTGTGTCTTCCCCATGGTTAGCTGTAGGTGGAACTGTTGTGGTTCATAGTATTTTTATTGGGTGATTTTCAGAAGGCAAATGCCAGGCCTTTGTTCCTAGTCTGCTTTAGTCTAGAAGCTCCACTAAAGCCTGTTCAGCACTAGAACAACAAGTAAGCCTCACTTAAACATGTTTGTGGGCACGCATGAGGTGCATTGTCTAGGAATGAAACTCAGGTCTCTCACACAGAAGCCAAGAATTATAATGCCTCATTTAGATCCTGCAAATATCACTAGCCATTAGAACCTCTGTAGTAGGTTGAATAACAAATGTCCAAAGATCTCCACAACCTAATACTCAGAAACTGTGAATATGTTACCTTCTATGGCAAAACAGACTTTGCAAATGTACTTAGTTAAAAATCTTGGTATGAGGAGATCATCCTGGATTCTAAAGATGGGCCTGATGCGATCACAATGGTCCTTATAAGACAAAAGGTAATGGGACAATGGAAGTAGAAATTGGAGAGATGCATTTTGAAGACAATGGAAGGGACCACAAACCAAAGAATACAGGTGGCCTCCAGAAACTGGAAAAGGCAAGAAAACAGATTTTCCTCCAGCACCTCCAGAAGGAATGTAGCCTGCCAAAACATTGACTTTAGCCTAGTGAAACTAATTCAGACTTTTGGGCTCCAAAACTTAATGGTAATAAATTTGTGTTATTTTAAGCTACTAAATTTGTGGTAATTTGTTACAACAACAACTGGGAAGTAAGAGAGCCCCCAGCCCTTCATACTAGGGTTCTGCCAGCTAGAGTCCTGCTGTGACTTCCCAGTTGCCCTGCAACCTTCTGGAGGCCTAGCCTGGTGTAAGACCAACCCTACTACTACCACTACTTCTCACCTCCCAGAAGTCAGATAGAATCAGAAATAATTGTGAGGCACTGGGTTCCAGGTAAGGAGCTCTGGTAGCACTGTGGCTAAAAGCATTGGGCTCCGAACCAAAAGGTCAGCAGTTTGAAATCTACCAGCTGCTCCATGGGAGAAAGATGAGGCAGTCTGTTTCCATAAAGATTTATAGTCCTGGAAACCCTACTGGACAGTTTCCTCTGCCCTGTAGGGTTGCCTGGAGTTGGAATCAACTCCTTGGCAGTGGGTATGTTTGTGGGTTTTAGGTAATATACATTTCACTCATACTACTGGTTCATTGGATTTTTTGTATTTACTTGGAAAGATAACCTTGTATTTATACTTTTAATGGATATGTGGTTTGAAATTTTAAATAATTGATATAAAAATGAATCTTTAGAGAATTATCTTTTTAATGTAGGATCTGTCTATTTGAGAAGGGTGTATTGTTTTATTATGCTAATAAGTTTTGATGGAAAATAGAACAAGGGAATAAATACTGCATGATTTAAAATAGGAAGGATGTGTGTCAGGTTTGTCTCCTTTCACCATTCTTATTCAATCTGTATGCTGAGCAAATAATCCAAGAAGCTGGACTATATGAGGAAGAGCATGATATCAGGATTGGGAAAGACTCATTAAAATCCTGTGATATGCAGGTTGCTTGCTGAACGGGAAGAGGACTTGAACCACTTACTGATGAAGATGAAAGGCTACAGTCTTCAATATGGATTACACCACAATATAAAGAAAACAAAAATCCTTACAACTAGACCAATAATCAACATCATGATAAATAAAGATCAAAGTTGTCAGAGATTTCATTTCTCTTCGATCCACAATCAACACCCACAGAAGCAGCAGTCAAGAAATCAGATGTCTTATTGCACTGGGCAAATCTGCTGCAAAATATGTCTTTAAAGTGTTATGAAGCAAAGATGTCCCTTTGAAGACTAAGATGTGCCTAACTCAAACCATTGTATTTTCAATCACTTCATATGCATGTGAAAGCTGGACAATAAATAAGGAAGACCAAAGAAGAGTTGATACCTTTGAATTGTGGTGTTGGCAAAGAATACTGAAAATACCAAGGACTGCTAGAAGAATGAATAAATCTGTCCTGGAAGAAGTGCAGCCAGAATCGTCTTTAGAACCAAGAATGGCCAGACTTTGTTTCACCTACTTTGGTCATACTGTCAGAAGGGACCATTCCCTGGAGAAAGATATCATGCTTGGTAAAGTAGAGGGTCAGTAAGAAAGGGGAAGACTCTCCATGAGATGGATTGACACAGCAGCTGCAATGCTGGGCTCAAGCATAGGGAGGATTGTGAGGACGGCACAGGACTGGGCAATGTTTTGTTCTGTTGTACATAGGGTTGCTATGAGTCGGCTCCAACTCAGTGGCACCTCACAAAAATGTAGAATTGAGATGTCAGAAAGTACTTTATTTTAAATTAAGAAAGCTCTTGCATTTTATAAATTAATAATAAATACATAACTTTGAAATAAAATAAATTTATTTGGTTTGGCATGAAAGAAATCAGGTATATATATGTGCTGTTGTTGTTGTTATGTGCCGTCGAGTCGGACTCAACTCATAGCAACCCCTCCTTGGGTATCCGAGGCAGTATCACTACGGAAGTACGTTGCCCAACCTTCCTACCGAGGATATATTCACACATATACATATTATACATTGTTGTTGTTATATATTCAGTAAGAGTCAACAGAAAGGGTTATCTTTTACTTAATTTTCAAAAGAATCTATACTTGTGAGAAACACAGAAAGAAAAGAATAACTTTCAGAATAGTTTTGAAGGAGACCTGCAAATTTAACAACAGCATCTGTCTTAAGTGTGTCATTGTTTACTTTATGGAAACTGAGGTGTGTGAGTTTACTAGGGCTGCCATTACAAAGTAGCACATGCTGGGTGAGTTAAAACTATTGACGTTTATTCTCTCACAGTTCTGGAGGCCACAAGTCTGAAATCAAGGTGTTGATAGAACCACGCTCTCTCTGAAGGCTCTAGAAAAGAATCTCTCCTTGCCACCTACTAACTTCTGGTGGCTGCCATCAATCCTTAGTGTTCCTTGGCTTGTAACTACATAACTATAATCTCTGCCTCCATAATCAAAATGTTTTCTTCCTTCTGTGTGTGTCTCTTTCTCTGTCTCCTCCTCTCTTCTTATAAGGACAACAGTCATATTGGATTAAGGGCCCACACACTCCAGTATGACCTCATATTAACTACAACTATCTTATTTCCAAAGAAAAGTCACATTTTGAGGTTCTGGGAAGGACATGAAATTTTGTGCTTAACCCAGAACATGGAGTATTGACTTTCACTGCACACAAGAGGTTATGTGGCTCAGGAATTGACAGATTTTGTTTTTTTCCCTATACTTTGCAGGACATGCAAACATCTCTAATGACCTCAGGTCAGCCACTCACTCCCAAGAACAAACTCTAGATTGTTTTACAAACTTTTTGACTTTGCTCTAATTTTACATTCTACATTGTAATCCAGAATAAACAGCCACTATATAGAAAGAATATGTATGAATATTAATTATGTACATAAATATAATTGAAACAAACATTTTACAAAGTGATACTTGTCCTTATTTCTCGCAAAGCACTCTGTTATTTTCCATTTTATCCTATTTCATTTTTAAAATGCTGATCTTAATCCACTAAACTGATTTGACAACAGTTGATATGGTTCATGGCCCACTATTTAAGAACCATACCCATAGACGCTATCATCACAAATACAGTGAAAGCTGGAATTCGATGAGACTGCCTTGTTATTCCAAGTCAATTCAAGTTTTCCACCTTCAACAGGGTTCAATCTTACCATGTTTCATCACTCTCTATTATTGAATTTTCTATTACTCTATTACTGAGTTTTCCTTGTCTGACAGGTTTCTGCCTTACATAGTTTCTGATTTTTTCTTGTTTGGCTGTAACTGCAACTCCCTTTTAGTTTCCCTAATCTCCTGATCCTGAACTTTCTATCTTTGTAGCTCATTCTTCTGAGAACCTCAGATCATACAATTCTTTTCTCCTACCAGGGCATGTAATCCATTGGTCCTATCACCTTTTCCTTGAACCTATCTCTTTTATATCCTCATTACTTTCCATACCAGATAAATTATATGCTTCCTCATCATAATCACTTCCTTACATAACCATACTCCCTTGCCTCCTCTTGCTTTGTTTTACTGACCTGGCCAAACTCCCACCCTAGTTAAACTCAACTCTGTGTACTCTGAGCCCATATACCAGTACAATCTCACTTTAAATTCATCAATGCTGACTCCAAGTGGAACCTGAGTGCTGCCTTTGCGAACCTCATCATAGTCCATAGTTGTAAACACTATTTACACTGATGATTCACCCTTTAGGTTCTCAATGCAGAGCTTTCCCTGAACTCCAGGTTTGTATATAATTGCTAGTTCTGCAACTCTACTAAAAGGCCCAACAAGCACTTCAAATTTAACATTTGTTGTTAGTTGTCTTTTAGTTGACTGTGACTCATGGCAACCTTATGTATAACAGAAAGAAATGTTGTCTGGTCCTGTGCTGTCTCCATGATCTTTGATACATTTGAGCCCATTGTTGAGACTATTGTGTCAGTCCATCCCATTGAGGGCTTTTCTTGTTTCCACTGTCACTCTATGTTGCCAAAAATGATGTCTCTGTCTAGAAATTGCATCCAAAGTAAGCAAGACAATGTGTCCCCATCCTCACTTCCCTCCTGGTCACCAGCTCCACCCCAAATCTACTTCTCCGATGTATCCCCTATCACAGGAAATGCAATTCCATTCTTCTCGTTGTTTCCATCCCACTCACAATAAAAGCTGATGTCTGTAGAAAGCCCTACACAAACACACCCCGTATTTTACTCTCTCACCGTCTCTCCCATTAATTTCTCACATACAGCCACTAGTCACACTGTCCCCATCTACATGCCAGGCACACTCCACCCTTGTGCCTCTGTCTGGATTCTTCTTCCATCATACAGTTTCACAGCTTACCTCCTTCAGATCTTTACTCAGGTGTCACCTTCTTCTTGAAGTTTTCCTTGTTCACCCATTTAAAATTACAACCCGACCTCCACCACCAAACCAAAACCAAACTCACTATTTTTGAGTCATTTCTGACTCACAGCAACCCCTCCTTGGGTTTCCAAGGTGGTATCTCTTTGGAAGTAGATTGCCCAATCTTTCTTCCAAGGAGTGGTTGGTGGCTTTGAACTGCCAGCCTTCTGGTTAGAAGTCAAATGACTTAGGCACTATGCCACCAGAGCACCTCCACCACAGCAATACCTATTTTCACCCTTCCCTCAGTTTTCTCTTTAGCACTTATCTTTTTTTTTTTTTTTTTGGTTTATATAATGCAATTATCCTGTTCATCTGTCTTTATAGTGTCCCTGGATGGTGCAAACAGCTAGACATTTGACTGCTAACCAAAATGTTGGCAATTGTGCCATAGTGCCTAAGGCATCTGACTGCTAACCAGAAGGCTGGTGGTCCAAACCCACCAGCCACTCCTTGGAAGGAAGGTTGTGCAATCTACTTCCCTAGTGATACTGCCTCAGAAATTCAAGGAGGGGTCACTATGAGTCAGATCCAACTTGAAGGCAGTGAGTTTGGTTTGGTTTGGTTTAACAGGTGCTTAGAAGAAAGTCAATATACTCTCAAAAAAAATCAGCCATTGGAAATCCTGTGGAGGACAGTTCATTCTACTCTGATACACATAGGGTCACCATGAGTTGAAATCAACTTGAGGGCAAATGGTGTGTTTTTGTTCTCTCACTAAATTGTAAATTCCATGAGATTTTTCTCTAATTTGCTCTTGGTTGTACCCAAAAGTGTCTAAGTATACATGTTGTTGTTGTTATGTGCCGTCGAGTTGAACCTGACTCATGACGCCTCCTTGGATTTCTGAGGCAGTATCACTATAGAAGTAGATTACCCAAACTTCCTTCTGAGGAGTACCTGGTGGGGATTCATGTTGTTGTTGTTGTTATGTGCCGTCGAGTCAAACCCTCCTTGGGTTTCCGAGGCAGTATCACTACAGAAGTAGGATTGCCCAACCTTCCTTCCAAGGAGTGGCTGGTGGGTTTGAACTGCCAGCCGTCTGGTTAGCAGGCAAGTGTCTTAGCCACTATGCTACCAGAGCTCCCAACATAGTACAATAAATATGTTCAATGGATGAATGACTGATTGATGCCAGGGTCATGCAGTTCACATACTATATTTGCATGTATTTGCATCCAAAATGGAACCAAATGTCCCAGGGTGGGTCAGTATTGTCAATCTAATATAGTCTGAGTAACCAGTATATATAACCTGTTCTCTTCTACTGTGGAGACAAAAATCAGCAACACTCTCTCTAATGAAGGCATTGTCTAGAAAGGTAGACTCATCTGGATCTTTTTATATCTCAAGACCGAGATCCTCATTCCTTAATTATACACTTGGAAGATGCCGCTTTCATGCAGACACTGCTGAAGGTAGGAGAGCACAGGTTTCCAAGACCTCAACCTCTGACTTATGCCTGGCCCTAAGGTCTCTGAATCTCTGATAGAGAAAGCAGAACCTGGAAAGACTGCAAATCAACAGTTTGAATAATTCTCTGTTTTGCAAGAAGTTTGGATGTATCTTTTCAGCAGGCAATTCTTATGAAAAACCACTCACTCTAAAGAGCCTTTCAGTTGTGCAAAATATAAAGCAAAGCATCTATTCTGGACTGGAAATATATGAGTTACTATGGTTCCAAGGAGAAAATACTACCCGGGTTTAGCTGGGAAGAGAATTAAAAAAAAAAAAAAAGTTGTTTTGAAGATGAGATGAATTATATCAAAGAAGACTAGGTTGCTTTAGGAAACAGAGATGGAGTGTTGAAAATTCTCCCATCTGGCCACTTGGACCACACTTGAATACCTGTGAGGTATGGTTCATGACTGACTTGAATTTCATGAGAAGTCTTGGTGAGGGGCCAAGGGACTGAGTGCTAGAATAATTCATGAAAGCAGCCATAAAATACAATAAAAATGTTTTTAATCAATCAATTTTAATACATAATAAGCACTTAAAAGTTGTTATAATTAATAACTAAATTTTGGCAGAGTTTTTTAAGGCCTGCATGACCAAATACAGTATGTTGTTGTTGTTGTTATGTGCCGTCGAGTCAAACCCGACTCATAGCGACCCCTCCCTGGGTTTCCGAGGCAGTATCACTATGGAAGTAGGATTGCCCAACCTTCCTTCCGAGGAGTGGCTGGTGGGTTTGAACTGCCAGCCTTCTGGTTAGCAGTCAAGTGCCTTAGGCACTATGCTACCAGAGCTCCTAAATACAGTATAGAATTAGAAAAAAAGATAATTCTCCTCTCCTCTGCCCCTCTGAGGACTGGAGTTTTGGTAGCATCCAAACATAGAACCCTTAACACAAAAGGAGAATACTGTTATCAATGATCATGAGACTTCCAGAAGTCCTTGACCTGGAATTAGAAGGACCATATGGATATGTTTGTACAAACATGTAAAACACCCAATGAGGGACTCCCAGAATTAGCCTATGAAAATTTTGAGGAGGCAAGTTCCACTTAGGTGGAATGGGCAGGGGCTCCGAGAAGTGTGACTAGGGCCCAACTGTAAATTAAAACACACAGTTTGAAATATATTTGAGAAGGCAATATAGTGGATGCATATCCATAAGGCAACTTGAGAATGATTTTAAGGAACATATTAATAAGCTTAAATCAAGTCAGTGAATTTGGGATGCAAAATGGGCTAGGGAATCATTTTATTTTTTCCTGGCCTAGTCAATCAATCATTTAAGGGAAAGGCTGGTGGGATTTCCTGTAAGAATTTCAAGGAGTGGTCTTAACAAATCCAGTTCATCCAGGCTTCCCAGATTTCTTGATGGTCAGCTGGAGTACACAGGAAACTTTCAAAACTGGAACCACCTCACACAGAAACCTAGGAAAGTCTAAAACTCAAGGAGTCACTTTAAAGCAGAATGAGACATCATCATTTTAGTGTTATAAGGTGCTCTGGCAACATAGTAGTTAAAGCATTTGGTTGCTAACCAGAAGGTTGGTAGTTCAAATCCACCAGCCACTCTGTGGGAGAAAGATGAGGCTTCTGTAAAAATTTACAGCCTTGATGACTGGGACACCATATGATCCTGAGCCTTATATTACTACAAGACCAGAAGAACTAGATGGTGCCTGGCTACCACTGTCAACCACTCAGTGGGGGATTTCTGTAGGATATCCTGGATAGAGTGGAAGAACAATGTGGTACAAAACTCAAAATCATAAAAAAAAAAGAAGGAACCAAGTTTGCTGGTCTGATAGAGCCTGGTGGAACTCTGAGACTATGACCCCTAGCTGCCTTTCAGGTCTGGAATTGAACCCACACCTGTGGCTTCCAGTCAAACAAAAGACAGTGCATATGAGCTAAACATTTACATCAGGTAGATACACTCCTTGGAGAGATCAATTGGGAGAGAATGGAAGGGCTACGTATGCACAGGGAGACAGATTGGGGGACAGGAGTACATGGGAGGGAAGGACACAGTGAAGAGGTAACTATGGGTAGGAAGTGGGAGAGAGCTATTGTATTGTGGGAAATTGCAGTCAGTGTCATGAGACAAAGTCTTTGTGAACTGCTGTATGGAAAAGGAATTTGCCCTGTAAACTTTCAGCCAAATCACAATAAAAATTTTAAAAAAAGAAAGAAAGAAAATCTAGAATGCACCTATTTTCCTTTAAAAAAAATCAGCCTTGGAAATTCTGTGTAGCAGTTCTGTGTGCCCTATAGGGTCACTGTGAGTTGAGATTGACTCAATGGCAATGGGTGTGGTTTGGGTTGGTTTTAGTGTTATAAAAAGGAATACCCGGGGTCATCAAAAACAGAATCCACGAGCCCAAGACAATAACCTAATAGATTCCCTAGTATCATCAGCATTCAATTTTGCTCATAAAATAGTTAATTCTGGCACACATACCAAAAAAATAAAACACCATAACACAACATTTTTAAAGAGTTCGGATTTTCTTACAGCAAACTAAGTTACAACAAAGTCATTATAAGTGGAAAATAAAAAATATATTTCTACTCTGAAATTTGGTATTCACTTATTTTCAGATTTATAGTAGAAATTTTAAGCAACGTCTTGGACAGCAATTTTGCCACCTGGAGCCTTAAAACTTGCCCTGAAATCAACTTTGTAATTCATGATGTGGCTCTCAGATGGGCATTATTAACAATGCTGAACCATCTGGTAGCCTCCTGTTTTAACCAATCATTCTTGCTACGTAGGTATTAAGATCAGTTGTTTCTGTAATGCGAAGGAGTGCATGTGCTGTAAACATGTAAATGTTACAGTCTTTCAACAACATTATTTTAAATGTGGTTATTCTCTAACTGTTAGTATCCTCAGCTGTAATCACAGCTCTGACCTTGAAATTTGTTACATTAGCATTTGAACTAAAGTATTATTGGAAGGAAGGAACTCTGGTGCCATAGTGGTTAAGGCATTTGGCTGCTAACCAAAAAGATCAATGTTTCAAACCCACCAGCTGCTCCACCAGAATAAGATGAGGCAATCTACTTCCATAAAGATTTACAGCCTTGGAAACCCAATGAGGGTCATAATGAGTTGGAATCGACTCAATGACATTGGGTTATTACGGGAAGGGGAGGAGGAGGGTGGAACAACTGATGAAGCCTTTGAGCCAAATAAAGACTAAATCCAAGACACACTAAAGAGAGAGTGCCAAGATCATCGATTCACTGATAGCCACCATGTTTCAGCTTTGTCATGAGCTCTCCTATGAACATATAAAGAGATCTATTGTGGAGAGGTCAATGTCACACTGTTTATATACTGGCCAGAAGGCACTAGCTAGCTAAGTTAAGAAGTCCATCAGGTTGCTGGACAACTTCCTGACCAAATTGAAAAAAAATAATAATTGAAATATTTCAAAACAAAATGGAGAAGTTAGTTCTCACATTTACAGTGGCTATCCAACGTGGAGACACAATCTATGTTTGCTGTTGATTTATTCTAGTTAGAGCTCCCTAGCAACTTTCTTTTCTTTTCTGGATCCAGTGAGTATTCATCAGCAAAAAGAAAAAGATTGTTCACCAATTGACTTCCTGTAACTTTTAAACTGTACAAAGAACCTCCAGACAATGTCAGTGTCTAAATACCACAGCAGCAAGACCAAGGAGACAATGTGGGCATAAAGGGAAGAGAAGAGAAGAATGCACACAGCAGGGAAAGGGCTTAAGTGGAAAGCAGGCACGGTCCTCAGTCAATATAGGAAAGGGACAGAATGTGGTCAAGAGCACTATTGGTAGAGTCACAGGGGGTCAGAGAAGGCCATATCCCCCACTCCCCACAAGACCTCTAAATGTGAGGCTTTTAACCAGTAATTATTTTATTTTATAAAACAGGAAGTCCTCCATTTCCATCTCGTGCCGTAATTCCATTTTTTCAGTGGAAGTAATGCATAAAATGGAATTATCTACCTTCAGCTAGGAGGTGGAAGACAACAGCTTCCCATTTATTTCAGCACAGATTACAGAGAGGAGATGACAAGGGACACTTTCTACCTGCTGGGCTCCAAACAAAGCTCAGTTTATAGACCCTTGGAGCTCACATTCAAGAAAAAAAAATCATGTAGTGACCCTCAAAACAACCTACAAAGGCCTGTGGGGAGACTTCAGAATGGAACAGTTCACTGCAAAAGAGCAAAAGGGCTTAAGTTTGCTCCTTATAAAGCAACCTCAGGAGAAAGCATTATTCCATGCCCTGAGCCCTGCCACAGGCCTCAATCATGAGCTTTCTTTTCCGCACTCAATTGTGCTTTCACATCTATTGTTGCAAATGTTTTGGGACCACTAGAAGCTGGAGAGTCTGGTATCTGACACGGCTGGAGAGCAGACTGTTGGAAGACCTGGGGGTGGGGGGCATCTTCCCTGAGGAGTGAGCCCTTTGCTCAACACTCCAGTTGCCTCATAATCATTGGAAACAGAGAATGTAGAGCCCCGTCATGCAGCCATAATAGACTGTGATTAAACCTTGGCTGAACCTTCACCCACAAAACAAGGTATCACATAAAGTACCCAAAATCAGTAGTATTTTGGGAAAACAATCATTCACTTGTCCAACCAAAAAAAAAAGTTTCTAGATCTAATTGTTACCTGCAGAGCATACCACACAAAGGTTGCTGGCTACAAGACAGAGTTGTATAAATAGCATGACAAACAGCCGCAAATTTCAATTACTCCATGATCATCAGTGTATAGAATAAAGAGGCAATTTTGCAGAGAAGAAACCACAGGGAATACATTGGACTGACAACTGCCTGGAATTCAATTTGCCGAAGTGATATTGAAATATGGGGGAGAAGTCGCAGTGCACTGATTAAGTTTCAAGCTGCTGCATTACTAATACTGTCTCATGAACCTGTATGCTCTGTTATCACCATAGCAACATGATCATCAGTGCAATCCCGAAAATAGGCTATACCACAGACTGTTCATTTACATTTGTGATAAATGCCAAAAAAGTCAGGTACATTAATAAGCCAGAACGCTCCCAGAACCTGGCATCTAGGAAAAATTGCAAAGAGCAGAAAATGTTGTTTTTCTATGCCTTTAGTTATTTGACGGATATAAACAAACAAACAAATAAGAATAATTTATGAACAGGTGAGCCAAATGTGTGTCGGTAAAGAAATAAAACCAGAAAAATTGTTTTACTGTAGTACTGATGGTATTTAGATTTTCACGGAGCACCTAATGGAAAAAATATGTCATCCTTTCAGTTATTTGAGGGAAAGAGGTCACACACACACACATACACACACACACAAGCTTAAAAAAATCACTTAACAGTGTTATAATATTGGTATTCAATTCACATAGTCAAGTGTAAAAAAGTTTTACATGACTAAAGTTAAATGTCCTCAATGAATGAGTGAAAACTCAGCTTAAAAGAAACATTTGTGAGATATTGGATCTACTAATTTAACTTATTGGGAGCTCTGGTAGCATAGTGGCTAAGACACCTGCCTGCTAACCAGATGGCTGGTGGTTCAAACCCACCAGCCACTCCTCGGAAGGAAGGTTGGGCAATCCTACTTCTGTAGTGATACTGCCTCGGAAACCCAAGGAGGGGTCGCTATGAGTCGGGGCCGACTCGATGGCACACAACAACAACAACAATTTAACTTATTAGGAGCTCTGGTGATGAAGTGCCTAAGCCATGTGACTACTAACCAGAAGGCTGGCAGTTCAAACCCACTAGCCACTCCTCAGAAGGAAGGTTGGGCAATCTATTTCCATAGTGATACTGCCTCAGAAACCCAAGGAGGGGTCGCTACAAGTCAGATATGACTCGATGGCAGTGAGTTTGGTTTCTTTTGGTAATTTAACTTCTTATACATATTCCTTGTTCTCAATGTATTTCTATTTCTTTAATTGTATAAGTATTTGATTACAAGGGAAAAGTAAGATGTTAAAAAATATGCCATTTCTGACTTTTGATTTTTATTAAGTAAATTTGCTTATTTCCCTGATACACAATATGACACAGAAATACCAGAATCTCTCTTGGAAAACATGGAATTTTTTCAGCAAAATTAATCAAATCAGATAAAAATATCAGGGCTAAATGCTAAATGTTTGCTTTTCTATAAAAAGCAAATGGGTATTTCCCCTTCAGAAGTATGAAATGTTTAATGTTTTTCAAATATTTCAAGCCAATGATCTCTGTTTTCATAGAATGACATCTTCCTCTTTGGGACACTGTCCTAAGACCAGATACCATCACTAATAATGAGACCATCTCCCATCACTTTTACTTGGTCCGCATGTTGGTAAAGAAACTCTGTTCTTATGAACTGTATTTTAAGAAGTATCTCAAATCTTTTCCTCACTGCATTTCAAACAAAGTTCATTCTTAACTGGATACTACAATAAAAATCTACAGTGCACTGGTGAGGATGAACAGACAAGTTAGGAAATTGTAGTGGAATGAAAAGCAAAATAATCCATTAAACACTGAGTACAAATTCCCCAGATAGAAGCCGCTTACAAAATAGTCTCCAACACACTAAACAGAAGGAGTTATTTTCTCTTTACTCAACATTTGTAAGAGAGAGTAGGAGATGAGCGAGGCGAAATAAACAGGGAACTTAAGATCAGTGCAAAGAATAGACTCTGAATTACCAGTCTCTCATTGTTCACCACCTTCACTACTCCTAACCTCTACGCACCCACACACAGAACACTTATTTACATTTTCCGGTTTCTTGAGATTCCTCTCTACTTTTCATTGGCTTCCATTACACTACTGAGTATTCATCTCCCTGCCCACCTGTTCTCAGTCCTGGTATCATGGCCTGTGTCTACCCTTCACAATGAACACGTATTTATTTACCTGGCCAATTCTGGACCTCATTACCCATCTCCAACCATTCCACTTGTCCTTGTTACTACTATTCCATTTCTGGAAGCACAACTTATTTTCTGGCTAGTCCTCATTCTCTTGCACTCCAATATGCATCAGGATGGTAGTGATGAGAGATTCTCATTAGATCAGTGTGATAGTTAGAGCTGTGTGTCAACGTGGCTGGACCCCAGTTCTCTGTGGTTGTTCCCATGATGGGATCAGATGACTGTGTTCTGAGTGGCCAGTCTGCCCAAGGGGAGTTTCCCTAGGGGTGTGGCCTGCTTCCAAGATATCCAGGGACATCCTGGGAAGAGACACATTCTTTGAGGGATTGGAACCCTGGTGTGCAGACTACAGACTTCCGTGAGTGAGCAGCCCACCGCTTGGCCTGGAGATCTTGGATTCGTCTTTTGTTGGAGTCAACAACCAGTGTACTGCCTGCCAGCCTTGAATTTCTTGGCCCCCTGTGCTTATGGAAGCTAAGGCTGCCGCCAGCCCTTTTCCTCCAGAGACTTGGACTTGTTGGCTTGGACTTGTCGGCTTCTATACGCGTGTGAGCCATTTTCCTAAGATAAATTTCTCTCTCTCTCTCTCTCTAAATATATATATACACTTTGCTGGTTTTTGTGTTTCTCTAGAGGACCCAATCTAACACAATCAGAAATAGGAAACCTGAGTTCTGGCTTTAACGGTGACACTAACTAGCCACCCAGTCTTGGGCAGGTCTGGTAAGTGCTCCAATTATCCATGTCCTTATCTCAGGGTTAACCATTTTGGGTCCATAAACCCTTTTGGCAATCTGGCGAAGTATTAATTCTTCTCAGAATAGTGAGTATAAATTATAAAATAAAACACATAGGAGTATGAAGAAAACAATCTTTTAGATTTATAGCCATCAAACCCACTGCTATGGAGTCGATTCTGATTCATAGTGACCCTTTAGAATAAAGTAGAAATTTATCAATCTTTGAGCACCCACCATATACCAGGCACTATTGTAGATATTGGAAATTGACTCATTGATCAATTCATTTATTCAAAAAATATTGATTCAGCACTTAAAATGTGATAGGCACTTTTTGGCACTGGGGATTATGCAATGAACAAAAGAGATGAGGTCTCATGGAGCTTACACTCTAAGGGCAATACTCCCTTTTGGACACAATGGACAAGACCTCCATCCTCATAAACCTTACATTCTAGTCAGATGTGACAGACAATCAACAAACAAACAAATGAGAAACTATCAAGTAGTGACTCTCAGGTAGGATTCACTATCAAGTGGGATTCATTATCAATCCACCATTTTGGTTTCTCCTCTCTTCCATAGAAATGATAATAATTTTTGGCCTTGCTGTATCTTAATATAATAACTATCTTATTTTCCTCCACAATTCTGATATCTATATTCTATAACTGCTCCTTCTATTTTTCATCAACGTTTCCTCTCAGAATAACATAATTTGAACTTTCATTCTCTACATTTTACTGGAACTGCTCTCTCAAAAATCATTATTAATTCCCTCTGGTTTAAAGTCCTTTTGAAATCGACATCCCTCTGAACTGTTTTGTATGGATAATTAGGGTCTGATTCTTAAAATTTTCTTTTCATAGTTACTGCTTTATTCTCATGCACCCATCTCTACTGCCATTTTTCCTCAATTCCCTTATCTGGGCTGTCTTCTCACTAATGACCCCTTTTCAGGGAATTATCTTGAAGGTTCAGTTTATTTGCCCTCTGTTCTTCCCTGGCACCTCTTTGAAAATGACTTCCAATTCTTCACCAGAAGTTGGCTCTTCACCTACGTAGATTCAATTATCTATATGACATCTCTATTCAGATGACCTACCAGCCCTTAAAATTCTGTATACTCAAAAAACAAACATTCTCTTATCTATAACACAGTCTTTGTTAAAGCTTTGCCTGTATCATGGGATGCCTGTTCCTTCTCTTCCTCTTTATTATCAGGTTTGTAATAGGGAAGGAAAAGGTCTCTATGCCCTCTTCCAGTTCTTGAATATTATTCTGAGAGGAATCAGATTTTATAATTATTATCAGGCTACAATCAGTATTTGGGGTCACATGACATTAATGGCTTCTGTACATGCAAGTGACTTTTCTCTCTGACACACTGATTTTCTCTGTACTTCACAAGCATAGGATGAACCAGAACCTCTACCTTTGGAAAAACCTAATCATCTTTTTCTCTCTCTTCTTGTCACAAGTATAGTCATTTAATTGGACATTCTTTGTGTCCAGTTAGGGTTAAGATTCGGAAATAGGTGAAAAAAGAGACCCGTGTGTGCTGGGCCATCTGTAGTGTCAAACATTGTTGGCAGAGTGCTATTGGGTACTCTAAAAATACTCACTTTAATTATGAATAAATTCATACTTCAAGACCCACTTGAAGTCCTTTTTTTATAGCAATTACTGGCATAGTCTCTTCATTGAAAAAGCCCTCAGTGTGAATCTCAGTTCTGGTATATAATACCTGTGTGAATTTAGGCAAGTTAATTAACTTCTCTGAGAATGTTTTATCAAATATTAAAAGAGATAATCCATATATAGCACTTAGATCTATTTCTGGAAGATAGTAAACATCAATAAATGATCATTATCGCTTTGAGGCTTATGTCCTAAGATTTCCCTCTTTACTTACCTACAAATAGGCTTTCAGACTTGCTTATATCACTTACCACAAAACAGCATGAATTTATAGAGCATTACCAAAACCAAACTCCAAACTCACTGCTGTGAAGTCGGATCCGACTCATAACGACCCCTCCTTGGATTTCTGAGGCAGGATCACTACACAAGTAGATTGCCCAGCCCTCCTTCCACAGAGTGGCTGGTGGATTCAAACTGCCAGCCATCTGGTCAGCAGTCAAATGCCATAGGCACTATGCCACCAGAGCTCCTATAGAGGATTAGGTGTAAGTTTTCCTGTATTGGTCTTCTCTCAGACAAGAAATTGGAATCTCTCTGATTCAAACTTAAGGCTTATCCTTCTCCTGCTGCCCCAAAATGACCAGTACAGTATAAGTAGATCACAACATAAATATTAAATATTAATCAAAATTCTACAGGGCTGCATAACTCAGGGTCATACTTTAATCATACATCAACCTTTTTTTTTTTTTTCACTATAGGTCAAAAAATATAGGCTGGTACTTGGATAGTGGTTTCACAACTAAATCATCAGTCAAACTTCCTCAGTTGTAGAAATCCTTACTATAGCATAGCTATACGGAAGGTGGATGCACCAACCCAATATTTGCCTATCTGCTATTTCTAAGCTAAAGTAAAAGAAGAAGAAGGAAAACTATACAATTTAACCTGGCCATAATTTCAAATGAGGCCACATCACAGAAGATTATGGAGAAACAGAATCAATCTAGGATGTTGTTCTGAAGTGCCACCAAATTTATTCTGACTCATAGTCATCTCATGTACAACAGAACAAAATACTGCCTGGTCCTGCATCATCCGCTAAATCTTTGCTATGTCCATTGCTGCAGCCAGTACGTCAATCCATCTCATTGAGGGTCTTCCTCATTTTTGCTGACCCTCTATTTTACTGGGCATGATGTCCTTCTCCAGGGACTAGTCCCTCCCGATAACATATCCAAAGTATATGAGACAAAGGCTCACCATCCTCTCTTTTAAGGAACATTCTGGCTTTACTTCTTCCAAGAAAAATTTGTTCATTCTCAGGCAGACCGTAGTGTATCAATAATGTTCAACAACACCATAATTCAAAGACATCAATTCTTCTTCAGTCTTCCTTATTCATTGTCCACCTTTCACATGAATAGGACGTGATTGAACATTATCCTAGTCTTCAAAGTGACATCTTTGCTTTTTAACACTTTAAAGAGGTATTTTGCAGCAGATTTGCCATGTGCAACACATCATTTGATTTCTTGACTGCTGCTTTCCTGGGCCTTGATTATGGATTCAAGTAAAATGAAATCCTTGAAGTCAATCTTTTCTCTGTTTATAATGATATTGCTCATTGGTCCAGTTGTAAGGATCTTTGTTTTATTTTTGTTTAAGTGTAATCCATACTGAAAACTGTAGTCTTTGATTTTCATCAGTAATGCTTCAAGTCTTCTTTACTTTCAGCAAGCAAGGTTGTGTCATATGCACATTAAGTGTTGTGAATGAGTTTTCTCCAATTCTGATGTGGTATTTTTCTTCATGTAGTCCATCTTCTCAGATTATTTTCTCAGTATACAGCTTGAAAAAGTATTATGAAAGGATACAACCCTGGTCCTCAACTTTCCTCATTTTAAACTATACAGTAACCCCTTTTCTGTTTGAACTACTGTCTCTCAGTCTATATATGTTCTGGCAGCAGTCCTATTCTTCACAATGTTAACCATAATTTGTTATGATCCACACAGTCAAATGCTTTTGCAGAAGCAATAAAACACAAGTCAACATATTTCTGGTATTCTCTGCTTTCAGCCAAGATCCATCTGACATCACATATGATATACCCTGATCCACATCCTATTCTGAATCCACCTTAAATTTCTGGTACTTCCTTTTTTATGTACTACTGCAACCATTTTTTAATTATCTTCAGCCAAATTTTACTTGTGTATAATATTAATGATATTGTTTGATAATTTCCACATCCTGTTGGATCACCTTTCTCTAGAATGGGCACAAATATGCATCTCCTTCCAGTTGGTTGGTCAAATAGCATCTTCCAAATTTCTGGGCATGAATGAGAGTGTGCTTTCAGTGTTGCATCCATTTGTTGAAACATTTCAATTGGTATTCCATCAATTCCTGGAGCCTTCGGCAATGCCTTCAGTGCAGCTTAGACATCTTCCCTCAGGACCATTGGTTCTTGATCAGATGCTACCATCTCAAATGGTTGAAAGTCAATCAACTTTTTTTTGGTACAGTGACTCTGTGTATTCCTTCCATCTTCTTTTGATGCTTCCTGTGTCATTCAATGTATTTCCCATAGAATCCTTCAATATTGCAATTTAGTGGACTATAACCAAAATAAGTTGACTTTTATTGAGCAAAGGAGGTCA
>NW_006921954.1:2432811-2448548 GCF_000298275.1 Orycteropus afer afer | reverse complement strand
CCTCATATGCATGTGAGAGCTGGACAATGAATAAGGAAGACCGAAGAAGAGTTGATGCTTTTGAGTTGTGGTGCTGGCGGAGAATGCTGTAAGTACCATGGACTGCTAAAAGAGCTAACAGATCTGTCCTGGAAGAAGTGCAGCCAGAATGCTTCTTGGAAGCGAGAATGGCCAGTCTTCGTATCACCTATATTGGTCATGTTGTAAGAAGGGACCATTCCCTGGAGAAGGATGTCATGCTTGGTGGGGTGGAGGGTCAACGAAAGAGGTGGAGGCCTTCGACGAGATGGATTGACACGGTGGCTGTGATGATGGGCTCAAGTATAGCAGGGATTGAGCGGCTGGCGCGGAATCGGGCAGTGTTTGGTTCTGCTGTGCATGGGGTCGCTATGAGTCGGAAACGATTCAACGACACTTAACAACAACAACAAGGTATTACCTTATTGAACATACACATGCATTCCATGAAATATAATTTCATTTCAGCAAAATATTTCATAGACTTTTTAAAATTGGTCTTGTCTGTATACATATGTGTGAACTTCTCTCAGAGGACCAAAAGGCAGGTGAGGTTTAATAGTTTCTTATTTTTTATTTTTCTCCCATTGGTTTCTCCCTCCCAAATAGTAAATTGCAATGTTTTTAAGAAAAGAGTATCTTTCCAACACCATGTGCTTCCTTCCTTTCGTGAACGAGAGCAGGTAAAGTTAAGACTTATTCACTTTACCATCATACTGCAATTACTGGGCAAAAAAAGAATGCTCTGGTTCAGAAGAGAAGTATTATTATTTTTAATGTCATTATTTGGGCAATTTATTTTTTCCTTCTGTCTTTAATCAAACTTTAATCAAGTCAAGTGCCTAAAGCAGAATTTGAAAAAGAAAAATGGCCTAATGCACACATGCAATCACCAGGGCCAGGTGAGTAGCTCTTTCTCTTATTCAACAGATTGTGAGCCCTGATAGTACATCAGGCCTCAACTTTTTTTAGTGTGGTTTGGCAGCAAAGAGAAGAAATGCAATTTTAGGTGGTGTACACAAATGCATCTGTCACAGAGCAGGGGAAGAACTCCTTGATGTTGCCCTTAGGAAACATCATCTAGTATGAAATATGGTATGTTGTTCCTGGCCCTTAAAATCAGGAAAGTTTTTATCAAAGAGTAGAGAACTCAGAGAGAGTTACAGCCATGGATGGAGGAAGAGCAGAAAGTTTTCAAAGTCTGGGCAAACAGTGTATGGCTAGATGATGACTAAGAGATATGGAGGAAACATTTACAAGCATAGGGGAAGGGTAAACAAGAAGGAAAAAGAGGAATTGTTTGGGGCACACAAAAGCGGAACAGCAGCAGTAATAAGATGAAATTGAGCAAAGGAAAACTTAGGCCAAACATCAAGGAAGAGTTTGCTAACAGCAAAGCCTATTAGACTGCCAAATGGCCTCTCAAGGGGAGAGGGTTGAGCTCCATTGTCTGGGTCATTTAAAACTGGACTGGACAAAAGCACTCAAGGAGATACTGTGGGGAACAACTGTGCCCTGGCAGGGGAGAGACAAGATAACCTGCCGGTTCTTTTTTCTCCCTCTCTAATTTTTGTGATATATAACTTCACATCATTACATGTTCTCCAAATGGTCTGCTCCTTGAGCTGAGGTTATAATGAGAGTGGATTACTTAGCATGCAATGTACTCCAGGGGAAGTGTGCAGAGGCCCAACCTGTAAACCACAGCTCATTAACCAGCAGATACTCAAATTATTCTGTGCATCTCTGGCCTAATTCAAATTAGAATGGTAGGATTTTTCCTGACAGGTTAGAAGAAAGCTTTAAGTTCTCAGCATTTTACCATCTATTTTACTATGTGCCCTGAATTCTGCATGTTTTCTAAACTTTGATTTTGTCTCAACATATACAGGGGGAAAAACATGCTAGGAAATAATTGGAAAACGGCAACTAAAAAAAGTAGGTTGCCTGCAGCATGGGATGTAATGTACCAACCACTGACAATAAGTCAGCCGCTTAGTAGAACAAGCCCTTTCCATTGGAATAAAATGTTAGTCTATCAATATCCTTGAAAGAGTGCAACATACATACAAATGGGTACGGGTCCCCCTATAAAAAAGAAAAAAAAAAAAGTTGCCATCAAGTAGATTCAGACCCATGGTGACCTCACGTGTATCACAGTAGAATTGTGTTCCACAGGGTTTTCAATGGCTGATTATCCAGAGACAGATCATCAGGCTTTCCTTCTGAGGCACCTCTTGGAAGTACCACCAAATCTTGTGTATATTTGATGTTTGAGTTACCAATATTTTGGTTCACAGCAGCACATTAACGTTTGCATCACCTAGGGACTAGTCACCAATGGCTATGTCGGGTTCTCCTCATTCTTGGTTGTCAGCTTTTATTGTCAGAACATCTTCTGATCCTCAGATGTGAATCATCATCAATAAAAACAAATAAATTAGAAAGATTATGTATCAAGTGTCTATTAGAGAGTAATATATTTTCCAGTGTAGCTTGCAGAAATCATTCTCAATATATAGTTATACCTTAAATATGAGTCTCCATGATATTTAATCAAATATCACTTTGGAGCACCTATTGTATACTGTCTTTTTCATCCTGTTTCCACTACCCTTTGAATTGTTTTAACACAGTTATTTAATTTGTTAATGATAATTTCTCTTTCTCTTACAGAGTATTCTATAACTTGAAAAAATACCAAATCCATTTAGTACTTAAAAGGAGCCTGGTAGCACAATGGTTAAGCACTTGGCTGATAACCTAAAAGTCAGTAGTTCTAAACCAACACCCACTTTGCAGGACAAAGATTTGGCAGTCTGCTTCCATAAATATTATAGGATTGGAAACCCTATGGGGCAGTTCTACTCTGTTCTACAGGGTCACTGGGAGCCAGAATCCACTCCATAGCAATGTTTATGGTTACATAGCACTTATTTTCAGCCTTAGTCTGTGTTGTGCAATTTCTTTAGCCAGAGAATTAAAATTATTCCCAAATTCTATTCAATAATTTATTATTTATCTATTTTCCTTTCATTTTTTTTTTTTTGCAAAATTTCAGCTATGCCATCCCATTGATTTTTCCACAAATCAGCAACTATTAAAGTAAGCAAATGATATAGGCCAGGCACCCTGTTAGGCCCTGGAACTATGAAATAATTGATATAGTCCTGGCCTCAAGGTCCTCGGAGTCTAGCTGGTGTATAGACATGGCAAACACAGAGCACAAAGTGGAAAGTGCAACAGCAGAAGAAAGACAGACTGCTTTGAGAGTATGGGGGAAGGGTCAACTGACTGCAGAGGTAGGTGTGAGAGCATGAGACATTGGACTGAACGTAACTAAGTTCTCAAAGGGTTTCCCTAAACTTCCCTAACCCTTTCTCCACCCCACAGTACCAGCTGGCAAAAGCTACATTTCAATCTTCCCAATTGAAGTTTGTTGGAAAACTTGTTTAACTCATTCCTTTATTTAAAAAAAGTCCATCAAAAGAGCCATCTAAAGTATTGGATCTACTTCATTGTTAAGATTTGCAGCTCAATATTTATCATCGACTTTTGCTTGTAGGAACACTGATATGAGCTTCTTGTTGTTGTTGTTATGTGTCATCGAGTCAGACCCAACTCATAGCAACCTCTCCTTGGGTTTCCAAGGTGATATCACTACGGAAGTAGATTGCCCTTCTGAGGACAGGCTAGTGGGTTTGAACTGCCAGCCTTTTGGTTAGCAGTCAAGTGCCTTAGGCACTATGCTACCAGAGCTCCTTGATGGCTAGTTTTCTAAAATCACAGCACACTTTCAATCTTTTATGCCTTTGCTCTTATCCTGGATTAGCCTTTCTCCTCATCTTCTCTTCGTTTTAAATATCTTATTCTTCCTTAAAGCTCTAGGTCATATGCTACAATCTGCATGAAAACTTCCAGGGAAATCATTCTTCAGGCAGAATTAAATGGTATATACCTTCGACAAGTAGCTCTGGTGGTGCAGTGCCTAAGGCATTTGACTGCTAACCAGAACATTGATGGTTCGAACCTATAAGCTGTTCTGCAGAAGGAAGATGGGACAATGTACTGCCGTAAAGATTTACTGCCTTGGAAGCACAATGGGGGTCACCATGAGTCAGAATCAACTTGATGCCAGAGGGTTTTTTATAAATATGTGTGTGTGTATGTGTGTGTATGTATATATAGGAGCTCTGGTGGCATAGTGCCTTAGGCATTTGACTGCTAAACAGAAGGCTGGTGGTTCAAACCCACCAGCCACTCCTCAGAAGGAAGGTTGGGCAATCTACTTCCATGGTGATATCACCTCAGAAACCCAAGGAGGGGGTCTCTATGACTTGGATCCTACTCAAAGACAGAGACATTGAATACATATATTTACACACATACCTTCCACAAGGAATGGTTAATGTGCAAACAGTTAATGTGCTAAGTTGCTAACTGAAAGGTTGGAGCATTGAGTCTGAAGTATCTCAAAAGAAAAGCCTGGTAATCTTAAATAGCAGAAACTGAAAACCCTATGGAACATAGTTCTAATCTGACACATGGGGTTGCCATGAGTTGGAATCAAGTCAAGAGCAAATGATTATCTTTCACAAAGCCTCTTTTTACTTACTTAATTCTGCTTCATATTATAAATACAGATTATAAACTCCTGAAGGGCAGAGAACGTGACTCATAGGTCTTTTGATCCTCGTTTTTGTGTATACTAAGTATTCAAATAATTATTGTTGAATAAATAAGTGAATGCAGATAGCTTTGTACACTCAGTCACCAGATGATAATGTATTTATTAAGCTAAACATGCACATATGCAAAACCTCAGTCCTATTTAATTTTTCCTCTTGCTTTACCCAAACTTTCCAAAGAAATACTAGAGGTCAGATCATGTATGGCTGTGTTCAGGACTTGAGACATAGAAACAATGGTGAAAGCCATAGCTGTGTCTGAGAGCTGAGCCCCAATAAGAGCTGCATCAAACACATTATTTAATTTTAAATCTCTAAGATCTAATAGGAGCTCAGGTGGTGTAATGCCTAAGGCATTTGACTACTAAGCAGAAGCCTGGCAATTCAAATCCACCAGCCACTCCTTGGAAGGAAGATTGGGCAGTCTATTTCTGTAGTGATACCACTTCGGAAACCCAAGGAGGGGTCGCTATCAAGTCAGAATCAACTCAACAGCAGTGAGTTTGGTGTTTAAAAGGATCTGATAAAGTGGTTTATTACTGTATAAATGTTTTGTTCTTTGAATTTCATGCTGAAAATACACCATTACATCAAAAATAAGGGAGGTAGACTTCTGGTAATATGGAGAAAGGCAGACAAGCTACACAGACCCTCTTTAACAAATAAAAAAGAAACCAGTTGACAGACATACAGAAGATAATTCTGGAGCCCTCAGCTTTGAAATAAACTACGGAGAAGTGGATTATGGACCAACTAGTGGAAAAACCTGACAAAAACAGGTCCTAAAAATAGGCTGTGTTTGCCAAGGATGGCAGGGACATATGAGAGCCTTACAACAGGATAAGAGACAGGTGGTGAGTGTATAAGTGCTATTAACTAGGAAATAGAAGAGCACAGCACAGTACCCTACTTACATAGATAACATGCAAACAAAACAAAGAAAATGAAAATCATGGGCAAGTCACTCCAACATACAATTACCAATTAAATATAAACACAAAAATGTCACAATGCCTTGGAGACAACAGAGCATCACCATGCACACAAAGAAGCAAGATAAAGTAGTAGAAACAAAGGACTAAGATACAGACCCAAACCACATACCTGAGGAAGATACAGCATTGGAACTCCCTGATAAGGAATTCAAAAGAATTATATTTAGGTACCTTCAACAAATTGAGAGACAGATCAAGGAAAACACTGACAAAATTGAGGAAAAGACAGAGAAAATCCTAAAACAATTTCAAAAGACAATACAAGAACAAAATGACAAATAAAAAATGAGAAATGATACAAAATCTACAAACAGAAATCCAGAAGATTAATAATTTTCAGAAATAGATAACACACTGAGTGGCCAAGAAGTAGAATTGAATCAATGGTAGACAGAACTAGTGAGATTGAAGGAAAACCCCTCAATACTTCTTTGGAAAGTGATCAATCAAAAAAGAAATCAAAACAAAATGAAGAAAGCCTAAGGTTCATGTGGGATATCATCAAATGGAATAACCTATGTGTAATCAGAATTCCAGAACAGGATGAAACAAATAAAACTACAGAAAAAATTGTCTAAGATTTTTTGGAAGAGAATTTGCCTAGTATGAAGAAAGATGAGAATATATCCATTCAAGAAGTCCAACAAACCCCAAACAGAATAGACCCCAAAAGAAAATCACCAAGACATATCATCATCAAACTCACCAAAACCAAAGACAAAGAAAGAATCTTGAAAGCAGCATGGGAAAATGAAAAGTTACCTACAAGGAGTAACCAATAAGACTAAGCTCAGATTTCTTGGCAGAAACCACGTGGGCTAGAAGACAATGGGATGGTATATATAAAACCCTGAAAGAGAAAAATTTCCAACCAAGAATTATGTACCCAGCAAAATTGTTCCTCAAATATGATTGGAAATTAGGATATTTTCAGATAAGCAAAAATTAAGGGAATTTGTTAAAACCAGACCAACTTTATAAGAGATGCTAAAGGGAATCCTGTGGACAGAGAGCCAACAACAGCAAACAACTGACAATTAACATACATGATGATATAACCCAGAAACCAACCCAGCTTTGGAAATATCCAAAGTAAATAAGCCTTCAAGATTGTAAACAGGGAACCACAGACATCAACTGACAAATGAGGATAACTACAAACCAAAAAAGAAGGAAAAAACTGTATCATTACAGAATTTTTAGATAGTAGGGAAATAGAGATACCTACGATAGAACAGACTGTTCTAAACTTGGGAAGAAAACTAATGGCAGCATTAGGTAACTAATATAATGCCCTACCATGGTGGCTTACACATAAAAAGTACTCAGTAAATATTTGTTAAGAGAGTTTCTTTAACAATATTCTCCAATTCAAATTTTCTACTCAAGTTTTTTCTCCCTTCTATTAGTTTATTTGTTTTGTCCCATAAGAGACCCCTAAATTAGTTTGTAATAGAATTGATTAATGTCAGAGATCAGACCTTTTAAATTAGTGCTAATTAAGACAACTAATTACCATTAGTAACTCATATGAAAATATGGAATAAGCCATCTCTGGACCTATGGGCTCTTTAAATTCTTCTGGCTGCCAGACCTTGTGGAAAGTACACTTATTAAAATGTTTAAAATATCAAGGACCAGGAAACTGCGTTGGTATCAAAACCAGGCCAAACAAAACAAAGAGAAACATGGAATAAAAGGATAAGTCAGCTTCAAATAGGGTAACCAGCTGCTGTGGATACCTTTCAATCAGTAGGAGTTATGAACCAATCGCACGGCATATGGTTGAGTAGAGGTGAACAAAAATTAGGTCAATTGATTGAACTATTTTAACAGACTAGTCAGGGTGGATATAAAAGGGCTTGACTTGATATACTGGCATTTGTCGGATAAGAAACTGAAATCAAGGATACTTTTGGGGAGGGTGGTCATTAGCTGATCCACATTTGATGAATTTGAAGAAAATTTTCTGTCTATCTCTAATTGGTTTCATACAGACAAGACCTGCCTTAGTTTTGCTACCACTTTCTACTCCTAGCCCCTGCTGGAAGCACTCACAGCTGAAGCTGGAAAGAGAAATAATAAAGAGGCTTCGCTTGGTTCTCTGTGGTCTTCCTCTCTTCAGTTCTCCATGGGGGGTAGTGCTGATTGAGAAAAGAAGGGACTTGTGGAGCCAAAGAGAGGGACATTGGCATCTGTCAGAATCATAGCTCCTTGAGCTGCTTTAATCAGGGCCAGAAGTTCACAGGAGATGAGAAGAATTCCTCACCTCGTTTTTCCTTGTCTAGTATTTACCATCTTTTCTTCATGGAATCAAGAAAAAAAAAAAAAATTACCCCCTTTCCTCCATAATTCAATTCTGAAGTTACTTTTATTTCTCATGAACTCTATTTGCAGACTTACATGAATTGTACTTTTTTCTTCTATCTCTCCCTCCCCATGGCTATTCAATTTTCTCTCACACTCTATTTAAATATATTCCCAGAGAATGTGATAAGACTGGTCAAAAAGTAGATGCTTGTAATCGCTAACTTCAAGTAAATCATGGAAGATTAACTTTATCTTTCTATAAAAGATGGAATAGTGTGTGAAATGGGCAATTTGAATATTTTCAGGAGAGAGGATTCTTGCCTTACTTGATTGCTTTAAACCAATTGGAGAGATAAAAAACATTGAACACTTGCTCTCCCCAGCTCTTCTCCTACCAGGCACTCTCTCCTTTATAGAGCTCACATTGACAACATAATGAACGCACCGCCCAGCTGTCAAAGGAAATGTTTGAGCACTTGTGAAATTACAGGCTGCTGCAGAAATGACTTAAGCATGCCATTACTTCTTGCTGCATTTAGAACAAATAAGCCACCTGCCCTTTAGGTATTATCTGATCTGTTTGAATAGAGTGCTATATAGATCCACATAGAAGACTCCAAACATATTCTTCTGCAATATTGCTTAAAGAACTGCAGCTTCAGCAAGTCACACTTCCTTTTCTCAGTGCTTTCCTCTCCAACTCAGTCTTTGTATACATTACATAAACAGGCACTCGTCTCCTGTGTTGAATGAAGCCTGCTCATCTTTGTGATCACAGTCACCTAGCCTTGGGCTGCTGATTCTGCCAGCTATGTTAGTCTGACTTCAAAACCCTCTGTACCCTCTTGCCTGTAAAGCAAATTGTTTGATGATGAATTCACCTTGAAGCTTAAAAGCGCTTTTCCATTAGACCTGAAAAGAATTCAGTAATGTTCTATGATTGCATCACGAATTTGAAATGGATAAATTAACTAAGATATGATGGCTACATTAGCTATCATCTCCTCAATAAGGAAGAACCTTTTAGGTGTGTGCTCTCAGGAGTACTACCTGTGTTTTTCCATGTTCTTGGACATCACTAGGTCAAAGGTACAAGGTGCCTCCTGCACCAGTCAGGGTCCTGGCAAGTTATCAATAACATGGTGAAACTGGGTAAATTGAGGAAAGTTTGATCAAGTGATTATTTGCTATCAAATGGGCAGAGTGATGGAAACCAGGAGTGGTAATGTGGTACCTCAGGGTTAACTGTGGTGGTTACTGTTTCCATGCCTAGGCCTGAAGGGGCAATGGGGAGAAGATCTTGCACTTTAGAGAGGGGGTTGGGGGTGCATGCATTGGGTCAGCTGTCAGGAGACCTGACCCTTTATCAAAGCAAGACATAGCCAGCCTAAGGTAATCTCTCAAGGAAGGAGCTGAGCAAACACCTACTGCAAACTCACTCTCCCTCAGATCACCTGTGGGTGTTCCCCTTTGGCTAAATATTATGGAAAACCAGAGGTTTTTATCACAGAGGAGAGAGCAGGAGGAGAGTGCAGAGTGGCCCCCAATGGCACACAGCGGATATCAAGCTCACCTCTGAGGAGACTTTCTCATTCTGATTTCTGTTTCTTAGTTGCCTCTCTCCAGCCCCATTTATCCTTTAAACTGCATCCAAAGTATTATTCTTAAAATGAAACTGATTATATCATATCATAGTGAAAGATCTTTAATAGCTCATTTTATAGAACATAAAGTCCATCTTCTTTATGATGGAGTACAAGGCCACACACATCTCCTTGCAAGCTAACTTTTGAGCCCTTCACCAATCACTTCCCTTCTACTTAAGTCTATTCCCTTAACCCGACACTGTCCTACAATTTTCCACAAGTGTCCCACAAATAAACTCCCCCATTTTTTTGCACACTCCCTTCCTTTCATCTAGACCTCTTGATAAATTGTTTTTCCTTCTTTTAGGTTGATCTCAAACATCACATTGTCATGTAACTAGCCTATTTTGTCCTACTCAGGAATAATATTTCCCTCCAATGTGCTGTGACATTTTTGTTTGTTATTTGTGTTTTTCTTTATAACATTATAATGCATTCTGCCTCATGATTAATTGTGGGCATGTCTGCCTCTCTTGGTAGACTATGAACTGTGCAACACAATGTGCCTCTGAGTTCAAATAGAAAGATTCCCACTAATGCGGATAGAATTAAAATGGGTTGAGATGTACCAGCAGCAACCATATATGGATGGAATTCATAGTGACTCTAAATCACATCTGATTTGTAGAGAGAAGGCCCCAAGATGCCATGTTAGTTTGAGGGGTGAATGAAGATCTCTAAAAACAGGAAAGCATGCCAGAAGGGAAGTAGCTGTTGGATCAGTTCAAGAAGTGACTGTTAGAATGGGAATCAAGTGAATGGGTACAACTCACTTGTCATGTATAAAGCTGTAATATTCAGAGCTACACTTAGTGGTTCTAGTCATCTGGATCAGTTTGACTGACTGGTTGTAATGAAAGGAGTCAGGTTAGCCCAGGAACATGAGCACTTTGAAAGCAGGGGTCAGGTCTTATTCATCTTTATAATTATCTCTCTCTCCTCCCTCTCCATCCCTAAGATACTTATCATAGGGTCTGGGACTTAGCAGGTGCACTAAATATGTTTGTTGAATTGACTGGAAGTCAGCAGATTTTATTTATATAAAAATATTGCATGAAATGTGAAAAGATATGTGTGTACATAATGATATTTTAAGAACAGTCAAAAGATAGCTTTTTGTAAATATTTTTCCAAAGTGCATCTTTTATATTTTCAGTGTAGGCTGTTGTACCCACCTCAGATGAAGTTGCCTTCAGTAATGTCTGCATAATTGGGGTACATTGGGTACCTGATCAAGTGTTTATGTAGGGTCTGGGACACCCTTTTGCTCCTGAACATATTGGTGTTTGTCAATATTTGCCAGTTTTTCAGATGCCTTTTCTCCAGGGCACATTGAAGTGGTGTGGGAGATTAAGAATTCTATAGTTCAATGCTGCATGATTCATAAATGCCTGGGGTGGGGCCTCATGAAAATACTGGCTTCTGAACCCTACGTTATGCTCCAATCAGAATTTAAGATGATTTCTATGCCCACTAAAGCTTACCAAAAGTCTCTGGACTACTTGGGGCCCAGCAGGATAATTTAAGAGATACTTAAAGTATTGATGCTTAAGTTTCCCTTTTCCCCACACTCTCCTCATTCCTCCCTATCCCCAAGTGATTTAAGTGGCCGTGGGTAGAATCCCTAGGCTTTTAACAGAGTAATAGTACACTGGTATTTGCTTTGGAGGCCCACTACATCAATTGATAGGTTAGCAATAGATCACCCTAACTTCACAGGAATGGAAAGGACAAAGCAGAAAACATGCTGAGAAAAGCAAGCAGAGTAGTAAGGAAATAGCATAATGTAGCAGCTGAGGGTGTGCATTCTGGATATTGAATCCTGGGTCCCCATAATGGCTCTGTCACTAATGAGCTCTGTGACCTTGGGTAGCTCTGTGTGCCTTGGGTCTATCTGGGAATCAAAATAATTCATAATTCATAGGTTTGTTGTAAGGATTACAATAAATTAATATAAAAGGTTACATAAATAAATGACTTTAACAGTGTCTATCATATAGTAAAAGCTCAATAAATGTCCAACATTATTTTTATCATCATTAATAATTACAGGTAAGAGTAATTGAAAGAACTGTGGTTTTGATACATGATAATGAAAATGCAAAGTGAAAAAGGGTATCAAATGGATTAGAGGTACATATTTTGTGAGACTCACTGGTCAGATACAGGAGCATGGAGTGGAAGTTGCTGGAATTTTGATTAGGAGCATTACATAGAAGAACATTTCTAACTAGAACCCTCAAAAATAAGAAATGAATGGCTGTGTAAGGCAGTGAATTCTCAGTCCCTGGGAATTTTCCAGAACAAATGGATTGACCACTTATTTGGAATTCTTTAGAGAAAATTCATGTGAAGTGTAGCGTTTTGGATTGTAAATACAATTGATAAAGCCTGGAAATACTTTCTGAATGCTAAAAGAACCAAAGTCCACTTATTAGTATCTAGCGCTAAAAGTCTATGGTGTTGTGGTTTTATCTTAATATTGAAAAATCCTTTTGGTTGTTTTTCTCCAAATGTTGTTGGAGGAAGCAGTTAAGAACAATTACTAAAGGATGAATATGTTTAGATAGCCTGAAGGTTTCCACTTAGGGTAAAATATGTCTACAGCCAGATTCAAACAGATATAAGAAGTGGATGCTGCATAGGACATATGTAAAGGCTGTTGAGAAAGTTTATTCTGTTAGGATTACTTTGTTTTTAATATATAAATGCATTTTGTTGAAATATAATTTATGTACACTGAAATACACAAAACTAAAGTGACATCTGTCAATGTATGTTTTTGTTTTTGTTTTTTTGTACAGTGTTCCCTCCCCTCCCCTGGCACCCCTGGCAACCAACAAAGAAGGTTTCCCTCCATATGTAAACCTTTTCTTGAGCCTCTACAACAACAAACTAATACTACATTTGTCCTTCTGTGACTGGCTTATTTCACTCAGCATAACGTCCTCCAAGTTCATCCATGTTATGTGGTGTTCTGCAAACTCTACATTATTCTTTAGTGCTGAATAGCATTCCATTGTGTGTATGTACCATAGTTTGGTCATCCACTCTTCCATTGATGGGCACGTAGGTTGTTTCCATCTTTTTGCTATTGTAAATAGTGCTGCAATGAACATGGGTGTGCACATATCTGTTCCTGTCCTGGCTCTCACCTCTCTAGGATATATACCTAGTAATGGGATTGCTGGGTCAAATGGTATTTCCAATTTCAGCTTTCTAAGAAATCGCCATCTTGCTCTCCACAGTGGTTGTATCACATCACAGTCCCACCAGCAGTGTATAAGAGTCCCAATCTCTCCACATCCCTGCCAGCTTTCATTATTGTCCGTCTTGTTGAACCTTCCCATCATTGCTGGGGTGAGACAGTATCCCATTGTTTTGATTTGCATTTTTCTGATGACCAATGATTGTGAGCATCTCTTCGTGTATTAGATGACCACCTGAATATCTTCCTTGGTGAAGTGTCTATTCATGTCTTCTGCCCATTTTTCAATTGAATTGTTAATTATTTGGTGTTGAGATGTTGGAGTTTTCTATAAATCTTAGAGATAAGTCCCTTGCCAGATATGCAATTATCAACAAGTATGAATTTGTTGCTGTCATTTTTGTTATGTGCTTTTTTGTGGTGTTGATTACTTTGTTACATATAATTTTCTGTGCTGAGCTCATTTTGTTTATGAATCATGTTATCACTTCCTTTGTTGCTATTGTTTTAGTATTTGCTAAAGATTTGTGCTCATCTTCTTTTTTATTTTGATGTGAAGGTTTTCATTTTTCTTTGAGGTTACCCTGTGATTTATAGTTTTCTTCCCAAGTTTAGAACAGTCCATTCTATCATGTAGTTTTCTTGACTTCCCTACCATCTAAAAGTTCTGCAACGACATAGTTTTTTCCTTCTTTTTGGTTTGTAGCTGTCCTCATTTGTCAATTGGTGTATGTGACTCCCTGTTTACAATCTTGAAGGCTTATTTACTTTGGATACTTCCATAGCTGGGTTGGTTTCTGGGTTATATCATCATGTATGTTAATGGTCAGTTTTTGTTTGCTGTTGTTAGTTCTCTGTCCACAGGGCTCCCTTTAGCATCTCCTGTAAGGTTGGTCTAGTTTTAAAAAATTCCTTTAATTTTTGCTTATCTGAAAATATCCTAATTTCCACATCATATTTGAGGGACAATTTTGCCGGGTAAATAATTCTTGGTTGGAAATTTTTCTCTTTCAGGGTTTTATATATACCATCCCATTGTCTTCTAGCCTGCATGGTTTCTGCCGAGAAATCCGAGCTTAGTCTTATTGGTTGCCCCTTGTAGGTAACTTTTCGTTTTCCCATGCTGCTTTCAAGATTCTTTCTTTGTCTTTGGTTTTGGTGAGTTTGATGATGATATGTCTTGGTGATTTTCTTTTGGGGTCTATTCTGTTTGGGGTTCGTTGGACTTCTTGAATGGATATATTCTCATCTTTCTTCATACAAGATAAATTCTCTTCCAACAAATCTCAGACAATTTTTTCTGTAGTTTTATTTGTTTCATCCTGTTCTGGAATTCTGATTACACATAGGTTATTCCATTTGATGGTACCCCACATGAACCTTAGGTTTTCTTCATTGTGTTTTGATCTTTTTTCTGATTTATCCCTTTCCAAAGAAGTGTTCAGGTAATTACCTTCGATCTCACTAATTCTATCTTCCATTGATTCAGTTCTGCTCCTTTGCCAATTCAATGTCCTATCTATTTCTGAAAATTAAGTATTAATCTTCTGGATTTCTGTGTGTAGATTTTGTATCATTTCTAATTTTGAATTTATTTTGTCATTTTGTTCTAATATTGTCTTTCAGAATTGTTTTAAGGTTTTCTCTGTGTTTTCCTCAATTTTGTCAGTGTTTTCCTTGATCTGTCTCTCAATTCATTTAAGATACCTAAATATAATTCTTTGGAATTCCTTGTCAGGGAGTTCCAATGCTGCATCATCCTCAGTGATATGTTTTGGGTCTGTATTCTGGTCCCTTGTTTCTCCTGCTTTATCTTGCTTCATTTTGTGGACTGTGATGCTCTCTTGCCTCCGAGGCATTGTGACGTTTTTGTGTTTATATTTAATTGGTGATTGCATGTTGGAGTGACTTGCCCATGATTTTCATTTTCTTTGTTTTGTTGTACGCAAGCAAGGTATTGTGCTGTGCACCTCTATTCACTAGTTGACAGCACTTATACACTCACCACCTGTCTCCTTTCCTATTGTCAAGCTCTCATATGTCTCTGCCAACCTTGGCAACCAGAGCCTATTCTTAGGTCCCTGGAATCTGAATAAGAATGCTATCACTTTAAAATCCAAAATGGTTGCCACTTCTATAGACTCAAAATGGCTGTACCCTCAGTCACTTTAAATATCCAAAATGGCTGCCATGTGTAAACAATCAAAATGGCTGCACCCTCCAGACAGTGGTAACAACTCACGTTTTCTCCCTCCTTGCTGTTTCCCTTCCTAGTCATAGGCCACCAGCACAGTCATCCCTATGGCCCGTGGTGACTAGGTCTGATCTTTAGGTCAATTCTCAGATCACAACACCACTTGGAAATATTCAGGCTGTTGGTCCCATCAGAGTAGCTGATAGTCCACAGCTCTGACTGTCTCTGTACTCACTGTTTTCGCTCAGGTTTTTCCACTTGTTGGTGCCTAATAAACTTCTGTATAGTTCCTTTCAAAGCTCAGGGCTCCAGGATTATCTTCTGTATCTCAGTTAATTGTTTTTTCTTTTCTTTGTTGAAGAGGGTCTTTGTTACTTGTCTGCCTATTCCTCCATCTTACCGGAAGTCGCCTCCTCCCATCTTCTTTTGATGTTTCCTGCATCATTCAGTATTTTGCCCATAGAATCTTTCAATATTGCAACTCTAGGCTTAATTTTTTTTCCTTAGTTCTTTCAGCTTGAGAAATGCCAAGTTTGTTATTCCTTTTTGGTTTTCTAACTCCAGATCTTTGCACATTTAATTATAGTAACTGGTTTTGTCTGCTCAAGCTGCTCTTTGAAATCTTCTGTTCAGCTCTTTTATTTTGTCATTTCTTCCATTTGCTTTGGCTACTCTCCA
>NW_006921954.1:2431035-2432461 GCF_000298275.1 Orycteropus afer afer | reverse complement strand
TGTTCCACAATCAGCTCCTGGCCTGGTTTTGGCTGAAGATATTGAGCTTTTCCACTGCCTCTTGCCACAGATGTAGTCAATCTGATTCCTGTGTGTTGTATCTGGTGAAGTCCACATATAGAGCCACCATTTGTGTTGTTGAAAAAAGTGTTTGCAGTGAATAATTCATTGATCTTGCAAAATTCAACCATGAGATTTCCAGCATTATTTCTATCACCAAGGCCAAATTTTCCAACTACCAGTGATTCTTCTTTGTTTCCAACTTTGCATTCCAGTCACCAGTGATAATTAATCTTGTTTGCATGTTTGGTTAATTTCAGACTGCAGAAGTTGATGAAAATCTTCAATTTCCTCATCTTTGGCTCTGGTGGTTGTTGTGTAAATTTGAATAATAGTAGTATTAATTGGTCTTCCTTGTAGGCATATGAATATTATCTATGCAGTAGATAATATTATAAATATCATCTTATAGGTAAGTATACTATGAAAGGATAAAAAGCTTACTAAATTTAAGTTCATTTGTGGTAAATGGACTCAGAAAAGCTGGTGACAGAGTCTGCATGTTTTACCTATTAATAGATAATGGCAGATACTAAGCATGAATGCAAGAGATTTCCATATTGAACAGAATGAAAAATATATTATGTCTAAACAGAATAAAGGATTCCTAAGTGTTGCAACCAGTTAAGTACTCAACTACTAACAAAAAGTTTGGAGGCTTGAATCCACCCAGAGAGTCCTCAGAAGAAAGGCCTAGTGATCTGTTTCCCAAAAGACACAGGCTTGAAAATGCTATGTTTCAGTACTACCCATCTGGTAAACAAAACAAAGGCCTTAGGGAAGACTGTCAAGAATTATCCTGACTGTTGTTAGGTGTCATCAAGCAGATTCAGACTCATGTTGTTGTTGTTCTTTGCCGTCAAGTCAGACCTGACTCATAGAGACCCCTCCTTGGGTTTCCAAGATGGTATCACTATGGAAGTAGATTGCCCAACTTTCCTTCCAAGGAGTGGCTGGTGGGTTTGAACCGCCAGCCTTCTGGTTAGCAGTCAAGTGCTTTAGCCGCTATGCTACAAGAGCTCCCATTCAGACTCATAGTGACCCTGTATTCAACAGAATGAAACTCTGCCCAGACCTGTCCATCCTCAATCACTATTATGTTAGAGCCCATTGTGGCCACCACTGTTAATCCATCTCATTGAGAATCTTCTTCTTTTTTGCTGGCCCTTTACTTTACCAAACCTGATGTCCTTCCACAGGGACTGATCACTCCTGATAGAAGAAATACTCTGATAGACATTTCAAAATGAAAAGATTTATTTCCAGTATTCCTATGTTGTTGTTGTTGTTGTTAAGTGCCGTCGAGTCGTTTCCGACTCATAGCGACCCCATGCACAGCAGAACGAAACACTGCCCGATCCCGCAC
>NW_006921954.1:2427386-2430285 GCF_000298275.1 Orycteropus afer afer | reverse complement strand
CATATCTCAGGTTGTTAATGATTCTTCCTCCAATCCTGATACCACGTTTTTCTTCATATAGTCCAGCTTCTCGGATTATTTGCTCAGCATATAGATTGGAAACATAAAAGCCTGTGAGCAGCCATCTAAGGTGCCACTATTGGTTTCACCCCATCCAGAGCAAAGAAGAGTGAAGAAAATAAAAAATAAAGGAAACAACTAGTTCAAAGAGCATGTGAACCCCAGCTTCTATGACCCTGAGATTAGAAGAACTAAATGGTGCCTGTCTATCACTGCTGATGGCTCTTGAAGGCATCACAATAAGAGGTCTCAGATTGAATAAGAGAAAATGTGGAACAAAACTCAAAATCATAAAAAAAGACCAGGCTTACTGGTCTGATGAAGACTGGTGGTACCACCAAGACTATACTATGGCCCTTAGATATCCTTCAAACTAGGAACTGAATTTAACCCCTGTGATAGTTGGAGCTGTTTGTCAACTTGGCTGGACAATTCTGTGCGGTTTAAGCATGGTTATTCCCATGATGGGATCAGGTAAATATGTTTTGAGCAGCCAATCCATTGAAAGGGAACTTCCCTAGGGGGTGGCCTGTTTCCAGTATATTTATGGACATCCTGGGAAAAGAGACACTCTTTTGTGGATCAGGATTCTGTTGTGCTGCCTAAAAGTTTCCATGAGAGAACAATCCACCATTCATTCTGGAAATCTTGGATTCGTCATTTGTTGGAGTCAACAGCGAGTATACTGCCTGCCAACCTTGAGCTCGTCAGCCCTTGCAGCTGCATGAGTTGGGAAAAGCCTCTAGCTTGATGTTTGATCCAAGAACTTTGGACTTGCCAGGTTCTATATGTGTGTGAGCATTTTCCTAAGACAAATTTCTCTTTCTCTATATATTTAAGCTTTACTGGTTTTGTTTCTCTAGAGAACTCAGTCTAACACAACCTCCAGGACTAAACTGGAACCCAAATGATAGACAGACCTAGAAGGTGAACAGTAGTATCAGGAAGGTATGTGCTCATTACAACAATAAAGTTATATGAGATCCAAAGGACAATATTTGCCCAAGGATAGAGGTAGGAATGTGGGAGGAAATGGGAAGGAAGAATGAAGGGAAGAAGTGGGCATAGGTAGGAAGTAGGAAGAATGCTGTTAAAGTAGACAATGTAGTAAATGTCACAAAAATGCATACAGAATGTGTATGGATTGATGAATGGAAAACCAATTTGTTCTGTATATTGTTGTTAGGTGTTGTCAAGTCGCTTCCGACTCATAGTGATCCCATGCACAGCAGAAGGAAACACCACCTGATCCCGTGTCAGGTCCATGATCCTTGCTATAGATGAGCCCATTGTCACAGCCACCATGTCAATCCATCTCATCGAAGGCCTTCTCCTCTTTCGTCGACCCTCCACCTTACCAGCATGACATTATTCTCCAGGGAATGGTCCCCTCTGACAACATGACCAAAGTAGGTGAGATGAAGTCTGGCCATCCTCACTTCCAAGGAGCATCTCGGCTGCACTTCCTCCAGGACAGATCTGTTAGTTCTTTTGGCAGTCCATGGTACACTGAGCATTCTTCACCAGCACCACAACTCAAAAGCATCAACTCTTCTTCAGTCTTCCTTATTCATTGCTCAGCTCTCACATGCATATGAGGCAATTGGAAATATCATGGCCCATGTCAGGCACAACTTAGTCCTCAAGGAGACATCCTTGCTCCTCAACACTTGAAAGAGTTCCTTTGCAGCTGACCGGCTCAGTGTTATACATCAACTAATATCCTGACTGCTGCTTCAATTAGCATCGATTGTAGAACCAAGCACTGTGAATTCTTTGACAACCTCAATCTTTTCTCCATTTATCGTGGTGCTGCTTATTGGTCCAGTTGTAAGGGCTTTTGTCTCCTTTATGTTGAGATGTAATCCATACTGCAGACTGTGTTCCTCAATCTTCATCAATAAGTGCCTCAAGTCATCCTCACTTTCAGCAAGCAAAGTATCATCAGCGTATCTCAGGTTGTTAATGATCCTTCCTCCAATCCTGATGCCATGTTTTTCTTCATATAGTCCAGCTTCTTGGATTATTTGCTCAGCATATAGATTCAATAAGTATGGGGAAAGGATACAGCCCTGAAGCACTCCCTTTTTTATTTTAAACCATGCAGTGTCCCCTTGTTCCACTCGAACACCAGCCTCATGGTCAAGGTACAGGTTCCTCATGAGTACAATCAAGTGTTCAGGAATTCCCATTCTTCTCAATGTTATCCCATGATCCACACAATCTAATGTCTTTTCATAGTCAATAAAGTACAAGTAAACATCTTTCTGGTATTCTTTGCCCTGAGCCAAGATCCATCTGACAGCAACTATGATATCACTTGTTCCATGTCCTCTTCTGAATCCAGCTTATACCTCTGGAAGTTCTCTGTCAATATACTGCTGTAACCATTATTGAATTATTTTCAGTAAGATCTTACTTGCATGCAATATTAATGATATTGTTCGATAATTTCCACATTCTGTGGGATCACCTTTCTTTGGAATGGGTACAAATATCTCTTCCAGTCAGTTGGCCAGATAGCTGTCTTCCAAATCTCTTGGCATAACCAAGTGAGTGTCTCCAGTGAGGCATCCGTTTGTTGAAATATCTCAATGGGTACTCCATCAATTCATGGAGCCTTGTTCTTTGCCAGTTCCTTCACTTATGCTTCAACTTCCTCCTTCAGTACCATTAGCTCTAGATCATATGCCACCTCCTGAAATGGATGAAGATCAACCATTTCTTTTTGGTACAGTGACTCTGTGTATTCCTTCCATCTTCTTTTGATGTTCCCTGCATCATTCAATGTTTTGCCCTTAGAATCTTTCAATATTGCAACTCGAGGCTTAAATTTTTT
>NW_006921954.1:2420762-2426197 GCF_000298275.1 Orycteropus afer afer | reverse complement strand
CTTTACCTTATCCATATGAGTAAGGCTGATTTTACTCTGATAATGCAGCTCTTGCCCAGTCCTACTTTGAGAGTATCTAAGCTAAGTGACTCATCTTCCTCTTCTGTATTGGACAATGTTTCTGGACTATTCATAATGTTGCACAGTAATGTATCAGACAGTGTTTCCCTGCTATTCATAAGGTTTTCCCTGGCCAATTCTTTGAGAAGTGGATGGCCTTCTCCTTCTTCCTAGTCTGTCTCAGTCTCCAAGCAGGCTGATACCTGTGCAACACGTGCACCCCACTGGATTTGAAACACCAGTGGCACAGCCTCAAGACTCACAGTAACATGTCACCACAGTAGGACAAACCAACAGACAAGTGTGTCTCTCTTAGCTGTTGGAAACCTCTCCCAACCACCCTTACCTGGATCCCTGTGGCTAACTCCTCAATCTATTCCAGTCCCCTTTGCCTTTTCTGTCCTCTCCCTGCTTCCCACTCACCGCTTATGGTGGGTGGCCTGGGTTCCCTCTCCTCACCTGGGTCCCTGTGACTGACTCCTCTATCTGTACCTATTCCCTTTGCCTTTTCTGTCCTCTCCCTGCTTCCCGCCGCGCTGCTTCTGGTGGGTGGCCTGGGTTCCCTCTCCTTACCTGGGTCCCTGTGACTGACTCCTCTATCTGTACCTATTCCCTTTGCCTTTTCTGTCCTCTCCCTGCTTCCCGCCGTGCTGCTTCTGGTGGGTGGCCTGGGTTCCTTCTCCTCACCTGGCTCCGTGCAGTTGACTCCTCAATTTGTTCCAGTCCCTTTGCCTTTTCTGTCCTCTCCCTGCCTTCCTGCCTTGCTCCTTGTGGGGCGTGGCCTGGGTTCCTTCTGCTCACCTGGGTCCCTGCAGCTGACTCCTTGATCTGTTCCGCTTCCCTTTGCCTTTTCTGTCCTCTCCCTGCTTCCCGCCTCGCTGCCTGTTCTTAGGTCCCTGGAATCCAAATGAGAATGCTATCACTTTAAAATCCAAAATGGTTGCCACTTGTAAACATTCCAAATGGCTGTGCCCTCGGTCACTTTAAATATCCAAAATGGCCACTGCTTGTAAACATTCAAAATAGCTGCACCTTTGGTCACTTTAAATATCCAAAATGGCTGCCATGTGTAAACAATCAAAATGGCTGCACCCTCTGGACAGTAGAAAGTCCACAGCTCAGATTGTCTCCCTCATTGCTGTTTCCCTATCTAGTCATAGGCCACCCAAAGCAGTTGTCCCTGCAGCCCTTGGTGACCAGACCTGATCTTTAGGTCAACTCTCAGGTCCCAACACCACTTGGAAATATTCAGGCTGTTGGTCTCATCAGAGTAGCTAACAGTCTGCAGCAAGGACCATCTCTGTACTCACTGTTTTCATTCAGGTTTTTCCACTAGTTGGTGCCTAAACCAGTTCTGTATAGTTCCTTTCAAAGCTCAGGGTTCCAGGATTATCTTCTGTATCTCTGTCAATTGGTTTTACTTTTCTTTGGATATACTTACTGGTATCAAAATATGGGCTCAGAATGAGGCACATTGTACCACTCAGTCCCAAAGCTTCCTTGTCTAAGAAACAGGGAGGTCTGTCTGATTCACAGATGGGTAATAATAAGAAGCTTGAACTTTCAACAATGAAGATGTCTGAATGCTTTCTTGCTAGTGGTATGAAAAGAACATTTCTTTTCTCAGGATGGTCCTGGACTTATAGAAGCTGGCAAGTCCAAAGTTCTTGATTCAAATGTCAACTGGAGGTCTTTCCTGACTCTCACAGCTGTAGAGACTGAGGAGCTCAAGGTTGGCAGGCAGTATACTGGCTGTTGACTCCAACGAATGATGTATCCAAGATCTCCATGCCGAATGGTGGATTGTTAACTCATGGACAGTTGTAGGCAGCACGACAGAATCCCAATCCACAAAAGAGTGTTTCCTTTCCCAGGATGTCCATAAATATACTGGAAGCAGGCCACACCGTTATAGAAGTTGGCAAGTCCAAAGTTCTTGGATCAAATGTCAAGCTGGAGGCCTTTCCTGACTCTCACAGCTGCAGGGACTGAGGAGCTCAAGGTTGGCAGGCAATATACTGGCTGTTGACTCCAATGAATGATGTATCCAAGATCTCCAGGCCGAATGGTAGATTGTTCACTCACGGACAGTTGTAGCACAACAGAATCCCAATCCACAGAACTTTCACCCAGATCTTACACAAAAAAAAGAGATGAGAAAAGGGAGAGGAACTGAGCTAAAGGCAGCAGTTAAGATATAGTTTTAAGGAGGGAAAATTCTGGAGCAATTTACCCTATTTCACCTCAATAATATTTGAGTTAGCCTTTCTTCTTATTGACAATATAGTGGAATATATATATATATATATGGCCAACAACCATGTAATTGGATTCCTTTTCATTGATTCATTAAACAAAATTTATTGAGTGTCTAATTTGTGCCTGATACTACATTATACATGTTAATACATTGAAGAACAAAATAGAAACAAGCCTTTGGATATGGAACCTGAAAATAAGCAAGTAAAACAAACATTAAACAGATAACTACATGATAAGTGTGATAAGGACATACAGGGTACTTATAAGCATATAATGGAATGATCTTAGGATCATATTTGAATGAACTGGAGGTGCATGTCTGAGGAACTGAAAGAAGATCCTTGTAGACCAAATGGCAGAGATTGTAGCAGAGAGCCTGGAGTAGTCAGCAAGACTAGATCATGCAGGGATATAAACAGACATGCTGTATGTTTTATTTTTTGCATTAAGAGTAAAAGACAGACATAGAAACATTTATAGAGAAGAATAATAAGAGAAAAATAAAAATTCTCTTAAAATATTTCAAGAAAGAGATGATTGTGGTTTTTATTCATGTGATAACAATGAAAAAAAAAAAGGCCAAATTCAAGAGATATTTAGAGGATGGAATAGCAGTACTTGGTGACTGGTAATTTACAGAAGCTCTGGTAACATAGTTCCTAAGGCATTTGACTGCTAACCAGAAGGCTGGTGGTTCAAACCACCAGCCACTTCTCAGAAGGAAGATTGGGTGGTCTACTTCCATAGTGATATCGCCTCAGAAACCCAAGGAGAGGTCACTATGAGTCGGATCCAACTCGACAGCTGTGGGAATAGATGAGATCACCTAAGAGGAAAGCGTGAAGCAAGAAAAGTAATCTCTACCAGGAAAAAAAAAAAAAAAGTCTTGTTCTAAATACCAAAATATTCTAAAATTTAAAGGAAATTGAAAAAAAATAAGCCAGAAAGATAGCACTGTCATAGAAGCCAAGAAGAAAAGTTGTGTCTAAAGGAACAATAAAGATCTGCTTCTGGTAATGGTGGCATGAGGGGGTTGGATGTTTCTGTTCTTCAGAAATTAAATACTAAAGTGGACAAAAATATTAAAAAGTAGTAATTTCAGGGCACTGGAAAACTGTCAAGGGCAAGAAACAACCTCAGAATTGTTTACTCATGCAAAACTGCTATTGAACTGTCAGTTGGTGGCCTACCAGGGACCATTCCTATTCCTCCACTCCCTCACACAGTGAGACCCACAGCTTCACTGTAGGTCCTGAGCAGGAGTGGTAGACTCAGTTGAGATCAGCTAAAAATTTAACTGGAAAAATTTAGATCTAAAAGAGTATAAAAGAGCTGAGATAATGAACTCCCAAATATACCTGGTAACTTCTTTACTAAGCATGAAGGCAAGAGATCTCCAGAGAGCATAGTAAGTATTGAATGCCTGAGGAGTGTTGTGAATATGCTGTGCCTTTGAATGCACTCCTCAACCCACACACAGCTTAGATATATAAAGGATATAAAAGACTTGAAAACATTATCACACAACTTAGCCTAATTGACATCTATAGAACAGAAAACTCTACCCATCAAGAGCAGAATACACATTCTTTCTAATGCAAATGAAATATTCCCCAGGATAGATTACATGCAATATAATAAGTCTCGATAATTTAAAAGGATAGAAATGTCACAATAACAGAAAGTAATTTGGGAAGGAGTCCCTCAGTTGTGCAAACGATTAAAGATGTTCTACTGCTCTGGTAGCATAGTGCCTAAGGCACTTGACTGCTAACCAGAAGGCTGGCGGTTCAAACCCACCAGCCACTCCTCGGAAGGAAGGTTGGGCAATCCTACTTCCGTAGTGATACTGCCTCGGAAACCCAAGGAGGGGTCGCTATGAGTCGGGGCCGACTCGATGGCAAATAACAACAACAACACTGCTAATTAAAAAGTTGGAGATTCAAATCCAAGCAGATGTTCCTCAGAAGAAATGTTTGGTGATGTACCTCCAAAAAATCAGTAATTAAAAATCCTATGAGCACCATTCTACTATGACACACATGAGGTCACCATGAATCTGAATCACTTTACCTATAACTGTTTTGTTGTTGTTGTTGTTGTTTTGATCTGGGACAACCCAAAATGTGTGAAAAAATAAACTACACACTTCTAAATACTCTATGAATCGAAGAAGAAATAGCAAAGAAAACTACATAATATCTTTAGATGGAACAAAGTAAAAACATAGCATATTAAAATGTGCAGGATGTAGCTAGGTAATACAGTGTTTAAAGGAAATTTTATAGTACTAAACACCAAAATCAAACAATCGTATGGTCCACTATGCCAGGAATCACAAATTGAAGAGGAATGGCATCACATTCATCATAAAAAAGAATGTTTCAAGATCTATCCTGAAATACAATGCTGTCATTGATAGGATAATATCCATATGCCTACAAGGAAAAAAAAGTCCAACCTGCACTGAAGGAATTGGTGAAAAATAAGGCACCAGAGACTGACAGAATACCCATTGAAATGTTTCAACAAACAGATGCATTTCTGGAGTGCTTACTTGTTTATGCCAGGAAATTTAAAAGATAGCTACTTGGCCAATGAACTGGAAGAGATCTATATTTGTACTTATTCCAAATTAAAGTGGTCTTAATAAGGATACTTTTACTGTCTTATTATTGAAAGCAAAAGCAAAATTGTGTGAGTTAAGAGTGTGTAAGAAATGAGAAAATGGAGAGACAGACTACTAGATGTATTAGATAAGTCCTTGTTAGTTGAACAGGTGAAAATATATGGCATTGTTTTTACCCAGGGTCTATCCCAGTAGATGGTTCAATCTTCATGAGTGAGTATTTTCTACTTTCCATCTCAGTAGGAGAGATGTAATGTACATACAGTCTATCACATTGCCCTTCAGTCCATCTCCTAAGGCCTTCCCAGAGTATTTCTCCCCATATGAGGAAGACAAAACTAGAGGGGGATCCCAAGATAACTTATTTGTTGTGAATAAAAGTATATGTACATAAATGTTACAGTAAAAACATCAGAATACCAAAACTAGGTCACTGGAAGTAGATTCAATTAGAGTAGATCTTTTTTTTTTTTTTTTTTTTTTT
>NW_006921954.1:2383252-2415791 GCF_000298275.1 Orycteropus afer afer | reverse complement strand
CACCTGAGAGAGAGTGGGCACCTCCCAGAACATTGTTTTGTGCCACTCCCAACAGAAATACTCCAGGTGGACACTTTCAGCAATCAGAAGCTCCTCAGTTGCTCATAGCAAATCCCACCTTGGAGTTTACAAAGACTTATGGGTAGAAAAGCCACACAAAGTAATTTACTACACTGAAAAGCTAAAAGAAAGAAGACCAGTTAGGAGGGTCAATGAAGGATTCTGAGCAGAAAAAAATGGTGATTGGTAGCTAGGCATTTGAAATAGGCCTGTCCTAAATCAAAGTCACATGATAGATTCAAACATGCAAAAATGATGCAGGACTAGGCAATGTTTCCTTTTGTTGTATGTAATGTTGCCATGTGTCAGAGTCAACTGCAGAGCAACTATCTGTATGTCTATAGCAAAGTCAAGAAATGCACAGATAAAGAGAAAATTCAAGATACAACCATAGAAACAGCTGTAGTGTAGTAAGTCAAAGTATAGCATCTGACATTAAACCACCTTCGCCTTGAATCTCGGTTTTAACACTTATTAGTGGTATGGTCTGGAGCTCTGGTGGCATAGTGGTTAAAGCATTTGGCTACTAACCAAAAGGTCAGTGATTCAAAACCACCAGTCGTTCTGTGGGAGAAAGATGAGGCAATCTACTTCCATAAAGATTTACAGTCTTGGAAACCCTAAGTGGCAGTTCTACTCTGTCCTTACAGGTCACTATGAGTCAGAATTGACTCAATGACAGTGGCCTTGTTTTTTGGTGTTTTTTTCGGGGGGGAGGGGGTTAGTTTTAGTGATGTGGTTTGGGCAAGTTGCTTAACTTCTTTGTTGCTTCAGTTTACTAATCAAGAATATGAAGATACACACTCATAAGGTTAAAAATTATATAATAAAGATAAAAGCAATTATAGTAGTACTTGGCATATAGTAGCAATCAATGCATTATTAATTATCATTATTGTTCCTGTTGCTATTATAGAGGAAGTTCTACGTATTTTGAAGGAGAAGAGGAGGGAAAGCTATTCATTGTATCTAAGCATCACCAGGAATGTTTTTCAAAGAACAAGTTCCTGGGCTTAAATACCCAAGTATCTGATGCAGTAGGTCTGTATGGGACACAAAGGTCTACAATTCTGTTCACTTCCCATGTTATGCTGGTGCACTTGGTCCAGTCAAGAAATACACTTCTAGACTATTTCCCCCAGAGAGAATGTTTGTTCTCAAAATACTGATGAAGTAGTTAACATCATTAAAGGATGCTCAATGGTTATCACCTAGGAGACAGGCCATAGGATCCAGTTAAGGGGATGTTAAAGCAACAGAGGCCTGGAAAACATTAAGTAGCAAAATTTCAAAAGGTAAGAGTTTGTCAAAAAAAAGAAAGGAAAAAAAAAAAAAAAAAAGCCACTTGTGATCAGTGACAAACGCTTCCAGTGTAAGAAACCCAAGAAAAAAAGTTGCTAGGGTTTCTATTCCAACTCCTGGTGACTCTATGTATGACAGTACAACTATGCTCCATAGAGTATTCAGTAGCTGATTTGTCAGAATTAATTACCAGATCTTTCTTCAGAGGCACTTTTTAGGAGGACTCCAACCTCCAACCTTTTAGTTAGCAGCTGAGCTTGTTAACTGTTTACATCACTCAGGATCTCCAAGAGCAGCCAACAAATATAAGACAAGAGTAGGATCAGTCCTAAAATGGTTAGGATAATGGGCACAGAAGAGAAGCTATGGTGGAAGGAACATAATCAAGAGGAGAAGTCGTCTAGGGGTGGGTAGGAAAGTAGATTAATTAGAAAAACAGATAAAATAATAATAATATTTTTAAATATCATTTGTATAGGACATTTCACAGGCGAGCTCTGGTAGTATAGTGCCTAAGGCACTTGACTGCTAACCAGAAGGCTGGCGATTCAAACCCACCAGCCACTCCTCGGAAGGAAGATGGGGCAATCTACTTCTGTAGTGATACTGCCTCAGAAACCCAAGGAGGGGTCACTATGAGTTGGGTCCGGCTTGACGGCACATAACAACAACAACAGGACATTTCACAATCATTATTCCATATAGTCCTCACATTAGTCTTGATTGTCTTGGTTTCGTTTTTTATAATCTTTAATAATGCCTATTTTAAGCTTAGGAACCAAGGCTCAAAAGAACAAAATTATTCACCTACATCACTTAGCTGGTCAGTTGTTAGGTGCCACTGAGTTGGCTCTAACTCATAGCAACTCTATGTACAACTCTATGAACACTGCCCAGTCCTGCTTCATCCTCAGAACCTTTGCTATGCTTGAGCCCATCACTGCAGCCATTGTCTCAATCCATTTTGCTGAGGATCTTCCCATTTTTCACTGACCCTCCACTTTACCAGGGACTTTGCCTCTGGGGACTGGTCCCTTCTGACAACATGACCAAAGTAGGCAAGACCAAATCAGGACCTTTTCACTTCAAAGGAGCATTCAGCTGCACTTCTTCCAGGACAGATTTTTTGTTCTTCTGGCAATTCACGATTATCTTCAGTATTCTTCCCCAACACCACAATTCAATAGCATCAACTCTTTTTTGGTTTTCCTTATTCATTGTCCAGATTTCACATGCATATGAGGCAATTGAAAACACCACAGTTTGGATTAGGCACACTTTAATCTTCAAAGTGACGGTTTTGCTCTTCAACACTTTAAAAAGGTCTTTTGTTGCAGATTTTCCCAGTGCAATAAGACATCTGATTTCTTGACTACTGCTTCCATGGATGCTGATTGTGCATCCAAGTAAAATGAAATCTTTGACAATTCCAATCTTTTCTCCATTTATCATGATGCTGCTTATTGGTCTGGTTGTGAGAATTTTCATTTTCTTTATGTCAATGTGCATTATTTAGTCTTCATCAGTAAGTGTTCAAGTCATCTTCACTTATAGCAAGCAAGGTTGTGTCATCTGCATATCGCAGATTGTTCATGTGTCTTCCTCCTATCCTGATGTTCTTCATATAGTCCAGGTTCTCAGATTATTTGCTCAGCATACAGATTGAATAAGTATGGTGAAAGGATATAACCCTGACACACACCCTTCCTGATTTTAAATGATGCAGAATCCCCTTGTTCAATTCAAATGACAGCCTCCTCATCTATGTACAGGTTCCTCATGACCACAATTAAGTGCTTTGGAATTCCCATTCTTCACAATGTTATCCATAATTTGTTATGATCCACACAGTCAAATGACTTTGCATAGTCAATAAAATACAAGTAAACATCTTTCTGAAATTCTTTGTTTTCAGCCAAGATTCACCTAACATCAGCAATGATATCCCTCATTCCACGTCCTCTTCTGAACCCGGCTTGCATTTCTGGAAGTTCTCTGACAATATACCACTGCAATAATATTTGAATTATCTTCAGCAAGATTTTACTTGTGAATGATATAATGATATCTTTTGATAATCTTCACATTCTGTCAGATTGCCTACCTTTGCAATGGGCACAAATATGGATCTCTTCCTGTCAGTTGGCCAGGTACTGTCTTCCAAATTACTTGGTATAGATAAATAAATGCCTCAAGCACAGCATCCTTTTGTTGAAACATCTGAATTGGTATTCTGTCAATTCCTAGAGCCTTGTTTTTAGCCAATTCCTTCCTTGAAGCTTTGACTTCTTCCTTCATTACTATTGGTTCTTCGTCATATGACAACTCCTGAAATAGTTCAACATAGATCAATTCTTTTTTGTACAGTGAGTCTGTGTATTCCTTCCATCTTCTTTTGATGCTTCTTACATCATTCAATATTTTACCCATAGAATGCTTCCATATTGCAGCTCAAGTCTTGAATTTCTCCTTAAGTTCTTTAAACTTGAGAAATGCCAAGACTGTTCCTCTCTTTTTGTTTTCTAACTCCAGATTTTTGCACATTTCATTGTAATAGTTTACTTTGTTATCTTGAGCTGCTCTTTGAAATCTTCTGTTCAGCTCTTTTATCTTGTCATTTCTTTCATTTGCTTAACTACTCTCTATTCAAGAGCAAGTTTCAGAGTCTCTTCTGACATCCATGTTGGTCTTTTCTTCTTTTCCTATTTTTTTTAATGACGTTTTGTTTTCCTCATGTATGATGTTCTCCATATCATCCCACAGTTCATCTGATCTATGGCAACTGGTGTTCAATGCATCAAATCTATACTGCAGATTGTCTCTAAACTCAAGTGGGATATAATCAAGATCACGTTTTGGCTCTTGTGAATTTATTTTAATTTTCTTCAGCTTCAGGTTGAACTTGCATATGAGCAATTGATGGTCTGTTCCACAATCAGCTCTTGCCCTTGTTGTAACTGAAGATATTCACCTTCTCCATCACCTCTTTCCACTGATGTATATAACCTAATTTCTGTGCATTCCATCTGCCAAGATGTATCACCACTGTTTATGCTGTTGAAAAAATGTATTTGCAATGAATAAGTTGCTCATCTTGCAAAATTCTATCATGCGATCTCCAGCATCACTTCCATCACCAAGGCCAGATTTTTCAACTACCAGTGATTCTTCTTTGCTTCCAACTTTTGTGTTCAATCACCAGTAACCATCAATACATCTTATTGAATGTTTGGTCAATGTCAGACTGCAGAAGTTGGTAAAAATCTTTAATTTCTTCATATTGGATTTAATGGTTGGTGTGTCAATTTGAATAACAGTAGTATTAACTGTTCTTTGCTGTAGACATATGGATATTGTCCTATCTCTGACAGCATTGTACTTCAGGAAAGATCTTGAAACATTCTTTTTGACAATGAATGTGACACTATTTCTCTTCAAGTTGTCATCCTCAGCATAATAGATCATATGATTGCCTGATTCAAAATGGCCAATACCAGTCCATTTCAGCTTACTGATGCTTATGATATTGATCTTTATGCTTTCTATTTCATTTTTGACAACTTCCAATTTTCCCAGATTCATACTTCATACATTCTGCATTCCAATAATTAATGAATGTTTTCAGCTATTTCTTCCCATTTTGAGTCATGTCCCATCAGCAAATGAAGGTCCCCAAAGCTTCACTTCCATCACATCATTGAGGTCTACCATTAGACCTTAGCCAATCAAATTGTCATAATTCAGAAGGAAAAGATAAACATCTTTTTCAACATTGTTTCTTCACATATACATAACCTGATCCTGGTTTTAAACCATTGAGATAACCAACTCCATTGTAATCACATTACTAGTCTTGTTATGTAAATGAAAGATTATTATACAATTCAGTATGTTGTATTCTTGATTTGTTGAAGTGCTAAAACCAGTACAGTGTGTCTTCTGCTCATTTCCCAACACCTTTCAATCACTCACTATCATCTCATATCTCCCTAAAGCTTGATAGAAACATTTCAGAAACATGTTTTGTTAGAAAAGGGGTTAGAATAGTAACTTTGATAAATCCAGGACTTGAATGATTGGAGATTGAGTAAATACAAAAAGAGATCCAGATTTAAGTGTATATATAAAATTAAGCTATTTGGGGAATAATCAACATGAAGCTCTCAAGAGACTTTGAGTTTCCAGGTAATTGCTTTCCCTTGTGAGTTAGGTCAAATTGCATTAATTGAGTTGATTACAAATAATAGTCTCAAGTACCACTGCTTGAAGTGAATAAATTATCTCAGGTACACAATACTATAATTAAGACTCTAATTCTAAAGCATACTTATCAAGTTTGCTACTGCTTGCTAAGTGAGGCATCTCAAGTGGCTTTCACTTAGCAGCTAACACTTACCATATGGATGAAAAGAGTAAAGATATTGCTGCCCCATAGAGTGATTATAGAATATAGACTTAAAAGATTGATAGCACAAGAACCTTAGGAAGGTACAAGCACCTTAGGGAGGTAGCCCAACACATGTCAACAAGAGGTAAAACTTCATGCTATAACTGAGCAGTCTTCCTTAAGCCAGTTTCTAAAATGTACTTTGTGCTCCCCTTTTCACCTAGAAATCTGATGCTTTTAGAACACCTGGTGGATCTTGAAAATTTTTACACATAAAGTCTATTTTTCTTTTCTGTGTTCTTGGTTCAATGATGAAAGAGTTTCTGGTCATAGAGAGGTATATTCCTTGACCTTGAGAGTGGGAGCTCCCTTATCCTCTCCATTTCTCTCCCTGTACACTTTCATTCCTGTGTGGTGATGGAACTGGGTCATGCATTGGATTTCCTATCAGAGGACTTGCATTTGCAGCTGTAAACATCCATTAATAATTGTAACATGGATTGTACAAAGTATGAATTTAGGAAAATTGGAAGTTGTCAAAAATGACATGGAACTCATAAAGATCAATATCTGGGGCATTAGTGAGCTGAAATGGACTAATATCAGCCATTTTGAATCAGACAACCATATGATCTCCTATTCCAGAAATGACAAATTGAAGAGAAATGGTATTGCACTCCTCATCAAAAAGAATGTTTCAAAGTCTATCCTAAAGTACAATGCTGTCAGTGATAGGATAATATCCATATGCCTACAAGAAAGACCAGTTAGTACTACTATTATTCAAATTTACGCACCAACCACTAAAGCCAAAAATGAAGAAATTGAAGATTTTTACCAACTTCTGAAGTATAAAATTGATCAAACATACAATTGAGATGTATTGATTTTAATACAAAAGGTGGAAACAAAGAAGAAGCTAGGTAACTGGAAAATATAGCATTAGTGATGCAAATGATGTCAGAGATTGCATGATAGAGTTTTGCAAGACTAATGACTTGTTCATTCCAAATACATTTTTTTTAGACTGTGCACGTATTATGCCCTGCTTGAAACACACTTCCCTGTCTCCCTTCACCTAGCCAATATCTTCTCATCCTTTTTATTTTTTTTTTAAATGAGAAAATATTTTATTTATTTTTATTGTGCTTTAGGTGCAAGTTTACAGAGCAGAGTTTGTTTTACATTCAACATTATGTGTACATTTAGTTTCACTCCCCATTTACCATCCCCAACCCTAAGCCAGTCCCCTCCCCTCCCTGCCCAGTAACCCTCTCCCACCCCATGCCCCTCATAGTTATGCACTCCTGTGCATCCTGCATTTCCTCTGTGCAAATGTTGCCCCTCTGGTGCCCCGTGGTCAATTGCTCCAAGGGATGCATTTCCATGGAGTATGTGGCTGCATCACCCTGGGTTGAGTGTTCTGCATGTACCTCTTGTTTACTATTGGGCTGAGATCCAGCCCCTGAAAGTGAGTTTTATTCCAGGTCCAGAACGGATCCCAGGGCCATAGTACTGGAGGTCTCACCAGACTCCATCTGACCACTAATTCTGGTCGTTATTGAGTTTTTGTATTTTGTTCCACGTTTTTTCTCCCACTCTATCCAGGATCTCCAGATACATTTTTTAACAACATAGTGACTGTACATGTGGACCTTGCCAGGTGGAGTACACAACAATCACATTGACTATATCTGTGGAAAGAGGTGATAAAGAAGCTCAGTATCATCAGTCAAAACCAGGCCAGGAGCCAGCTCTGGAACAGACCATCAATTGCTCATATGAACCTGAAGAAAATTAAAACAAGTCCACAAGAGCCAAAATATGACCTTGATTATATTCCACCTGAATTTAGAGACCATCTGAAGAATAGACTGGATGGATTGAACACCAACAGTCATAGACAAGAAAAACTGGAAATTTGGAAGACAGTTACCTGGACAACTAACTGGAAAAGGTCTATTATTTGTGTCCATTCCAAATAAAGTTGATCCAACAGAATGTGGAAAGTATTGAACAATATCATTAATATGTACATGAGTAAACTTATGCTGAAGATAATTCTAAAATGGTTGCAGGATTATATTGGCAGGGAACTTCCAGAAATTCAAGCTGTATTCCAAAGAAGACATGGAGCAAGGAATATCATTGCTGATGTCAGATGGGCCTTAGCCAAAAGTAAAGAATGCCAGAAAGATGTTTACCTGTTTTCTTGACTATGCAAAAGCATTTGACTGTGTGGATCATAAGAAATTATGTATAATATTGTTAAAAATGAGAATTCCAGAACAATTAATTGTGCTCATCAGGAACCTGTACATGGAGATTGTCTTTCAAACAGATCAAGAAGATACTTCATGGTTTAAAATCAGGAAGAGTGTGCACTATAATTGTATCCTTTCACCATTATTGTTCAATATGTGTGATGAGCAAATAATCTGAGAAGCTGAACTATCTGAAGAAGAATGAGGCATCAGGATTGGAGGAAGACTCATGAACAACATCTGCAATATGCAGATGACACAACCTTGCTTGACAAAAGGGAAGTAGACTTGCATACTTACTAATGAAGATCAAAGACTACATTTTTCAGTACGGATTACACTTAACATAAAGAAAACAAGATTCTCACAACTGGACCAATAAGTAACGTCACAATAGAGAAGAGATTGAAGTTGTCAGGGATTTCATTTTACTTAGATCTACAAGCAACGTCCTTGGAAGCAGTAGCTAAAAAATCAAATGTTATATTGTACTGGGCAAAGTTGCTGCAAAAAATCTCTTAAAGGGGTTAAGAAGCCAAGATGTTACTTTGAAGACCAAGGTGCACCTAACCCAAGCCTTGGTATTTTCAGTTGCCCCATAAGCATTTGAAACCTAGATAATGAATTAGGAAAACCAAAGAAGAGTTGATCACTTTGAATTGTAGTGTTGGTGAAGAATATTGAAAATATCATGGACTGCTAGAACAAACAAATCTGTCCTGGAAGAAGTGCAGCTGGAATTGTCTTTGGAACTGAGAATGGTTGACTTGGTCTCACCTACTTTGGTCATGTGGTCAGAAGGCACTATTCCTTGGAGAAAGATATCATGCTTGGTAAAGTAGAGGGTCAGCAAAAAAGGAGAAGACCCTCAAGGGAAGAATTGACACAATAGCTGCAAAAAAAGCTCAAGCATAGCAGGTATTGTGAGGATAGTGCAGAACTGGGCAGTGTTTTATTATATTGTACACAGGGTCGCTATTAGTCAGAGCTGACTTGACAGCACCAAACAACAAAGATCTATTGGTAAATAATGCCTACTGAAGTTGTTCTTGTTAGGTGCTATCAGTTCAGTTTTGACTCATGTGACCATATGTGTAACAACAAAATATTGCCTGATCTTGCACCATCCTCACAATTGTTGCTATGTTTGAGCCATTGTTGCAGTCACTGTGTCAATCCATCTCAATGAAGGTCTTCACTGATCAGGCATGATGTCCTTCTCCATGGACTCACATCTTCTCATAACATGTTCAAAGTATGTGAGATAAAGTCTCACCATCCTTGCTACTAAGGAACATTCTGGCTGTACTTCTTCCAAGACAAATTTGTTCATTCTTCTGAAAGTCCATGGTATATTCAGTATTTTTTTTTACCAATACTTTAATTCATTAATTCACCAACACCTTAATTAATGCAGCAATTCTTCTTCAGTCTTCCTTATTAGTGTCCAGCTTTCATATGCATAAGAAATGACTGGAAATACTATTGCTTTGGCCAGGTGCACCTTAGTCCTCAATGTAGCATCTGGTTTTTAATACTTTAAAGAAGTCTTTTCAGCAGATTTGCCCAACGCAATATGTCATTTGAGTTCTTGACTGCTGCTTCCACGGGCATTGATTGTGGACCCAAGTAAAATGAAATCCTTGACAACTTCAATTTTCTTGACCTATCATGATATTAGTCCAGTTGTGATTTTTGTTTCATGTTGAGGTTTTAAACCCATACTAAAGGCTGTAGTCTTTGGTCTTCATCAATAAGTGCTTCAAGTTCTCTCAGCTTTCAGCAGTCAAGGTTGTGTCTTCTGCGTATACCAAGTTTTTAATGAGTCCTCCAATCCTAATGCCACATTCTTCTTCAGATATTCCAGCTTTTGGGGGTTATTTGCTCAAGATATAGATTAAGTAAGTATGGTGAAAGAATACAACCGTGTTATAGACCTTCCCCAATTTTAAACCATGAAATATTTCCTTGTTCTATTCAAAGGACTGCCTCTTGGTCTAGGTACAGTTTTCACATAAGCCCATTTAAGTGTTCTGGAATTCCCATTCTTTTTGATGATATAATTTGCTAGAGCTACACAGTTGAATGTCTTTGCATAGTCAATAAAGCACAGGTAAACATCTTTCTGGTATTCTTTGCTTTTAGCCAAGATACATCTGACATCAACAATAATATTCCTTATTCCACATGTGCTTCTGAATCCCGCTTGAATTCCTGGCAGTTCCCAGTCAATGCACTGTAGCTACTGTTTTTAAATTATCTTCAGCATAATTTTACTTGTATATGATACTAATGACATTGTTCAGTAGGTTTCACATTCCACTGTATCACTTTTCTTCAGGAAAAAAAAAAAAAAAGACAACTCACTGGTGTCGAGTTGGACCCAACTCATAGAGACCCCTGCTTGGGTTTCTGAGGTGGTACCCACTATGGAAGTAGATTGCCCAATCTTCCTTCTGAGGCGTGTCTGCAGGGTTTGAACAGCCAGGCATCTGGTTAGCAGTCAAATATCTTAGGCACTATGTCACCAGAGCTCCTTTCTTTGGAATAGGTACACCTAACTATCATCCAGTTGATTCTGACTCATAGCAACCCTCAGTGGTTTTTCAAGGCTGTAAATCTTTATGGAAGCAAAAAGTTTCATCTTTCTTTGGCAGAGAGGCTAATGGGTTAAAACTATCAACCTTTTTGTTAGCAGCCAAATGCCTTAATCACTGTTCTGGTTACCTAGTGCCGCTCTGACAGGAAAATACCACAAATGGGATGGCCTTAACAAACAGAAGTTTTTTCTTACAATTTGGAGCGTTTAAGTCCAAGTTCAAAGTGCCAGGCTCTAGGGCCTGAGTGAAAGCCCCTCAATCTTGGGGTCCATCTCTGCCTCCTACTCCTGGCCCACTGGAGCTAGAGGTACTTCTTCACTCAGACAGCCGCTGGCTGCTGAGACTGAGAAGCCCCAAGGTTGACAAGTAAAAAGGCACAGTCCCGATGTTACCAAACCACATGGCAGGGCATTAGCTTAAGTCCATTGTAAGTCCCAAGGTCAGCAGAGTGTAGCAGGCTGCTGAGCAACAACACAGCTACATGCAGGGTCCAAGTGTGCCATAAGCTAGAGATCAATCTCAAAGCTTTTCCTTATATACAGGAAGCAGACCACATCCCAAAGGCAGCTACTCAGCTGCTTGTGGTAGATCCCACCATGGAGTTGATTGCCAGTCTCATCATGGGGAATAACTACCACCAGCTGCCCAGGCACTCAACCAGGCCCAGCCAAGTTGACACATAAATATAACCACCACAATCACTTCACCACCAGAGCTCCTTATTACATCAGAATAGGGACAAAAATCCATGTCTGTGACTTATTTGCAATATAGTCCCGAAACCAGGCAGAGAATAGCAAGAATTTATACTACATTTATTTGGTATACTTTATGTATCAGCCTGTTCTGGTTACCTATTGCTGCTCTGACAAGAATATATAAGACAAATGAGATGGCTTGAACAAACAGAAGTCTATTCTCTTACAGTTCGGGAGGCTAGAAGTCCAAGTTCCAAGTGCCAGGCTCTAGGGGCTGTGTGAAAACCCCTCGACCTTGGGCTTCAGCTCTGCCTCTTGCTCCTGGCCCACTGAAACTAGAATCATCTCTTCACTCAGGCAGCTATTTTTTTTTTTTTTAATATAGAATTTCTAGAAGTTTCCAGGAGAATTTCTTTCCTCCTTATGTTAGGCAAAGATTTCTTAAATATGTTACCAAAAACACGATTCTATAAGAAAATTTTGGTAATAAGACTACATCAAAATAAAAAGCTTTCATTTTTCAATAGAAGCCATTAAGAGAAAGAAGACATGCTACAGACTGGGTGAAATCACGTGCAAACAATAAATGTGATAGAAATTGTATCAAGAATATAAAAGTTTCCTTGGGAAGAGCAAATAGTTAAACACCCTACTACTAGTCAAAAGTTGGTGGTTAAATGGAATAGAATTGAGAACCCAGAAATAGATCCATCAACCTATGGTCAGTTGATCTTTGACAAAGGGCCTAAATCCATTAAATGGGGAAGAGAATGTTTGTTTAATAAATGGTGCTGGCAAAACTGGAGATCCATTTGCAGAAAAATGAAACAAAATCTGTACCTCACACCATACACAAAAACGAACTCCAGATGGATCAAAGACTTAAATGTGAAACCTAAAACTATAGAGTTCCACAAGGAAAAGCTAGGGGCAAATTTAGGGGCACTAATATATGGCATAAATAGACTGTCAAGCATAACCCAAAATACAAACAGCAGAAGAGAAACTAGATGAATGGGATCTTCTAAAAATTAAATTTTTATGTGCTTCCAAAGATTTCGCCAAAAGAGTCAAAAGAGAACCTACAGATTGGGAAAAAATATCCGGCAATGACATATCTGATAAGGGACTTATCTCTAGAATTTATAGAAAACTCCAACACCTCAATAACAAAAAGACAAATAATCCAATTGAAAAATGGGCAGAACACATGAATAGACACTTCACCAAGGAGAATATTCAGGCAGCCAACAAACATATTAAGAAATGCTCACAATCATTAAACATTAGAGAGATACAAATCAAAACAACAATGAGATACCATCTTGCCCCAGCACTAGCAAAGTTCAACATGACAGAAAATAACAAATGCTGGAGAGGATGTGGAGAGATTGGGACTCTCCTACACTGCTGGTAGGACTGTAAAATGGTGCAACCACTGTGGAAAGCAGTATGGTGATTCCTTAAAAAGTTGGAACTAGAAATACCATTTGATCCAGCCATTCCATTACTAGGTATATATCCTAAAGAAGTGAGAGTCATGACAAGAACAGACATATGCACACCCATGTTCATTGCAGAACTATTTACAACAGCCAAAAGATGGAAACAACCTAGGTGTCCATCAGCTGAGGAAAGGATAACCAAACTATGGTACATACACACAATGGAATACTATGCAATCCTAAAGAATAATGTAGAATCTGCAAATCTCCAGCTCCAGTGGATGAACTCGGAGGACATTATGCTGAGTGAAATAAGTCAATCACAGAAGGACAAATATTGTATTAGTCTGTTATTGTAAAAGTCAAGGAATGGTTTATCTATGGAAGGAAATTTTCTTTGTTGGTTACCAGGGGTGGGAGGGGAGGGGAGGGAACACTGTTAGATAGGTAGAGATAAGTATTGATTTGGCTAAAGAGAAGGGCAATGTACCAAATGTGAGTAATCAACATGGTGGCATTGAGGAAGAGGAAGACATAGTGAGGTGCATGGCAGGTGCAGACAACAAAGATGAACCCTTTTGCACATACAGTACTGTGTTGTCAGTGAAGGCAAACATGGATATACGGGTGGATAGATGGGTAGACAGGCTGAACTATTAGGTATGTCTACGCAGCATGGAGTGTACCCAAGACCATGTATAGGGTTGGCAGACAATAGTTCTACAAGTGTATTTGTATGTTCTGTAAGAATTCCCAGGTGTGTAGTAGAGCTGACAAGGGACAAGGTTGTAGTCACATCTTGGTCACAGCCAGCTACTGGGGAAGGAAGTAGTTGAACCTGTGGGCTCAGGACCACAGTCACCAGGGATATCAATCTCAATTAGCATAACACACTACACAAAACATTGTTCCACCTCCTACTTTGGTGAGTAGCGACTGGGATCTTAAAAGGTTGCAAGCAGCCATCTAGATGCAATGATGGGTATCTCCTCATCTAGAGAAAAGAAGAATGAAGAAAACCAAAGATTTGTGAAAATAATTAGTTCTTGCGGCTGGTACACCATGCGTTCCTCAGCCTACATGACTATGAGACCAAAATAGCTAGATGGTGCCCGGCTACCAATATCAACTACTCAGAGGGGGATCTATGTAGGAGATCCTGGAAAGAGAGGAAGAACAATGTAGAAAAAACTCAAAATCATTTGGAAAAAAAAAAAAAAAGGAGACCAGGCTTGCTGGTGTGATAGAGCCTGGTGGAGCCACTGAGACTATGGTCCCTATCTGCCCTTCAGGTCTGGAATTGAACCCACACCTGTGGCTTCCAGCCAAACAAAAGACAGGCAAATGAGTTGAGCATGTACCTGGGGTGGATGCACTCCTTGGAGAGAGCAATCGTGGGGTAGAGAGGGGCTGTTTATGCGCAGGGAGACAGTTTGGGGGGAGGGAGTGCATGGAGGGATGGACATGGGGGGGTGGCTGTTGGAAGGAAGTGGGAGGGGAGCTTTTGCATTGGGGTAAATTGTGGTCAATGTCATGAGGCAATGTGTGTGGAAACTGCTGTATGGAGAGTGAATTTGCTCTGTGGACTTTCACCCAAATCATATTAAAATTTTTTTTTAAAAAAAGTAATTTAATACAATGAAAAATTTTGTGCCAATAAATGTAAAAACTTAGATGAAATGAATACATTTGTAGAAAATATAAATTATTAAAACTGATCAAAAATAAATAAAAACTTTTAATTAATAGTTCCATAACTAAAATAAATTTAGATCACTAGTTATTTTTTTTTCTACAAAGAAACTGGCAGACCCAGAGAGTTTAACAAATGAATTTGACTGAATTTTAAAGGAAGAAATTCTTGTAAAACTTTATGAAGTCTTCCAGGGAGTATTAAAAGAGGTAATACTAACTTATTCCTGAGGTTAGTATAACCCTAATACCAAAACCAGACAAAGACAGAAAGGGAAAGGATAATTTCAGTCCAATCTCACAAATGAATATAGATGAAAAATTACTACAGAATACTGAAGAACTGAATATCAAAATGCATTAAAAAATTCCTTGAGACCAAGTTAGGTATTTCCCCAGGAATGGAAAGAGAGCTTAACATTAGAAAAACAATGAATGAAACATAAAACATTCTCTCATTAATATGGAAAAAAAAAAACATAATCATCTCAAAAGATACAGAAAATGATTTCATAAAAATCAAAGCCATGACTCAGGACCATAGTCACAGGGGATATCAAGCTCAATTGGCATAACATACTACACAAAACATTATTCCACCTCCTACTTTGGCAAATAGCAACTGGAATCTTAAAAGCTTGTAAGCAGCCATCTAGATGCAATGATGGGTCTCTCCTCATTCAGAGCAAAGAAGAATGAAGGAAACCACAGATTCATGAAAACAATTAGTCCTGGAGACTGGTACATCAACTGATCTGCAGCCTATATGACTATGAGACCAGAAGAAGTAGATGGTGCCCAACTACCACTGTCACCCACTTGGAAGGGGATCTATGTGGAGATCCTTGATAGACAGGGAGAACAATGTGAAACAAAACTCAAAATCATTTGGAGAAAAAAAGGGGGGGGCAGGTTTGTTGGTCTGATAGAGTCTGGTAGAACCACTGAGACTATGGCCCCTAGCTGCCCTTCAGGTCTGGAATTGAACCCACACCTGTGGCTTCCAGCCAAACAAAAGACAGGCATATTGTTGAACATGTACCTGTGGTAGATAAACTCCTTGGAGAGAACAACCATGGAAGAAAGAAGGGCTGTTTATGCACAGGGAGACAGTTCAAGGGGCAGGAGAGCATGGAGGGATGGATACAGGGAAGAGGTAATTATTGGGAGGAAGTGGGAGGGGATCTGTTGCATTGGGTCAATGTCATCGAGATAACATGTGTGTGAACTGCTGTATGGAAAGTGAATTTGCTCTGTAAACTTTCACCCAAATCACAATTAAAAAAAAATTTTTAAAAAAATCAAAGCCATGATATGAATAGCTATATGCCCATTCATGTTCACTGTAACATTATTCATTATATCAAAAAGATGGAAACAACCTAAATGCCTATCAGTGGAGAAATGGTATGGTAATACTACACAGTATTAAAGAATACCAAAGAATCTGCAAAATACCTCAACATAGATGAGGTGGAGGATATTATGGTGAACAAAATAAGTCACTCAAAAAAGGACAAATATTGTATGAGGGCACTGCTATAAAAAGACAAGAAAATTTTACACTCAGAGAAGTAAGTCAATAGCAGAAGAACAAATATTGTATGAGATCATTATTGTAAAAATTCAAGGAAAGGTTTACTCAGGGAAGGAATTTCACTTTGTTAGTTACTGAAGATAGGAGGAAAGGGGGTGGAAATTTTCAGACAAATTGGGGATCACATGTGGATTTGGGTGAGGGGAGGGATGATATGGCAAGAGTCTGTGACCAGCATGATGACATTCGGGAAAGTAAGGACACTGAAATGTGCACATAGATATAGACAGCAGAGGTAAATTCTAGTACATGCACAATACTGCATTACCAGTAATGCCAAATGCCAGGGTACAGAAAAATGTATAGACAGATGAGAAGATCAGTGGGTGTAGGTGAACAGGAATATACCCTAGACCAAGGATATATTTGGTTGAAGACAATCTTAACATATGTACTTGTGCTACAAAATTAGCCACATACATTACAGAAGCAACAGAAGACAGAGTTGGAGTAACTTCTCAGAGACAACAAAACACCCTGAGAGAGAGAATCACCAGACCTGCAGATTCAAGACATCCCCTCAGGGGACATCTTGCTTAATTGGTACATAAACATCTTGTTCTACAACCTACTTTGGTGAGTAAAAACTGAAGTCTTAAAAGCTTTCGAGCAGCAATCTAGGATGCAATTATATGTCTCCTTTCATCTGAATCAAAGAAGAGTGAAGAAATTAAAGGCATCTGGAAACAATTAGTCCAAGGATAAGGTAGACCATAAGGTTCTCAGCCTTCTTGACTCCAAGACCAGAAGAAATAGATGGTGCCCGGCTACCAATGCCAATCACTCAGAAAGGGATCAAAACTGGAGATCCTGGATAGAGTGGGAGGAAAAACATGTAAAAAATCCCAAAACACAAAAATAACCAGAATCACTGGTCAGACAGAGACTAGTGGAACCCCTGAGACTGCAGCCCTGGTTACTCTTTGGGCCTAGAAATGGACTCATTCCAATGGATTGGCTCTCAAGCCAATAGTAGAAAGACCGACATGCAGAACACCTATCCCAGGGTGATGTACCCACCTACTCTAGGGAGATGTACCCCTTAGAGCAATCAGCCATGAGACATTAGAGGGGCAGCTACTCCTTTATTCACATAAAGGGAAAGCTGGACAGACAGGAATGCATAGTTAAGAAGGGCACTGGGAGGAGGTAGTCACAGGGACAGAAGGGGAACAGAGTTTTTTATGGTTGAGGATGTGAATCAGGGTGTGAAATCAAATGTGCATGAAATGTTGAATGTAAAACAAATGTGCTTTTAAAATTTGCACCTGAAGCACAATCAAATTTAAAATAATAATAATAAAACTTTACACACAGAAAGAAACATTCTTTGATGGTTACCATGAATGAGAGGTGCTCAAATAATTTCTTTTAGAAGAATCAGCACAGCACTGGTCCCTATGAGGCAGAGGCTAAAGATGCCCCAAATGCCCAGCTTTTCCAAACTACTGTGCCACTCCATCTTCTCTAACATCAACTCTTCCTCCTCCCCTCAGTATTTCTCCTCCCATCTTAGGACTGTATATTTCACTGTAACATCTCACAGAATTCACAAACTTCCAGGGAAATGGCCCAGGCGTTGGTGGAGGCTGGCAACTCCCAAATCTGTGGATTAGGTTTAGGTCTGTAGGATTCTCCTCACTAATGTGGTTGCAGGGGCTGTCAATCCCAAATCGGCAGTTCAGACAACTGGTTGCTGTCTCAAGTCAAACAGTGAGATACAGTAAACCAAATGCAGGAGCCAGAGAGAGAGAGAGAGCAAACTTTCCCAGAACATTCATATATATACACTCAAGGAAACTAAGGCTGGTGACTTGAGTCACACTCTCCAGCAAAAACCAAAAAGAAAAAACCAAACTCACTGCCTTGGAGTTGGATCCGACTCATAGCAATCCCTCCTTGGGTTTCTGAGGTAGTATTACTATGGAAGTAGATTATCCAACTTAAGATACATCCCACTCTAAATTAGCTCCCTAAATAAGCACAGAGACAAAGATTTACCACATATCACAAAACGAAGGACTATTAAGAAATCCATTGCAGTGCAGGAGGGAAAATGACTAAATAGAGCATAGACCCATATTCACTTGCGTAAAGGGAAAGGCAGTAAGGAGGAGGTCAGCACAACATGAGCAAGGCAAAGCAAGACACTGGGAATTGCACAACAGTAAAAGACAAAAAAGAGGTAAGTACTCTTACATAAACAATCTTGAAATAATAATAATAATAAACACTAATCAGTGAGTGTAGAAGCTCTAGTGTCATAGTGGTTAAAGTATTTGACAGCTAACCAAAAAGTCTGCAGTTCAAACCCACCAGTTGTTCTGTGAGAGAAAGATGAGGCAATCTGCTTCTATAAAGATTTACAGCCTTGGAAACCCTATGGGTCAGATCTACTCTCTCCTAAAGGGTGGCCATGAGTTGGAATTGACTAGATGGCCATGGGTAATCTACAAGTATATAAACAGGTAGACATGCAAACTGAGCAGATATGGGAAGACAAATGGGAGTACACCCACAAGTATACACAGATATGTTAGAATATTTTTACATGTGTATCTGTATGTGCTGCAAATATATGGATGGATAGAGTAGAGCATGCAGGGGACAAAGCTCTGAACACTTCTTAGTCATAACCAAACACCTTGAGGGAATGATCACTGGGCTTGGGGGCTTTTAACCACAATTTTGAGGGACATGTAGATCAAATGGCATGACATAGCCCACAAAGGTAATATTCTACATCCTACTTTGGTGAATAGTGTTTGGGAACTTTAAAGCTTGTGAGTATGGTGCAACTATTGGTCTTTCCCTACCCAGTGCAAAAAACAGTAAAGAAAATCAAAGACTCAAGGAAATAATTAATCTAAATGACTAATGGAACACACGAACCACAGCCTTGACTTCCCTGAGACCAGAAGAACAAGATGGTACCCAGCTACCACTACGGTCCTTTCTAATCATGTCAGAATAGAAGGTCCTATATGGAATGGGAGGAAAATATTTAAATACATAAAAAGACAAGACTTACTGGTGTGACAGACACTGGTGGAATTCCCAAAACTGTGGACCTAGGCTTCCTTCATATCTGGAACTGCACCTACCCCCAAGGATCTATTTTCAGCCAAACAGGCCTATTAACATACTCCTCAAAACAACCAACCATACAAGACCAAAAAAAGCAGCATTTTCCCAAAAGAAAAGCTCAGAATCATGAAGGGGCAGGAAAGATCAAATGGAAACAGGAAACACAAGGAGGAAGTAAGCAGAGTGCTGTTACATTGTGGGAACTGCAAGCAGTATCACAAAACAAAATTTGTATAAATTATTGACTGGAAAGCTAATTTGCTCTGGAAGCTTTCACCCAAACCACAATAAAACTAAATCAATTCATATATTTTTTTTAAAAAAATACACTCTATTTGGATGTCCAATGGACACGTCAAATACAATACATCCAAAATCAGACTCTATTTCCACGAAAATATCCACTCTTCATGTACTCGTCCTTATCTCAGCAGATAGCCTCTCCATTCTTCTAATTCCTTAGGCCAAAAACCCTGGCATAATCCCAGACTATCTTCTTCCTCTTCCACCTCAACATCAATCTGTAAAGAAATCCAACCACTCTACAACTTTCACTGCCAACATCCTGCTGCAAGACTACATCACATGTGTTCTATGATAGTAGGTTCCTACCTGTTCTTACTTCTTCCATTTTCTTCTATTTTATTATTTACACAGAAGCCAGAATAATTCTATTAAAATTGAAATTGGATTTTATTTATCCCCTTGGACCTCAATCCTTGAGTTCATCACCTGTTCTTTATCCAGATCACTCCCCACCAGCCATACTGGACACCTTAGCTACTTCACAGATACATCAGGCACACGCCTGTTCCAGGACCATCACCACTTCTGTGTCTCTGCCTGGACTGTCCCTCCCAGGTAAGCCACTTGCCCAATACTCGCCTCCTTCAGATCTTTGCTCAAATAGCAACTGTTTAATGAGGACTCCTCTTACCATTCTATCTAAAATTGAAATCTACCCCTCATACCAGACCTCTTCATAATCCATATACTCTTTTCTGCATTAATTTTCACTATAGTACTACCACTATTTATAGTAATATACATTTTTATTTATCTTGTTTATTGTTTATCTCTCACTACAAAAAATCCAATGAGGACAGAAATTCTCATCTCGTAAGTTCATTGCTATATCCTCAAAGCCTAGAATACTGCCTAGTCTACAGAAAGGCCCAATAAAAATTTATTGAGAAAATAAATGAATGAACCAGTAGATCCCAGTATTTTTCTTTAAGAAATATTGAATAAGAACTGATAGGCATATAGTGAGATTATGTCACATTTATGACATTATTTCATAACTCTTTGATTCTATTTACAAAAATCTCACAATTTCTGATGTGCAAAGCGTTTACTCCAAGCCTCCAATGAATGAGCTGGTGGCAGGGAAGGGCTGGAATTCCTTGTGAGAGAAGGTATGTTTAGGTAATTATCAACATCCTTCTTGTCCAACCTTAGCAAGTTCCAAAAAAGTGAGATAAGGTAATTTAGAAACAGCTGCCTGCCTGCAACTTCTGATTGTTTTTAATATAAGCATATGTTTATATTAAGAAAATTACATGTTGTCCCAGTGATGTTGTTCTTTTTAAATGAGTACTGTTCTGGTTACCTAGTGCCGCTCTGACAGGAAATATACCACAAATGGGATGACCTTAACAAACAGGAGTTTATACTTACAATTTGGAGCCTTTAAGTCCAAGTTCAAGTGTCAGGCTCTAGGGGCTGGGTGAAAGCCCCTCAACCTTGGGGTCCAGCTCTGCCTCCTGCTTCTGGCCCACTGGAGCTAGAGGCATTTCTTCACTCAGACAGCTGCTGGCTACTGAGGCTGAGAAGCCCCAAGGTTGACTAGTAAAAAGGCACAGTCCTGATGTTACCAAACCACATGGCAGGCCATTAACTTAAGTCCATTGTAAGTCCCAAGGTCGGCAGAGCATTGCAGGCTGCTCAACAAAGATATGGCTACAAGGTCTGAGCGTGCCATAGTCTGGAGACCATTCCCAATGCTTCTCCTTAAATACAGGAAGCAGACCACATTCCCAAAGGCAGCTACTCAGCTGCTTGTGGTAGATCCCACCATGGAGCTAATTGCCAGTCTCATCATGGGGAATAACTACCACCAGCTGCCCAGCCACTCAGCTATACTCAGCCAAGTTGACACACAAACATAACTACCACAAGTACCTAAAATCATCTTGTGGGTACTTTAGTATAAAGAAAATAATTAGTATGAGTATTTATTTAAAAACAAAAAAACAAATCAAACTCACTGCCGTCGAGTCAGTCTCAACTCATAGCGACCCCTCCTTGGGTTTCTGAGGCAGTATTGCCAACCTTCCTTTTGAGGAGTGGCTGGTGGGTTTGAGCCACCAGCCTTCTGGTTAGCAGTCAAATGCCTTAGGCACTATGCCACCAGAACTCCTATTATTTAAAAGTAATTATAAAATGAGTTTGCAAATTTCACAAACATGCTGTGAAATTGCAATAAAATTCTGAGTCCCCATTAGGTAAACTTTACTTCCAATTATTTAGGCAAAAGTTATGAGGTAAATTATATAAAGATATTGATTTTCTAAAAGATAAAATTTTAATTTGAGATTAAAGAAATATATATATATATATTTATATATATATATATATATAGCACAAATTTTAGATAAATACAGAAAACTTAGGGGGAAAAGTCATCTATAATCTTGTCACTATCTTTGGTCTTTTTTTATGTACCTTGTTTTTATTCTAATGAACATGCCAAAACTGAGATGGGAATGAGTTATTTTTCAAGGTAGTTGACTTGGAAAGCAATATTTTTATATCAATCATAATGCTACTTCAGAAAAAAAAAATGGAATTCTCTTTTTCAGAAGTGTTTTCCAAGTACAGTGCTCAGTTGTGTGCCATCCCACTATCCTTGCTATACCTGAGGCCATCATTGCACTCACTGTGTCAATCCATTTCACTGAGGGTCTTCCCCTTTTTTGCTTATCCTCCAATTTACCAAACATGATATCTTTCTCCAGGGAATGGTCCTTTCTGACAACATGATCAAAATAGGTGAGAAAACATCTGGCCATTCTTGCTTCCAAGGAGTTTTCTGGCTGCACTTCTCCCAGGACAGCTTTTTTAGTTCTTCTGGCAGTCTGTGGTACTTTCAGTATGCTTCTCCAACACCACAAGTCAAAAGCATCAACTCTTCTTTCGTCTTCCTTATTCATTCTCCAGCTTTCACATACATATGAGGTAATTGAAAATGCCATGGCTTGGGTCAGGTGCACATTAGTCTTCAAGAGCTATCTTATCTCTTTAGCACTTTAAAGAGGCCTTTTGCAACAGATTTTCCCAGAACAAAGCAACGTCTGATTTCTTCACTGCTGTTTCCATTAGTGTTGATTGTGGATCCAACTAAAATAAAATCTTTAAGAACATCAATCTTTTCTCCATTTATCTTGATGCTGCTTGTTCGTCTGTTGTTGTTGTTAGTGCCATCGAGCCATCTCTGACTCATAATGACCCTATGTACAGCAGAACAAAAACCCTGTCCAGTCCTGTGCCAGCCCCACAATCCTTGCTATACCTGAGCCCATCATTGCAGCCATTGTGTCAATCCATCTCATTAAGAAATAGTGAACAATTTCCCTTTCTCCTTGACCATCCACTTTACCAAGCATGATATTCTTCTCCAGGAAATAGCCCTTTCCTACGACATGACCAAAGTAGGCGAGACAAACTCTGGCCATTCTCGCTTCCAAGAATCATTCTGGCTGGACTTCCTCCAGGACAGATTTGTTAGTTCTTCTGGCAGTCCATGGTACTTTCAGCATTCTTCGCCAACTTCACAACTCAAAAGTATTGACTCTTCTTTGATCTTCCTTATTCATTGTCCAGCTCTCACATGCATAAGAGGTGACTGAAAATACCATGGATTGTGTCAGGTGCACCTTAGTCTTCAAGGACATATCTTTGCTCTTCAGCACTTGAAAGAGGTCTTTTGCAGCAGATTTACTCAATGCTATACGATGTCTGATATCTTGACTGCTGCTTCCATTGGTGTTGATTGTGGAACCAAGTAATAAGAACTCTTTTGACAACTTCACTCTTTTCTCCATTTATTGTGATGCTGCTTATTGGTCCAGTTATGAGGATTTTGGTTTTCTTTATATTGAGGTGAGCTCTGGTAGCATAGTGGCTAAGACACTTGCCTGCTAACCAGATGGCTGGTGGTTCAAACTCACCAGCCACTCCTTGGAAGGAAGGTTGGGCGATCCTACTTCTGTAGTGATACTGCCTCAGAAACCCAAGGAGTGGCCGCCATGAGTCGGGTTTGACTCGATGGTTTATAACAACAACAACAACAATCCATACTGCAGACTGTATTCTTCAAACTTCATCAGTAAGTGCTCCAAGTCATCTTCACTTTCAGCAAGCAAAGTTGTGTCATCTGTGTATCACAGGTTGTTAATGAGTTTTCCTCCAATCCCGATGCCATGTTCATCTTCACAAAGTCCAGCTGCTCAGGTTATTTGCTCAGCATACAGATTGAACAAGTATTGTGAAAGGATACAGCCCTGATGCACTACCTTCTTGATTTTAAAGCATAGAGTGTCCACTTGTTCTGTTCGAATGGCAGCCTCCTGGTCTGTATACAGTTCCTCATGAGTACAATTAAGTGTTCTGGAATTCCCATTCTTCTCAATGTTATCCATAATTTGTTATGAGCCACACAATAAAATGCTTTTGCATAGTCAATAAAACACAAGTAAACTTCTTTCTGGTATTCTTTGCTTTCAGCGAAGATCCATCTGACATCAGCAATGATATCCCTCATTCCACATCCTCTTCTGAATCCAGCTTGCATTTCTGGAAGTTCTCTGTCAATATACTGCTGCAACCATTTTTTAATTATCTTCAGTAGGATTTTACTTGTGTGTGATATTAATGATATTGTTTGATAATTTCCACATTCTATGGGTACAAATATGGATCTCTTCCAGTCAGCTGACCAGGTATCTGTCTTCCAAATCTCTTGGCATAGCCAAGTAAGTGCCTCCAGTGCAGCATCCATTTGTGAAACATCTCAGTGGGTATTCTGTCAATTCCTGGAGTCTTGTTTTTTGCAACTTCCTTCAGTGAAGCTTTGACTTCTTCCTTCAATACCATTGCTTGATCATATGCCACCTTCTGAAATGGATGAACATCAACCATTTCTTTTTGGTACAGTGACTCTGTGTATTTCTTCCATCTTCTTTTGATATTTCATGGAACATTCAATATATTGTTGTGTTGTTGTTAGATGCTGTCGAGTCGTCTTTGACTCATAGTGACCTTAAGCACAGCAGCACCCTAAGCTCCGCGATCCTTGCTATACTTTAGCCTATCACTACAGCCACTGTGTCAATCCATCTCATTGAGAGCCTTCCCCTCTTTCGTTGACCCTCCACCTTAAAAAGCATGACATCCTTCTCCAGGAAATGGTTCCTTCTGACAATATAACCAAAGTAGGCGAGACAAACTCTGGCCATTCTTGCTTCCAAGGACCATTCCAACTGCACTTCCTCCAGGACAGATTTGTTAGTTCTCTTAGAAGTCATGGTATTTTCAGCATTCTTCACCAGCACCACATCTCAAAAGTATCAATTCTTCTTCAGTCTTCCTTATTCATTGTCCACCTCTCACATGCCTATGAGGAGATTGAAAACATCATGGCTTGTGTCAGGCCCACCTTAGTCCTCAAGGAGACATCTTTGCTCTTCAGCACTTGAAAGAGATCCTTTGCAGCTGACTTGCCTAGTGCCATACGTCATCCAATGTCCTGATTGCTGCTTCCATTGACATCAGTTGTAGAACCAAGCAATGTGAAGTCCTTGACAACTTCAATCTTTTGTCATGATGCTGCTTTTAGGTCCAGTTGTGAGAACTTTTTGTTTTCTTTATATTGAAATATAAGATTATATATATAAGATATTATAAGAAATATAATAAATAATCTCATATTATTTTCCCAGTTTACAGTTGAATAAGCATAGTTAAAGGATACAATCCAGATCCACACCCTTCTTGATTTTAGATCATACAGTATCCCCTTGTTCTGTTCAAATGACAGCCTCCTAGTCTATGAACAGGTTCCTCATGGACACAATAAAGTGTTCTGGAATTTCCATTCTTCTCAATGTTGTCCATAATTTGATATGATCCATACAGTTGAATGCTTCTGCATAAACAATAAAACACAAGTAAACATCTTTCTGGTATTCTTTGCTTTCAGCCAAGATCTATCTGACATCAGATACTCTTCTGAATCTAGCTTGCATTTCTGAAAGTTCCCTATCAATATACTGCTGCAACCATTTTTGAATTATTTTCAGCAAAATTTTACCTGCATGTGATATTAATGATATTGTTTGATATTTTGTACATTCTGTTGGATCACCTTTTTTTGCAATGGGTACAAATATGGATCTCTTCCAGGCAGCTGTCTTCCAAATTTCTTGGCATAGATGAATTAGTGCTGCCATTGTGGCATCTGTTGTGGAAACATCTCATTGAGTATTCTGTCAATTCCTGGAGCCTTGTTTTTCACCAATCCCTTCAGTGCAGCTTTTATGTCTTCCCTTAATGCCATTCATTCTTGATCATATGCTACCTTCTGAAACAGATGTACATTAACCAATTCTTTTTGGTATAGTGACTCTGTATATTCCTTCCATCTTACTTTGATGCTTCCTGCATCATTCACTATTTTCCCATGCTGTTGTTGTTAGGAGCTCTGGTAGTGTAGTGCCCAAGGCAATTAACTGCTAACTGGAAGGTTGGAGGTTCAAACTCACCAGCCACTCCTCAGAAAGAAGATTGGGCAATCTACTTTTGTAGTTATAGCACCTCGGAAACCCAAGGAGGGGTCACTATGGGTCAGATCTGACTCTATGGCAGTGAATTTAGTTTAGTTTAGTTTTGTTTTTTGTTTTTTTTAGTTTTTGTTGTTGCTAGGTGCCATCAAGTCAGCTCCAACTCATAGTGACCCTATGTACAACAGAGCAAAATACCACCTTGTCCTGTGCCAGGCGCATGATCCTTGCTATACTTGAGCCCATCGTTGTAGTACTGTGTCAATCCATCTCATTAAGGACCATCTCCTTTTTTGTTGATCCTTCACTTTACCAAGCATAATATCCTTCTCTGGGAAATGGTCCCTTCTGAGAACATGGCCAAAGTAGGTAAGACAAAGTCTGGCTATTTTTGCTTCCAAGGAGCATTCCAGCTCCAATTCTTCCAGGACAGATTTGTTTGGTCTTCTGGCATTCCATAGTATTTTCAGTATTCTTCACCAACACCACAACTCAAAACCATCAACTCTTCTTCACTCTTCCTTATTCACTGTCCAGCTCTCACATGCATATGAGCTGAGTGAAAATACCATGGCTTGGGTTAGGTCTTAGTCTTCAAAGAGACATCTTTGCTCTTCAGCATTTTAAAGAAGTCTTTTGCAGCAGATTTGCCCAGTGGAATAAGACATCTGACTTCTCAACTGCTGCTTCCATTGTAGAATCCTTCAATATTGTAACTCAGAGCTTGATTTTTTTTTCTTCAGTTCTTTAAGCTTGAGAAATGCCAAGACTGTTCTTCCCTTTTTGTTTTCTAACTCCAGATCTTTGCACATATCATTGTAATACTTTACTTTGTCTTCTCGAGCTGCTCTTCAAAATCTTATGTTCAGCTCTTCTATCTTGTCATTTCTTTCATTTGCTAGCTACTCCCCATTCAAGAACAAGTTTCTCTTCTGACATTCATTTTGATCTTTTTTCTTTTCCTGTCTTTTTAATGACCTTTTGCTTTCTTCAAGTATGATATTCTTGATATCATCCCACAATTTATCTGGTTTTCAGTGATTGGTGTTCAAGTCTTCAAATCTACTCTTCAGATGATCTCTAAATTCAGGTGAGATATAATCAAGTTCATGATTTGGCTCTCATGGACTTGTTTTAATTTTCTTCAACTTCCACTTGAACTTACATATGAGCAATTGGTGGTCTGATCTATAGTCAGCTCCTGACCTTGTTTTGGCTGAAGATATTGAGCTTCTCCATCTCCTCTTTCAGCAGAAGTAATCTATCTGATTCCTGTATATTCTATCTGGCAAGGTCCACTTGTATAGCTGCCATTTATGTTGTTGAAAAAAAAAGGTATTTGTAATGAATTAAGTTGTTGGTCTTGCAAAATTCTATCATGAGATCTCCAATGTCATTTCTATCACTGTTGTGGTTATTTAGTGCTGCTCAGACAAGAATGTGCCACAAATAGGATGGCCTTAACAAACAGGAGTCTATTCTCTTACAGTATGGAGGCCTTAAGTCCAAAGCTTTAAGTTCAAAGCTCTAGGGGCTGGGTGAAAGCCCCTCAACCTTGGGGTCCAGCTCTGCCTCCTGCTCTCAGCCCACTGGAGCTAGAGGCGTTTCTTCACTCAGACAGCTGCTGGCTGCTGAGGCTGAGAAGCCCAAGGTTGACAAGTAAAAAGGCAGTCCCAATGTTACCAAACTACATGGCAGACCATTAATTTAAGTCCACTGTAAGTCCCAAGGTTGGCAGAGCACAGCAGGCTGCTGAACAGTGACACAGCTACATGCAGTGTCCAAGTGTGCCATAAGCTAGACACCATTCCCAAGGCTCCTTCTTATATATGGGAAGCAGACCACATAACCAAAGCAGCTACTCAGCTGCTTGTTGTAGATCTCACCATGGAGTTGATTGCCAGTCTCATCACGGGGAATAAGTACCACCAGCTTCCCAGCTACTCAGCCAGGCCCAGCCAAGTTGACACACAAACATAACCACCACAATCACTAACGCCATGTTTTCCAGCTACCAGTCATTCTTCTTTGTTTCCAACTTTTGCTTTCTAATCATCATTAGTAATCAATATATCCTGATTGCATGTTAAGTCAATTTCAGACTGCAGAAGTTGGTAAAAATCTTCAATTTCCTTGTCTTGGCTTCAGTGGTTGTTATGTAAATTTGAATAATAATAGTATTAACTGATCTTCCTGGTAGGTGTGTGGATGTTATCCTATCACTGACAGCATTGTACTTTGGGATAGATCTTGAAACATTCTTTGTGACAATGAATGCCAAACCATTCCTTTTCAATTTGTCATTCCTGACATAGTAGATCATATGATTGGCTCCAAAGGGCCAAAACCAGCCCATTTCAATTCACTAATACCTAGGATTTCAGTCTTTATGTGTTCCATTTCATTTTTGACAACTTCCAAATTCCCTACATTCACACTTTGTACATTCCATGGTCTGATTATTAATGGATGTTTGCAGCTGTTTCTTCCCACTTTGATTTGTGCCTCATCAGCAAATGAAGATCCTGAAAGTTTTACATCATTCATGTCATTAAGGCTGATGCTACTTTGATGGGGCAGCTTTTACCTATCCTTCCAATCTGAGTTACTCATCTTCCAGCACTATTTCAGACAATGTTTAAGAGCTAGCCAAGAAGTTTTCCAGTAATATATCAGACAGTGTTTCACTGCTGTTCATAAGGTTTTCACTGACCAATTCTTTGTGAAGTGAAAGATCCCTTCCTTCTTCCCAGTCTGCCTTAGTCTGGAAGCTCCACTGAAACCTATTCACCATGGTTGACCCTGCTGGTATTTGAAATACCAATGACACAGCCTCCAGCCTCACAGCAACACACGAGCCACCATAGTACAACAAACTGACAGATGAATTGTAAGATACCATAATAATATCCAAGTTAAGTCAGGCCTGTTCTCAAGTAGCTTGAAATCTAGTAGAATAAATATGATATGTAAAAACATAAATATTACTATAACTAACAATGGTACTACTCTTGTGAGCTGTTTTTAACCTCCTTTTTCTCATTTAATCTGCATTGTGACCATCCTGGCAGTGAAATATTATTATAAGCTCCAATACATATATAATGAGAGTCAAAGGTGCTAAAGATTTATTTGCAAAAGGTCAAACAACTAATAAGTAAGACAATTAAGATTAAGTCCATACTCTGTGAATCTTTTACTTTTTCTTCCATAAAAAGTGACCTCCAGAATGTCATAAATGTCATTGCATAGACTGAGATAAATCATAAGTTGGAAGAAGAAATTACAATCAGGTAAAATAATCAATGGATTCATGGAGCAGGTGACTGTAAACTGGATCTTGGAGTATTATGGAAACATCAAGTCAATGGCAATGGGTGAAGGGAGTGTAGGCATAGGGGTTTTCATTTAAAAAAAAAGTGTTGAGATTTTGAACACAAAGAATCTCTAAATTAAAACTCTAGTTTACATTATGAGCTAAATGCTAATTTACTTTATGAGGCTTCTCCGTCAGAGGTGTCATTATTACCCAATTTCAATGATGCTTAATATCATGTGGTTTCCTAAGCATGCTGAGTATGTGCGTGCTATGGGCACATGCTACAGTACATTCTGTTGTTTGCTTTCCTTGCTGCTGGTATTTTTAGTCTCCAACTTTGTCAAATTATCTGGTATTTTAGCTGCAAGACTGTGGTAGTTAGTATTTGTGAACCTACATCAATACCTTTTTTGAGAATGAAATAGTAATTAAATGAAAAGAAGAAAAATCAAAAAAGCTTCTGCTTAGTTATAAATAATGTTTTAACTAATAATCCTGTAATTCAATATAGAAAGATTTTATAAAACAATTTTGTTGTTTGTATTCACATACTCTAATATTACAAGCAAGCAATCTATAACTATATTATAGCATATTACTCTATGATTAAAATTGATAATAAACATTACTAAGGATTCTATATGGTCTGGTTCAGGAGAAGGTCCATGTAAGGGTGGTGAGTGACACCATGAATGAGTGATTGGGTAACACCAACCCTAGCAACACCATTGGTGGAAATGGTACATAACATATTATTATGTGGTAAAAGTAATTTTATAACAATATATACAACATGATCCCATTTTTTAACAATTATGCTTGGAATGAAAAGACTGAGCTATATCCTACATTGTTAAGAGAGGCTCTATCTTTGAGTGGGAACATTACGAGTGACTTTCCTTTTTTATTTTTACTCAGTTGTATTGTTTTTAATAGGTAGAAAGTTTGTTGTCATCTTTTTAATAAAGGGAAAATTTTTGTTTTAAAAAGGAAAAATTCTTAATAGTATCAAAAGCCTCAAAGAAAACGATTTCAGTTAGGATTAAAAAAATTCACTGCCATTGAGTTCATTTGACTCATAGCAACCCCTCCTTGGGTTTCCGAGGCAGTATCTCTATGGAAGTAAATTACCAATCTTCCTTCCAAGGAGTGGCTGGTGGGTTTGAACCACCAACCTTCTGGTTAGCAGTTAAACGTCTTAGGCACTACACCACCAGAGCTCCTTCAGTAAGGATAAGAACCATAAAAAGTAAAAGGCAATTGTTTTGGGCTGGTGGAATGCTCATCACTGATCCATAGAAAAAAATGATTTTATTAAAATGACAAGGATAGACTGTCATCATTTGTACAGTTTCAGTATCATTGTTTTAAAAATAGTCTCAGCACTGTATAGTTACAGCTCATACAAATGCACAGAATAGAGGGTAGTCAACTTCTTCATGTCCTCACTAAGCCTTCTGCTGAGGAAGAGGCAGAATCCAAGACATTTGTCCTGAGTCTGCAGGAAGCTATTCTCTGTTAGAAGCACTTTCTTTACAATGCTGCACTTTGCTTGGGAAGACAAAGACAAAGGCAAGAGAAATTACCCAGTTTCCCATGAGCTCGTCTCTAGACTTCCCTCTAAGCAGTTCTTCTAGGTCAAATGCAGAATTTAGGGCTAATTTAGGATTTCTGTCTGACAATTCATTCAGTTTATTCCATTTTTAATTTCTGTTAAACTGTCATTTTATATGACAGGTTAATGGTGGTATATTTACTTTTGAATATTTTTAGATATATTCCAGATTGTAGAATAAAATTTTATAGAGATGTACACAACATAGCAGGTGGTTGATATACAAATTAGTTACAGCTGCCACATTTAAATAACAGGAGAAGAAAATGAATATATAATAAGAAAATTATATTAGGTAAATAAACCAAAACCCCCTGTCATCAAGTTGATTCTGAATCATAGAGATCCTATTGGACAGAGTAAAACTGCCACATTGGATTTCCAAGGCTATAAATCCTTATGGAAGCAGACTCATCTTTCTCCTGCAAAGTGGCTGGTAGGTTCAAACCACCACTTTCTGGTTAGTAGTTGAATGCCTTAACCTCTGCTCTACAAGATCTTGATGTATCAAATAGTGATAAAAGAATATAAAACTTGTAATGACCTATTGTGTCACTAGGTACTGCTATTTTCTCCCCAGTTTAACTCCTATTTCTAAACCTTAAAAAGATGATTGCAGAGTCCTTGAGAGATCAAAGACCTTAATATGAAGAGTCCTCAAGGCATAATAGAACACCAGAGAAACAGTGGGTACTCAATGAATGTTAGTTGCTGCTAATGGTAGCACCAAATTTAGATTATGAAGTTTTAAAAATCTAAATATATGTATATTGCTTTTTTTTTTGAGAGAGAGAGAGCCACTTGGTTCATGCATTTATTATCTATTATTGCATAATAAATTTAATAGTTTAAAACAACAAACAATTTTTTACCTCACAGTTTCTATGTGTCAGGAATTTGAGAGTGACATAGCTAGGTGGTTCTGGTTTAGTGTCTCTGACAAGGTTGCAGTCAGGATGTCATCTGAGATGAAGGCTTGACTGGGACTGCAGGATCTGCTTCCAAGATGTCATACTAACATAGAGATTGGTAGGAGGACTCACATCCTTGCTGGTTGTTGGCAACATGTCGGCAGTATGTGCCTTGCCATACAGGCCTTTTCATAGGACTGATATGCTGTCAAGATGCGGCAGCTGAGGGTAAGGAGGAGACACAACGCCCTTTTATGACCTAGTCTTGGAAGTAAGACAGTATTACTTCTGCTGAATTATATCCATTGGAGCAAATAACCAAGTATAGTTGATACTCACTTGGAAGGGAATTAGGCTCCACCCCTTAAAAGTAGCTCTAGTGGTATAGTGGTAAAACCATTAGACTGCTAATCAAAAGGTCAGTGGTTCAAAACCCACCAGCCACTCCAAGTCTGCTTCTGTAAAGATTTACAGCTTAGGAAACCCTGTGGTGCAGTTCTACTCTGTGCTAAAGGATCACTGCCAGTTGGAATAAACTTAATGGCAGTGGGTGTAGTTTTTGTTTTTGAAAGGGAAAAGTATCAACAAATTTGTGAACATATTTTAAAACTAGCCACTTAGAAAAAGATTCTTTAACAAATGGGAAAGACTATGAGAAAGACTATTTGTAGAAAATAAAACTTATATTATACTAAATAATTAAATTATATAATAGCAAAA